>NC_134354.1:733287818-733587818 GCF_048569485.1 Anomaloglossus baeobatrachus
GGCAACTACAGACTCCGATGTCCGAGTCTCTGCTGTGCCTCGCTGCTCCCCTTGCTTCACTGGGCCAAGCTATCCAAGCTCTAGGCCCCAGTTTCACAAGGCAGCACTACCCTGCGTCTGCACTCGTTCACTCCTGTCTCCAGACTAACTACTACTTCCTCCCTTCAGCCAGACTTAAGGAATCCTCCCTGAAGTTCCAGGTTCAGAGCTCCCTCTGCTGGCCGGAGGGAGAATTGTGTTGAGTGTTAACTTACTGGCCAATAGATCTCCCAATTACCTCCAGGCTCAGCATTAACCCTTTGGGAGGGCAATGCTGTTGTGGCGACCAGGTCCTGGGGCGCCACAAGTGCTAGACCCGTACCAAGTGGTAACACGGGGGGGATCATAAAAAAATAGGTTTTTTTCTAATAACGGGATGGAACCTGCATACATGCATCCTAGGTTCCCCTTCCTTCCAACGGAGCAACGGAGGGTGCCTTAATTTTTTGGACACCCCCACTCCAGATGACTGGCCCTGTCTGCCCCTATTTCTTACTAGTAGGGCTAAGCACCACCACAAAAACCACGTGTGGAATGTGATGTCAACATAAACCACAAACATACAAATCAACAATTTTTGCGTTAAATATCTATATATATAATTGCCTTATTCTGTCTGTCTGCCTGTCTGTCTGTCTGTCTGTCTGTCTGTCTGTCTTGCTCCAAAATTGTGTCCTTACGGTGACACAAAGCTGATTGGCCGCTGGGCTCGCCATGGCCCCGCCCCCCCGCACGGATTGGCCGCTCGCCCAGGCTGCGCCCCCACACGGATTGGCTGGCCGCTCGCCCAGGCTCCGCCCCCCCCACAGATTGGCCTCTCGCCCCGGCACCCTGCAGGCATTGGCAACTCGGCCACGCCCCACCCCCCTCACGCAATGCACACTAGCTCTGGCCCTGCCCCCCCACGCATTCCCCGAACCGACACGGACACGACTCCCAGGTGAGTACTGTACCCCCGGGAGCCCACATCAGCGTACACCGCCAAACCAGCCGACACATACCCTCGCATTGCTGGGGCTGGCCGGCGTATGCTGGTGTGGGCTCCCGTGCGAGCGGGGGACGAGATACGCTGGTAACCATGGTAGCATAGTTACCAGCGCATCAAGGTCCTGCAGCGGCAGAACATACACACACGCACACACATAACAGCACACACACACACACACATACACACACACACATCAGATCACACTCACTCTCACACACACCTCACACACACATCACATCGCATCCACACACTCACAACATCCTGGGATATCGCTTGCTTCTCGGCGGCGATACTGTGCTGTGAGCTTCCAGGACCTGCCGGAGGATCACATGGCCAGAAGCATGTGGTATCTCCGGATGTTGTGAGTGTGAGCGCGTATGTGTAATATCGTCAATGTGTGTGTGCGTGAGTGTATGCGATCGGGTGTGTGTGAGTGTATGCCATCGGGTGTGTGTGTGTGTGTGAGTGTATGCGATCGGGTGTGTGTGTGTGAGTGTATGCGAGCGGGTGTGTGTGTGTTTGTGTGAGTGTATGCGATCGGATCTGTGAGTGTCGGCAGAGGAGCACGGCGTGCTGGAGGAGGCTGGGAGGAGAGAGGCTGATCCTGGGGAAGGCTGGAATGGGGAGGCTGAGAGAAGAGAGGCTGATGCTGGGGGAGGCTGAGGCTGGGGTAGGCTGGGAGGAGAGAGGCTGATGCTGGGGACCGAAAAGGCTGATGCTGGGAGGAGAGAGGCTGATGCTGGGAAGAGAAAGGCTGATGCTGGGAGGAGAGAGGCTGATGCTGGGGACCGAAAAGGCTGATGCTGGGAGGAGAGAGGCTGATGCTGGGAAGAGAGAGGCTGATGCTGGGGGAGGCTGAGGCTGGGGTAGGCTGGGAGGAGAGAGGCTGATGCTGGGAGGAGAGAGGCTGATGCTGGGAGGAGAGAGGCTGATGCTGGGGTAGGCTGGGAGGAGAGAGGCTGATGCTGGGAAGAGAGAGGCTGATGCTGGGAGGAGAGAGGGTGATGCTGGGGGAGGCTGAGGCTGGGGTAGGTTGGGGACAGAAAAGGCTGATGCTGGGAGGAGAGAGGCTGATGCTGGGAGGAGAGAGGCTGATGCTGGGAGAAGAGAGGCTGATGCTGGGAGGAGAGAGGCTGATGCTGAGGGAGGCTGAAGCTGGGGTAGGCTGGGAGGAGAGAGGCTGATGCTGGGAGGAGAGAGGCTGATGCTGGGAGGAGAGAGGCTGATGCTGGGAGAAGAGAGGCTGATGCTGGGAGGAGAGAGGCTGATGCTGGGAAGAGAGAGGCTGATGCAGGGGGAGGCTGAGGCTGGGGTAGGCTGGGAGGAGAGAGGCTGATGCTGGGAGGAGAGAGGCTGATGCTGGGGGAGGCTGAGGCTGGGGTAGGCTGGGAGGAGAGAGGCTGATGCTGGGAGGAGAGAGGCTGATGCTGGGGGAGGCTGAGGCTGGGGTAGGCTGGGAGGAGAGAGGCTTATGCTGGGAGGAGAGAGGCTGATGCTGGGGGAGGCTGAGGCTGGGGTAGGCTGGGAGGAGAGAGGCTGATGCTGGGAAGAGAGAGGATGATGCTGGGAGGAGAGAGGCTGATGCTGGGGGAGGCTGAGGCTGGGATAGGTTGGGGACAGAAAAGGCTGATGCTGGGAGGAGAGAGGCTGATGCTGGGAGGAGAGAGGCTGATGCTGGGAGGAGAGAGGCTGATGCTGAGGGAGGCTGAAGCTGGGGTAGGCTGGGAGGAGAGAGGCTGATGCTGGGAGGAGAGAGGCTGATGCTGGGAGGAGAGAGGCTGATGCTGGGGGAGGCTGAGGCTGGGGTAGGCTGGGAGGAGAGAGGCTGATGCTGGGAGGAGAGAGGCTGATGCTGGGGGAGGCTGAGGCTGGGGTAGGCTGGGAGGAGAGAGGCTTATGCTGGGAGGAGAGAGGCTGATGCTGGGGGAGGCTGAGGCTGGGGTAGGCTGGGAGGAGAGAGGCTGATGCTGGGAAGAGAGAGGATGATGCTGGGAGGAGAGAGGCTGATGCTGGGGGAGGCTGAGGCTGGGATAGGTTGGGGACAGAAAAGGCTGATGCTGGGAGGAGAGAGGCTGATGCTGGGAGGAGAGAGGCTGATGCTGGGAGGAGAGAGGCTGATGCTGAGGGAGGCTGAAGCTGGGGTAGGCTGGGAGGAGAGAGGCTGATGCTGGGAGGAGAGAGGCTGATGCTGGGAAGAGAGAGGCTGATGCTGGGGGAGGCTGAGGCTGGGGTAGGCTGGGAGGAGAGAGGCTGATGCTGGGAGGAGAGAGGCTGATGCTGGGGGAGGCTGAGGCTGGGGTAGGCAGGGAGGAGAGAGGCTGATGCTGGGAGGAGAGAGGCTGATTCTGGGAGGAGAGAGGCTGATGCTAGGGACAGAAAAGGCTGATGCTGGGAGGAGAGAGGCTGATGCTGGGGACAGAAAAGGCTGATGCTGGGAGGAGAGAGGCTGATGCTGCGGGTAGAGAGGCTGATGCTGGGAGGAGAGAGGCTGATGCTGGGATGAGAGAGGCTGATGCTGGGGACAGAGAGGCTGATGCTGGGAGGAGAGAGGCTGATGCTGCGGGTAGAGAGGCTGATGCTGGGAAGAGAGAGGCTGATGCTGCGGGTAGAGAGGCTGATGCTGGTGCAGCATGGGGGATGGAGCACGATGAGGGGTGCGCAGCATGGGGGATGGAGCACGTTTGGGAGTGCGCAGCATGGCGGATGGAGCACGTTTGGGAGTGCGCAGCATGGCGGATGGAGCACGTTTGGGAGTGCGCAGCATGGCGGATGGAGCACGTTTGGGAGTGCGCAGCATGGCGGATGGAGCACGTTTGGGAGTGCCCAGCATGGCGGATGGAGCACGTTTGGGAGTGCACAGCATGGCGGATGCAGCACGATAGGGAGTGCGCAGCATGGCGGATGGAGCACGTTTGGGAGTGCGCAGCATGGGAAATGGAGCACGATGGGGGGTGCGCAGCATAGGGGATGGAGCACGATGGGGAGTGCGCTGCATAGGGGATGGAGCACGATGGGGAGTGCGGAGTATGGCGGATGGAGCACGTTTGGGAGTGCGCAGCATGGCGGATGGAGCACGTTTGGGAGTGTGCAGCATGGCGGATGGAGCACGTTTGGGAGTGCGCAGCATGGCGGATGGAGCACGTTTGGGAGTGCGCAGCATGGCGGATGGAGCACGTTTGGGAGTGTGCAGCATGGCGGATGGAGCACGTTTGGGAGTGCGCAGCATGGGGGATGCAGCACGATGGGGAGTGCGGAGTATGGCGGATGGAGCACGTTTGGGAGTGCGCAGCATGGCGGATGGACCACGTTTGGGAGTGCGCAGCATGGCGGATGGAGCACGTTTGGGAGTGCGCAGCATGGCGGATGGAGCACGTTTGGGAGTGCGCAGCATGGGAGATGGAGCACGATGGGGGGTGCGCAGCATAGGGGATGGAGCACGATGGGGAGTGCGCTGCATGGGGGATGGAGCACGATGGGGAGTGCGGAGTATGGCGGATGGAGCACGTTTCGGAGTGCGCAGCATGGCGGATGGAGCACGTTTGGGAGTGCGCAGCATGGTGGATGGAGCACGTTTGGGAGTGCGCAGCATGGCGGATGGAGCACGATGGGGAGTGCGCTGCATGGGGGATGGAGCACGATGGGGAGTGTGCTGCATGGGGGATGGAGCACGATGGGAAGTGCACACCTCCCCCCAACACACACACATGCGCGCGCACTGCACAACACACCACACACACACACTGGGAACCACAAACAACTGCCCTACACAGACACCCACACACACAGACAACGCTGCACACACACAACACCCAACACACAAACACCACGGCACACACAAATATACGCACATACCGCACAACACACACATTGCACAAAACATACCTCCCCAAAACACACCACACACACACAAACTGCGCAACATACACACACACAACGCTACAGACACACAGCGCTCCACAAACAACGCAACACACGCAACACACATACAACACCACTCTCACCCCCCGTCACACCCAGACAACACCCAGAACATGTACAGCGCCCTACACAAACACTTGGTAACTACACACAACAACATCTATATATATATATATATATATATATATATATATATATATAGATATATATATATATATATATATATAACAAAAATCATACATGAACTACACAATACGTACATTCTAGAATACCCGATGCGTAGAATCGGGCCACCTTCTAGTTCAGATATAATTCCCTAAGTCGTATTATTTGTATTTGTTGTTAAGTAAGAGTCGAGAGGTCTACTTATCTTATAGACACTCTCTACTCTCCCGACACGTTTCAACCCCTAATAATGCAATAAAAGGGGGAATATCAGGGGATTTATTAGGATAATTCCTCTATACGACACCTGAATATGGGTGAATCAATATACTATTAAGTGTCAGGTAAATCAACCTATAGGCGGCACACATCATAGAGCATCTGGACACAATTTCTCATAGTATAACGGCAGTTCAGGGACAATCCCCATCTAGTGCCTTAATTTCAAAATTTCAAAATGTAGGGAGAAAAAGCACACATGGTCTCACGGATATACACACACCAATAGGGCCAATCCTGCAAGAAAAAACCTCCTAGCCTAATGATGACTCAGAGGATATCCACCATGCCAGGAATCATAAATTCCCCGATCACATCAGAGCTGAACCCGCAGGGATAAATAAATCCCGAGTGCAAACCCACTCCTAGCGCAGGGAGCAAAATTGAGGTTGTCTGGGTCCCGTGTCCCAGCTGTGCCGTAGAGCCTCACTCTGCCACCATGTCCAAAAAACAAAACATGGTTGGGGTTGAAACGTGTCGGGAGAGTAGAGAGTGTCTATAAGATAAGTAGACATCTCGACTGTAACCTAACAACAAATACAAATAATACGACTTAGGGAATTATATCTGAATTTTTAATGCAAAAATTGTTGATTTGTATGTTTGTGGTTTATGTTGGCATCACATTCTGCACACCTGGTTTTTGTGGTGGTGGTTACCCCTACTAGTAAGAAATAGGAGCAGAGAGGGACAATCATCTGGAGCAGGGGGGTGTCCAAAAAATTAAGGCACCCTCTGTTGGTAGGAAGGGGAACCTAGGATCCATGTATGCAGGTCCCATCCCGTTATTAGAAAAAAAATATTTTTTTCGGAATCCCTCCTCCCCTGTGTTACCACTTGGTACGGGTATAGCACTCACTGATTTATTAAATAAAAAATTGTTTTGGAGGTAGTTTTTGGTGGTGTATAAAAATCAAAAGTAAATCTAACACACATCCGTCTAACCCTCACCTGTCCATCCGCACCGCTCCCTTAGGCTCCAGAGACTCTTCCAGGCTCTTTGGCACCGTCAATGCTAACTAAAGGCTACTTTACACACTGCGATATCGGTCCCGCCCCCATCTGTTGCGCGACATGGGCAAATCGCTGCCCGTGTCGCACAACAGCCGTCACACATACATACCTGTCCGGCGACGTCGCTGTGACGGGCGAACCGCCTCCTTTCTAAGGGGGCGGTCCGTGCGGCGTCACAGCGACGTCACTGAACCGCCGCCCAATAGCAGCGGAGGGGCGGAGCTGAGCGGGACGTAGCATCCCGCCCACCTCCTTCCTTCCTCATAGCGGCCGGGAGGCAGGTAAGGGGAGCTTCCTCGTTCCTGCGGCGTCACACGCAGCGATGTGTGCTGCCGCAGGAACGAGGAACAACCTCGTTACTGCTGCAGTAACGAGATTTGAGAATGGACCCCCTTGTCGCCGATTAGCGATTTTGCACGTTTTTGCAACGATGCAAAATCGCTTATCGGTGTGACACGCAACGGCATCGCTAATGCGGCCGGATGTGCGTCACGAATTCCGTGACCCCAACGACTCCGCATTAGCGATGTCGCAGCGTGTAAAGCCCGCTTTAGCCTCACAGCCTCATGATATTCCAAGGCCTAATTATAAATACCCCGTAGGTGCTGAAGTGTAACCAGATCCGATCGGAGCTGTGCAGGCTGGAGAAAGGGGGGCGTTATTGTTATGCTGCCACCAGGGGGAGCCAGAGCTCTGCAGCAGATGACACTACACAGAGCAATGAGAACCAGGAAGGAAATGCACAGCGTTCTCATGCACTGCCTAATCAGCACAGCTGAGAGGCAGAACAGCAGGGTATGTGGGGAATAGTCGGACAGGCTGGGTCAAACACCGTACGGGCAGAAGCAGGACCGGAGGAGCGAGCAGAAGCGAAGTCAAAGTCAGGCTAAGGTCAGTACCGGAGGAAGCAACCGAGTGGGGAAATAGGAGGGGGGACACAGGACAGGAGGGACAACCAGGGGATGGAACACAGACTAGGGCACGGGGGCACAGGAACAGACAGATCAGGATATCACTCACAGGACCAGCAATCACAGGCAAAGCAGAGCTAAGCTTATAGCCGGCACTGGTTCACTGGAAGTGACAGCTTTTAAGGCATCCAGGGGCCGGAAGTGAGGCCCGAGAGAAGGCTCCGCCCCCTAGCCATGTGGATAGGGAGGCGAATCATGACAGTTATATATATTTTATTATTTTTATAAGGCTAAGTTCATTTGGAAATAGATTTAAAAAAAATCAGATTTTTGTCCAAAAACACAAACGAGTTTTCATCTGTATGGCAATCGTTTTTATACATCAGCATTGATTAATATTTACAAAAACACTTTTCTATTTTAAGAATTGCAATGTATCTGTAAAATTCAGGTGCACTATGGGATATACGTTCGGGATCCATTTTTTTGCCAATCCATAGACTTGAATTGTCTCATCTCATCTCAAAAACAGAACTAAATTGTCACACGGAGTTTTGCTCAAAACTAACTGAGTTTCATAGCAGCATCAGTCGCTGTTCACACTGCAGATTCTGAAACTACACACTATGGTTTCTCTGGTGTTTCTGAGTTGCACAATCAGGCTCGGGTATCAACCAGCTGTGTGCGCATTAATGGTCAGGCTAGCAAGAGTTAATCTTTGCTAGCCTGCTGGTTAGCTCTAGGATCACATGTTGTTGGAAACCTATCACATTTACTTCCTGCCTTTCTAAGATGGTGGAAACTGTCTTTCCATGCCGACTATAGTTTGTTGCCTGCTGGTGATTATATTGCATGGTGCTTGGCGTAGTTGGGCAATTTTCTCGTCTTCTTGTTGTTTCCTCCTTGCTCCTATTTTCCTTCTTACCTCTTATTGTCTTATACCTTTGTGTGAGCATGCTGTGAGATAGAGTTTTGGTTACCCCTGTTTTTCTATCTCTTTTGGGGTTATCACACTCCTATCCTGGCCTTCTTCTGGGGAAGGGGGGAATAAGATCAGGGCTGGTCAGAAACAGGGCCAGGAAGGCGGCTCAGACATTCCCACCATCAGAGGTAACTCTGAAATCAGTGATAGCAATGGTCCCCCTTGTCTGAGTGCTGGTCTAGGAGTCCCGGTCCCCTACTTTCCCTTATCATTGTGACATAAATCGCTCATGCTGCTATTTTTCTGAATTGGACATTCAGTTTTTGTAAAAAAAAAAACCCCAGTCATCTGACCAGCCAAACTGAATAACATTGGCCCACGTGAGGTCACCATGGGCAGCACTTGGGCATAAATTACAGTTATGAGAATGTAGCCTAACCCTAAGTTTATTATTTCGTGGCGGAATTTGAGTGAGTACCAAATCTGAATTTCGGCAGCTTCGCTCTTCTCTGATATACAGCGATACCAATTGTGAATGCTGTATTAATACACCGCAGGTCTACACTAGATATTTTTGAAAAATGTCATATTTTTGCTGCTAGGGTTCAACTACTATCAGGCCACGTTCACACGTTGAGTATTTGGTGAGTTTTTTACCTCAGTATTTGTAGCCAAAATCAGGAGTGGAACAATCATAGGCACAGTATAATAGAAACACGGGCTCCACTTCTGTGTTTTTCATCTACTCGTGGTTTTGGCTACAAATACTGAGGTAAAAAAACCCTCACCAAATACTCAACATGTGAACGCGGCCTTAGACAGATTCTTCAATGTCGGTGGATTACCCCTTTAACAGTTTCCAATTAGCTTCACAGTTATCAGCCGTTAAAACCGTTCCTGTGGTTTTATTCTCATGGGGAGGTTTTGTTAACTGAGCAGCTGAAGAACCAGTTAAACAGTAACTCGGTTGCTAAGTAACATCACCAGAATGTGAATCTGTCCTTTCCCAGTTTATTCATTGCACCCATATTTTATTTTAACCATTTGTGTAACTGATCTTCAGCACAAGTTTTCCTTATTTGCCAACATATATCTCCAGTATATCACAATAGTGAGTACACCCCTCACATTTTTGTAAATATTTTATTATATCTTTTCATGAGGCAACACTGAAGATCTGACCCTGTGATACAATGTACAGTGTCAGTGTGCAGCTTGTATAACAGGGTACCTTTGTTGTGTCTGTCGCGGGCGGGGAGGAGGGTGTCAGCACTGCGCTCACCCCTCTGCTCGGGTCCGGCTGCTGCTGCTCAGTGGTGGCTCCAGCGGTGGGCCGGATCCCGGGGGTTCTCGAGCGGCGCTCCTCGCCCGTGAGTGAAAGGGGATTGGGTTTTGGGATATAGTCTATTGTCCGTGACGCCACCCACGGTTGTGGTGATTTGTTAGCACCACCGCTGCTCGGTGTGGGGATCCCGGGAGTGATGGTGTGAAGCAGCAAGTTGTTGTGTTGTCCCTCCGTGGGTAGGAGTTGGTGTTCCCGGGGCCCAGTGATGAGGTGGGAGATGCAGGGCTTGGTGGGCGCAGGGACGCGGGGGCAGCGCTGTGCCTTGCGGCACTGTGGTACTCACTCAGCCTGAGACGTTGACACAGTTCTCGGTAAAAAACACGGCTGGAAAGACGGTTCCCACGGACGGCTGCACTTGCTTTCCCCAGTAGGTGACGATGATGTCCCTTTTCCTGCACCTAATGTTGTTGATGGTCTCGATGGGTTCCCACCGGTAACCCGCTCCCCGGCTTCAAGCTGGACCAGAGGAGCTCTACTCTTTGCCCGCAGGCGCTGGCCCCTAGAAACTGGTGCCCTGCGGTGGCGGTGTCTCTACTTTAATGGTTGGGCTGTTGCCTTCAATCGGGACTTGGTTGTTGGGAGACAGACGTCCCCTTCACTGACGGATTTGGCAAATTATGGCGACTCCTAGCCTTGCCGGGGTCCGAGAGGCCCCTGCCCTGGTGCTGACTGTTCTTTGCACACTGCTCCAGACCGCCGGGTCACCACCCGTCCGCGGTCCTTCCAGGAACTCCCGAGCAGTCACCCCTGCGGACAATCACCGCCGTCTGCTGACCTTGCTGTCTCAATCCGGGGCACACACCCGGATCAGCTTCAGGCTTTCTTACTGTCACTTTTACTCCAGTTTTCTCCTTTGCTCCTCTACCACTTCACTTCCTTCTACTTTCACTTCCTTAGCTTAACTTCACTCCTCACTCAAGCTCTTCCCTGAGCTCACTGCCTGGTTCTTCCTGCCTCCAGAGCTGTGAACTCCTCGGTGGGTGGAGCCAACCGCCTGGCCCACCCCCTGGTGTGAACATCAGCCTCTGGAGGAAGGCAACAAGGATTTTGGGTTAGCTTTGGTGTTCCTAACTGGGGTGTAGGGTGTGGTGGTGTAATGACCTGTGACCCCTTGCTTGCCCAAGGCGTCACATGTCCTCTAAATAACTCAACACACAACTGTAGCGCCCTGGAGAACCAGGTAGATGTACATGTAGGTCCCTGCATAACACCTATCCCACAAAGGGTTAAATCAGCCGAACTGAAACCCTAGTCACCCCCCTCAGGGAAGGACACACACAGCAGTGAGCGGGACCAGGTGGATAGGGAACGCCCACCTAGGGGTCTGGAGAGCCTGGGGCGGGAAAACAGTGAGTGAACGTTGAAGTTCAAGTGAGAGTGGAGGTGCTAAGCTGACAGGTGCCAGGGTCAGAGCCCTGATACCTTGGCTAGGTGGCATACGGCAGAAAGAGTCTGCAGGAGACGGGAATACGGCTGCCAGAGATCCGAGGTGGACCGGGGCAGGGTTGTAGCCCACCGGTACCGACACCGGAGAACCGACCCAGAAACCGTGTGCACAGAGGGGGTACTCGGACCCTGAAGCCAGGACTGGCACCGACCGCCTCGCTATTTAACCAATTGAGGGCAGGATTTTAGGTCCTGTCCCAACCTAAGTCCCGAAAAGTAGACAACTACCCATCGAGAGGGATAGGGTATCCGCCAGGGCCCGTAGATCCCAAGGGTCAGCATCAGACAGGCACGGCTCCCAACCAAAGGACCGGGAGCGGACTTCCGTGTTTCAAACCGGGAAGTCCTACTTACAACACACTGAGTGCAGAGGAGAGAGACTTTAACTACCAACCCGGGTGTGGGATCAGATACGCCCGTCTGCAGCAGCTGGCCACCATCACCTTGGTTTACCATAGGACTTGTGTGCTTTATTCGACCATGAGTAACATCCCCAGCCTGGCCGGGTGCGCCGGCCCCTGCAATCACCATCCTCAGCATAGAGACACTGGGCCCCGGGACATCTTACAACCAATCCTGTATAAATACGTCCCCCATTTATTCGGAGTGTCCGCGCACCCCCCGGGTCCAGAGAACCCCTCGACCCGTACCGTAGATCCGGATCTGAGCAGCACCGGCTGCTGACATGGGGGCGGCACCCAACCATTAATCGTTAAACCACTGGCAACAAACGTGAATACACCCATAAGTGAAAATGCCCAAATTGTGCCCAAAGTATCAATATTTTGTGTGGTCACAATTATTTTTAAGCACTGCCTTAACCTTCTTAGACATGGAGGTCACTAGAGCTTTACAAGAGCCACTGGATCCTCTTCCCTTCTCCATAAAAACATCATGGAGATGGTGGATGTTAGAGACCTTGCGCTCCTCCACCTTCCATTTGAGGAGGCCCCACAGATGCTCCATAGAGTTTAGGTCTGGAGACGCTTGGCCACTCCAGCATATTGCCCCCAGTTTCTTTAGCAAGCAGTGGTCATCTTGGAGGTGTGTTTGGGGTCGTTATGTTGGAATACTGCCCTGCTGCCCAGTGTCCGAAGGGAGGGGGTCATGCTCTGCTTCAGTATGTCACAGTACATGTTGACATTCATGGTTCCCTCAATGAACTGTAGCTCCCCACAGCCGGCAGCACTCATGCAGTCCCAAACCATGACACTCCTACCACCATGCTTGACTGTAGGTAAGACACACTTGTCTTTGCCCTCCTCACCTGGTTCTACCACACATGCTTGACACAAACTGAACCAAATAAGTTTAACTTTTTCCCATCAGACCATAGCAAATGGCTCTAGTAATTCTTGTCCTTAGTCGGCTTGTCTTGAGTAAACTGTTTGCATGCTTTCTTATGAATCATGCTTAGAAACGGTTTCCTTCTGGGACGACAGCCATGCAGGGCAATGTGATGCAGTGTGCAGCGTATGGTCTGAGCACTGACAGGTGGACCCCCCACCCCTGTAACCTCTGCAGCAATGCTGGCAGCATTAATACGTCTACTTTGAAAAAACAACCTCTGTATATGACTCTGAGCATGTGCACTTAACTTCTTTGGCCTGTTCTTAACAGAACCTGTCTTGTTAAACCGCTGTATGGTCTTGGCCACCATGCTGCAGCTCAGTGTCAGGATGGTGACAATCTTCTTATAGCCTAAGTCATCTTTATGTAGAGCAATAATTCTTTTTTTCAGGTCCTCAGAGAATTTTTTGCTATGAGGAGCCATGGTGAACTTCCAGTGACCAGTATGAGTGTGTGAGCGTTAACATCAAATTTAACACACCTGCTCCCCATTCACACCTGAGAACTTGCAACACGAATAAGCCTCGACACCGGAGAGGAAAAATGGCTGATTGGGCACAGTTCAGCTCCACAATGGTCTGTAGGGGAAGAAGGGGCCTAGTGTGTCTGACGTGCATCCAGGGGCGTAACTACCGTGGTCGCAGAGGTCGCAATTGCGACCGGGCCCGGGAGGTTAGGGGCCCACGGCCGCCTGGCTGATCAGCAGCCAGCTCCTTTCTGTGAGAGGAGCTGCGCTGTTCTGCCGCAGACCGCGCGGCGGCCGCTATATGACCTGGTTGCCGCCGCTGATACCGGGCCCCCTGCCTGGTATCAGTGGTGGCGTCACCGCGCTCCCGTCACTCACCGCGCTCCCGTCATCACGCTCCCATCACCGCGCTCTTGTCACTCACCGCGCTCCCGTCACTGCGCTCCCGTCACTCACCGCGCTCCCGTCACTCACCGCGCTCCCATCACTCACCGCGCTCCCCTCACCGTGCTCCCGTCACCGCGCACTGCTTTGATAATGCATAGAGTGGCCGGCGCCGTTCTATGCATCATCAGTCTTCCCCCATGCCTGCGTGGTGACGTCACTCCTGTGCACATGGAGTCCTTGGGGGGGGAGGTTGGCTGCATGACACATAGAGACCCTGGGGGGCTTGCTGCATGACACATGGAGGTCCTGGGGGGGCTGGCTGCATGACACATGGAGGCCATGGGGGGGCTGGCTGCATGAAACATGGAGGTCTATGGGGCTGCATTATACATGGAGGTCTATGGGGCTGCATAATAAACATGAAGGACACCTAATACATGGACTATATGGGTGCATTATACATGGAGGCGTATGGGGCTGCATAATACAATATGAAGGTTTATGGGGCTGCATTGTAATACATATAGAACTATGGGGGCTACATTATAATATATGGAGGACTATGGAGGCTACTTTATACATGGAGGACTATGGGGGTGCGTTATAAAACATGGAGGACTGTGGTACAGTATAATATATGGAGGACTATGGGGTGAATTATAATACATGGAGGACTATGGGAAATGCATTATACTGCATGGAGGACTATGGAGGTGCATTCTAATATATGAAGGGTTATGTGGGACCCTTTATACTATATGGAAGGCTATTATAGTATTTGGAGAACTATATACGATGGGGGACAAAGATACAAGCATGGGATGGGAATGTTTTGTGCTGAGGGAAAAAGGCTCTTTCCCTCAGCACCCAGCTTTCCCATGCTCTGCTGTACATCTCTCAGCACCCAGCTTTCCCATGCTCTGCTGTACATCTCTCAGCACCCAGCTTTCCCATGCTCTGATAAGAGAAAGCTGGGTGCCGAGGGAATGATGTATAGCAGAGCCTGGGAAAGCTGGGTGCCAAGGACAAGATGGATATCAGAACATGGGAAAGCTGTGTGCTGAGGGTAAGAGCCAAGTGTCAGCATCATTATCCTGTACAACGAGTGTCAGTGTCATTATCCCGTACCCTAAGTGTCGGTGTATGTGGAGGGGGGGCCCCAGTCCAAATTTTGCACCAGGGCCCATCAAACTCTAGTTACACCACTGCATGCAACGATACTTAGGTTGGTTTATGCAGGCTCAGGGCAACCACAGTGCAAATATACATGTATCTACACAGGACACGACTGTGTTCATTTTCTTGCCCTGTAGACAGAAAGGAGGGGTTTTACTGGTATCTGAATTCATCTCCCCTATTTTTTGCAGCACGTTATCAAGGATTGAAATCCAGGACCTTTAACTAGGCAGGCAGCAACTCTAAGGGGTACTTTACACGTTACGACATCGATAGCATTGGCTAGCGATGACGAGCGCGATAGTACCCGACCCCGTCGCACATGCGATATGTGGTGATTGCTGCCGTAGCGAACATAATCGCTACGGCAGCGTCACACGCACATACCTGCTCGGCGACGTCGCGGTGACTGCCTAATAATCCCTTTTTCAAGGGTGAGGTGCGTTCGGCGTCACAGTGACGTCATCGCAACATCACTAATTGGCCAGCCAATAGAAGCGGAGAGGCGGAGATGAGCGGGACATAACATCCCGCCCACCTTCTCCCTTTCGCATTGCCGTCAGGACGCAGGTAAGGAGATGTTTGTCGCTCCTGTGGGTTTACACACAGTGATGTGTGCTGCCGCAGGAACGACAAACAACATCGTACCTGTGGCAGGAGCGACATTATGGAAATGAACGACGCTACACAGATCAGCGAGATTATACGCTTCTGTGCTCGTTCATTGTTCCATCTAGGATTTACACAATGCGATGTCGCTACCGGCGCTGGATGTGCGTCACTAACGACGTGACCCCGACAATATAGTGGTAGCGATGTCGCAACGTGTAAAGTACCCCTAACAGTGAGCCTCAGATCTATAGGCAGAATTTTCTCTGCTTAGATAGAAAAGTAGAGTCAGAGATTTTTTTTCCATTAAGTTACTAAAACAATGTCAAAAAAGGCAAATATGATCATTACATTTTATATACACTTTTTTAAAATATATATCATGAGCCAGTAAATAAAATTAATGTGTTTGTTGTCCTTGTAATAGTAACAACCCCTAATTACCTATCTACCAATATGTATTCAATATATCATTTATCGAGTTTGTTAAATGGCGTAAATAAAAATGGCACAATCTTTTTTTTTTTCTCCAATTTCTTTTAATAAAACTTAATATAAATGTTATGCTTACACATGAATTCTGTTAAAATAGCACCTAAAATACTACCATTAAAAAACAAATCTCATAAAATAAAGAATACGTAAAAATAAAAACATTATGGCTGCGAATATGAGAAGGTGAAAACAAGAATATTCTTCTGGGCATCTAAACAAAAAACAAACTTTACATTCGTAAAGAGGCTAAATTACAAACTTTGCGCCATACAGCAGTTCAATTTCAAGGCATAAAATGGTATAAAAAATTTTCTATCTTTAATGAAAGTTGGCCAACTATTGGTGATATCTACCCTATAAATCACTATCTGGCCCTTTAATGAGCCTTGTTACTTGTATGCCTAGCTTATAAGTCTCCGTGCCCGAGTTTAACAGTCTCCATAAGAAAATAAAAACTTTACCTAAAAGACTTCAGTGAAATGTATTTCACTCAACCACTCAAAGGGAGAAAAAAACCCACAGAAACAAATAGGTGTCTGTCTTATCCTTTTGGAGACTGTGGTTTGGCTAAATTTAGTAAGTTGTATGGTATAACAAGGTTATTTCCAAGTTAAGAAAAAGGATCTTGAAGCCCTAAATGGGGCTTTGCAGCCCCATCCTGAATGGTGGGTATGTTCACTCCATTCATTGCCTATGTGATTGCTAAGTACAAAACTCAGCTATTTCTGATAGTCCCATACACAAATAAAAGAGTTAAGATCATTCAAACACATCCTATCACGATCCCACCACTCACTGTGTCCTAACAGCTCAACCATCCTATAGATTCACATTCATGGTGAGTTGTCAGTATACGAGTGACAACTCTGCCATTCTACCTGTGGCTGGGGCATGCTGGGATGTCAATATTGTGAATGACAGTCCAGTAGCCCAGTCAGAGCAGGGATGTGCTGAGTTTCTTCCAGGTCTCCTGTCTTCAGTTGATTAACTGGCTATTTAGCTGCCTGACTGTGGTCTGACTATTGCCAGTCTTCTCCTTAGCTCAGTGGTGTATTATAGTGTTCTCGCTTTCTGTTCCTTTGCTGCTCAACCTTGGACCTTGCCTTTGACCATCTCTTTTGCCTAGCCCCTTTATCTTGATCCGCTACCCCCTTGGATTTCTGACTTCGCAGTGTGACCTGATTTCTCCTTTGTCTTATCCCTTCTTTTTATATCGGACCCTGGACCTCCTGACTCCCCTGCCTCATTGTTTATCCCTGAGTAGTGACTCAGCATGACTTGCTGCTTCACAGCTTGCCCATAAGTAGTAACTTAGTGTGGCACCCTTGCAGCTTCAGGTGCCACAGTGTAGTGCACCTCATCCGAGGTGCAGTATTCATCTCAGATACAGAGAAGGTCATCACCGGTAATCACCACATACACACTCATCCAACACATAAACACGGGAGCTCTATCACTGGGACTGGGCTAGGGTAGGTGCTGGGGTGGCCATCACGAGGTATGGGACCTCTTGCCCACTAGTTCAGGCGGGGCACCAACAGGGGATTTAAGATCGATCACTCACACAACAGAGAGTTTCCAGCAGGTGCTGCTTGCACCAGAAGGCAGTCAGCTCCAGGTGCAGCAAGCGTCAGGACGCACGATAGGAATGACTCAGGAACCAGCAAAGACACGGACAGTTCGGGGCCCGTGTTCTGGAGCAGGAGGCTCGACCCGGGTTCTTAGGAAAGAAGGGCGATCCCAGGGTTCGCAGGGAGTGCAGAAGGCACTTGTGACACGTTAAACGGCCCAGGAGCTGAGGTGGAGGTAAACCATGGAAAGGCGAAGCCCAGAAGGAAACACCGGCCTCGACCTCCGAAGTATCTGTGATCGGCTGAAGCCCATCACAGCGTAGCCCGGTACTCCAATGGCGGTGTGCTTCCAGTGAGTAAAAGAATTTGAATTGCATCTTCTGTCGTCTCATCACTGCTGGCGCTCCCATCATCGCGCCCCTGTGCCATAGGCGACTACTACCACCATCATCCTCCCTGGGGCATATGTCTGCCTGTGGAGAGCTCAACCATACGAACTGCATTGTCATCCGCCCCAGCAGAGAAGTCCCGCAGCGGTGGCTAATATTAGCCGCACACCACAGGTGGCGCCACAAACAACTACTCCCATCATTCCCGTCCCCATCTTTATTGACACCGCTGGGGTCACGGAACCGGGCAACGCCACTGCAGCCACCCAGCAGAAGAACCGCAGCATGGTAACGAGTAGCCCCCGACCCCGTGGGCATGTCACTTAGCGTCACACATCCACTCCATTGAAGATGGGGCTGCTTGGAATTCCCTTTAGGGAAAGGGTTGGATGTTGACATACAGAGTGGCTACCACCAGTGGGTGACACTAAAGAACCAACCTCCCTCTTCTTAAAGGAGAGATGCATTTTCATACCTTTTCCCCAAGGATTTGATCAAATCCAGTTAATATTAAATTAGCAATCAAGTTAATTTTTTATAACTGAACCAGACCCCATTCTGCAAAATCTTTGCCCCTTATTCCCATAAAAATAAGAACCATGATGATCCACGATTGTTATACTTATCTTTACTCCAGTTTATTTAGCACCATTCATGCTTTGAAGAAATCATCCATAACGCTACCTTCCACCCACTGGCAATTAATTCAATTTTTCACGGGACGATGCTGGAATGTTTGGAAAGTGATTATACCGCAAATCTCAATTTACATAAATATTGACACAAAGTGTCGGAGAGACGGAGTTTGAGGTTTTCCAGAGAAAAGTTTAAACTATTAACCTGATGGGTCCGGTCAACTGAATGAAGAATGGAGGTCTTGTTGCACCGCCATATGCGCTTCTGTTTTTAATTTAGGGTTGACTAGACAAACATTTTGCTATTTAATAAAAAAAATATATTTTTTCCTTTAAATATTTCCTTCTGATAATTTTTTTCCTTAGTAGCCGGTTATCAGATTCATCCTGCCAAACAACGAATGGCAGCACCTTTTCTTCCCTAATCCCTATTTCTTCTTTCTCTCCTTTCCATTCACTTGCGACTGGGCTATTATTTATTAATAATATATTATTTTATGAATTAAACAACGACAAATCATACATCTAAAAATTTTTTAGATATAGTTTTTTCTACATAAGATACACAGTAAACTCACATTAATTCACATATATTTTGTATCAGATGCATTCATCCAATAGCCATTTCTATAGTTGTTGACTATTGAGGCTGCTGGTCCAGAGGCCAGATATGTAATTCTTTGTGGCACAAAGCATTGCTCCTTGTTATTCCGGTCATCTTTGTCCCTTTCTAACCTGTAGTGTTATGTATTTAACCACATTGATGACCTTCATTTGGGGTGGTATTAAATCTGCATTTCTATAAGTTAGTGGCCCCAATTAGTGGTGTACCGCCAATGGCGGCAGACCACACACCAGTCATTGCACTTACAAATGTATTGGCATCACAGATGCTGATACAGTTAAAAGTAATAATGAAAGATGGTGTGCTCCGCTGTCCTCTCCCTCCTCCATCATTGTGTCGCGGGCGGGGAGGGGGCGCTGCGCTCACCACGCTCGGGTCCGGCGCTGCTGCTGCCTGCTGCTTGCTGCTCGCTGCTCGGTGGCTCGAGCGGTGGGCCGGATCCGGGGACTCGAGCGGCGCTCCTCGCCCGTGAGTGAAAGGGGATAGTTGTTGGGGTTTGGGAAGTCGGTCCGTGACGCCACCCACGGTTTGTGGTGAGGTTGGGACACCACCGCTGCTCTGGACGGGGATCCCAGGAGCGATGACAGGGAGCAGCCGAGATGTTTTCTCTCCCATCCGTGGGTAGGGGGTTTTGGTGGTCCCGGGGCCCGGTGAGGTGACTGGAATGTGGATGGCAGGGTTTGGTGAGGTGCAGGGTCGCGGGGGCAGCCCGTTGCCAGACGGCACAGTGGTACTCACTCAGCCAATAATGTATACGGAGTCTCTGGTAAAACAAACGGCTGGATGGACGGGTCCCGCAGCCGGCTGCAGTGGTCACTCCCGGTAGGTTGGCGGTGGCTGCCTTTCCCTGCACCTGTAGTGTGTTTTCGGCCCCGATGGCTTCCCACCAGTAACCCGCTCCCCAGCTTGGATAGGCGCCGGAGGAGCTCCTTTTGCCCGCAGGCTCTGGCCCTGGGAATTGTAGCCTTGGCGGTGACTGTATTTCCCTTCACGGTTTGGACGGTTGCCTTCAATCGGGTCTTTGCTGCTGGGGAACCACGGAGGTTCCCGTCGCTAACGGATTTGACCGGTTTAACGGCGACTCCAAGCCTGGTCGGGGTCCATAGGCCCTGCCAAATGGTGCTGGCTTCTCTTCGCTCCCCGGTTTGGTACCGGCGGACCACCGCCCGACCCCGGTCCTACGGTTCCGCGTCGATCGGACTCTCCTGCAGACGGCCACCACCGTCTGCCAGCCTTGCTGTATGTGCCCGGGCCACGTACCCAGACACGGTCAGACTGCTCCTCACTTCCCACTTACTCCTTCACTCTCCCTAACTGCACTCCTTCCTTTTTCCCGCCTCCAGGACTGTGAACTCCTCAGTGGGTGGGGCCAACCGCCTGGCTCCACCCCACCTGGTGTGGACATCAGCCCCTGGAGGGAGGCAACAAGGATTTGTGTGTGACTGATCTGCCTAACCGGGGTGTGGGGTGTGTTGTTGCAGTACCTGTGACGACCTGGGTTGTCCAGGGCGCCACAATTGTCCCACTGTGTTTGCACGCTGATGTCACTACTGTGCACCCGCTGTGCCGAGATGCGCAGAGCTGCAGAACTCGCACCACTGCAGAGATTGGAGCAGCAGGGAAAGAGGAGAGAGGAGTATTTTTTTCAAATCATTGAGTACACTGGTGGCCAAAGTTCAATGGGGGATACATTATAATATATGGAGGTCTATGGGGGTAAATTTGAATATATGTAGGACTATGCGGTGCATTATACTCGAATGGTGAAAGATAAGGGATCCCCACCGATAGATCAGAAAAACTGACAGAAGCGCTCCGTTCACCAGACAGGAGAACTCAGCTCACCAGACAGGAGAACTCAGCTCACCAGACAGGAGAACTCAGCTCACCAGACAGGAGAACTCAGCTCACCAAACAGGAGGGCACAGCTTTCCAGATAGGAGCGCTCAGCTCATCAGACAGAAGCATGCAGTTTACCAGACAGGAGTGTTCAGCTAACAAGACAGGAGTGCTCAGTTCACCAGTCGGAGAGCTCAACTCACCAGGCAGGAGTGTTCAGCTTTCCAAACAGAGGTGCTAAGCTCACCAGATAGGAAGGCTCGGTTTACCAGTCATAAGCTCTAAGCTCACAAACAGGAGTACTGAGCTCACCAGCCATTAGTGCTCAGATCACCAGACAGGAGTGCTCTCCCCGACAGAAACACTCAGTTCACCAGAGAGGAGCACTTCACTCACCAGACAGGAGCGCTCAGCTGACCAGACAGGAGCACTCAGCTCATCAGACAGGAGCACTCAGCTCACCAGACAGGAGCACTCAGCTCACCAGACAGGAGCACTCAGTTTACCATTCATAATCATACAGCTCACCAGCCTTAAGTGATCAGCTCACCAGACACGAACACTGCACTTCACTCACCAGAGAAGAGCACTCAGCTCACCAGACAGGAGCGCTCAGCTCACCAGACAAGAGTGCACAGCTTACCAGAAATAGGCACTCAGCTCACCAAACCGGAGTGTTCAGCTCCCGAGTCCCTAGCCATAAGTGCCCAGCTCACCAAACAAGAGAGCTCAAAGGAGAGTATGAATTAAAATAGAACAGTTCTAAAACCCAAACGTATAGATCAAAATCCCCCATTAAAAGAGCACAGTACACAAGACAGTTGTGGAGTATGGATACAATAGACAATATAGAAATCTGTTCTCTTCTCTGTGTGCGTCGTCTTCCTGGACTGCACTCCAGAAGTGGACATATCATTAGTGCAACCTATGCAACCGCACAGGGGCCCAATAGGTTAGGGGCCAATTCTACCTCCAATGCATATGGAATTGTACACTTTGATGAGCTTTTCGGCTGCAAAGGGTCTATATATTGTTCTGGCACAGGGGCCCTCTTCTGTCTGTGTCTGCCAGTGGTGCACTCTATTATCTTGTGAACTATGCACATCTCAAGGGGTTTTTTTTTTTTTGATCGATCAGTGGGGGCCAAAAAAGAAGTTTAGCTACTATTTAAGTGTCAAATACACTACAAACAATGTTTTTTGTTAGCGACATTAAAGGGGTTGCCCAGTACTTTTATATTACTTTTCAATTGAGTAGTAACAACCCCTTTACGTTTTGGTGTACTTTGGGGTCCATAGCAGTATTTAGAAAGTATTTCCATAGAGTTTTCTGTAGGATTAGAGAAACACCTGAAAAACCACATTTAAAAATATCTGAATTAAAAAAATGCACCAAAAATGTAAAATATGAATTATGTTTTTCAAACACCAATATGAACTATACCACTATACAGTCATGGTCAAAAGTGTTGGCACCCATAAAATTGTTCCAGAAAATGAAAATGAAAAATGAAAATTATTGCATTTATACATGTTTTGTTATACACATGTTTATTTTCTTTGTGTGCATTGGAACAACACAAAAAATGTGAGAAAAAGGCAAATTGGACATAATTTAACAAAAAAACACAAAAATGGTCATGACAAAATTGTTGGCACCTTTCCAAAATTGTGGGTAAACAATTTTCTTTCAAGCATGTGGTGCTCATTCACACTTATCTGTGGCAAGTAACTGTTGTGGGCAATATGAAAATCACACCTAAAACCAGATAAAAATGGAGAAGTTGACTCAATCTTTGCATTGTGTGTCTGTGTGTGCTACACTAAGCATGGAGAACCAAAAAGGATAAGAGATTTGTCTGAGGACTTGAGAACCAAAATTGTTGAAAAATGTCAACAATCTCAAGATTACAATTCCATCTCCAGAGATCTTGATTTTTCTTTATCCACAGTCTGCAACACAATCAAGATGTTTACACCCATGCAACTGTAGCTAATCTCTGTGGATGGCAGAGAAACGTTGATGAAAGGTTACAACGCAGGATAGTCCTGATGGTGGATAAGCAGCCCCAATCAAGTTCCAAAGAAATTCAAGCTGTCCTGCAGGCTCAGGGTGCATCACTGTGAGCGCAAACTATTCATCCACATTTGAATGACATGAAACACTATGGTGGAGACCCAGAAGAACCCTACTGCTGACACAGAGACATATAAAAGTTAGGCTACAGTTTTCCAAAATGTACATGAGTAAGCCAAAATCTTTCTGAGAAAGCAATTTGTGGACAGATGAGACCAAGATAGATCTTTTTTGGTAAAGCACATAATTCTACTGTTTACTAAAAATGGAATGAGGCCTACAAAGAAGAGAAGACAGTACCTACAGTCACATATGGTGGAGGGTCAAAGATGTTTTGGGTTTGTTTAGCTGCCTCTGGTGCTAGGTGCCTTGACTGTGTGCAAAGCATGATTAAATCTGAAGATTACCAAAGGATTTTGTGGCACAATGTAGTAGTTGGGATTGCGTCCTAGGTCATGGGTCTTCCAGCTGGACAATGACGCTAAACAAACTTCAAGACATCCCCAGAAATGGATGGAAACAAAGTGCTGGGGAGTTCAGAAGTGTCAGCAATGAGCCTGGATCTAAATCCCATTGAACACCTGTGGAGAGATCTTAAAATTGCTGTTGAGAGAAGGCGCCTTCAAATATGAGAGACCTGGAGCAGATTGCAACAGAAGAGTCCAAAATTTCAGTTGAGAGGTGAAAGAAGCTTGTTGGTGGTTATAGGAAGTGATAGATTGCAGTTATTTTTTCCAAAGGCTGTGCAACCAAATATTAAGTTGAGGGTGCCAACAATTTTGTCCGTCCCATTTTGGGTTTTTTTGTGTGAAACTATGTCCAATTTGCCTGTTTTTCTTTTTTTTTGTGTTGTTCACACAAAATGCACACAAAGGAAATAAACATGTATAACAAAACGTGTAATTGCAATCATTTACTGAGAGAAATACTTCATTTTCTTGAACAATTTCAAGGGTGCCAACACTTTTGGCCATGACTATGTGAAGGCAGCCTGAGATAGTTTTTATTCACTGCACGCACGCACTTATATTGTGGATGATCGCACTTGGCAGCTTCCAGCTGGAGCACTCTGGATGCAGCTCTGGGAGACCTGATTATATCCTGGGTGACCTCAAGTTGTGTTAAACACTCCAGAGGAGAGAATAAATACATTCAGCAAACATTTGCAGTAGAGTCTTTCCAGGATTGTTAATCCCCCAGGACCCTTGTAGGGGATTTGAAGAAATGTATACAATAGTTCCCTATTTGTAATGGTAAGTAGCCAGGAAGAAACTGTGATCGTCCCAAGGTCTAACAGGTGACGAGCATAGACAAGGACAATGACAAGTTTAGGAAAGTAATTTATAGTATTGTCTTGCCTGCGTATATGTATATATATATATATATATATATATATATATATATATATATATATATATATATAGAGAGATATATATATATATATATATATATATATATATATATATATATATATATATATATATATATATATATATATATATATATACACATACACTATGCCTTAAAAACAATATGAGACAGCCCATATGATGATGTCATGTCTTTGGAAGCTTCTGATAGGTTTATTGGCAACATCTGAGGAAATTAGAGACACACATGTGGATGTATTTTAATACACACCTGAAACACACTGCTTCTTTGTATAGCATGATGGGAAAGTCAAAAGAAATCAACTAAGATCTCAGGAAGAGAATTGTGGACTTGCACAACTCTGGTTCATCCTTGAGTGCAATTTCCAGACACCTGAAAGTGCCTCGTTCATCTGTACAAACAATTATATGCAAGTACAAACAAAATGGGAATGTCCAGCCTTCATACTGCTCAGGAAGAAGATGTGTTCTGTGTACCAGAGATACACATTTTTGGTTAGACATGTGCATATCAACCCTAGGACAAAAATAAAAGACCTTGTGAAGATGCTGGTGGAAGCTGGTAAGATTGTGTTACTGTGTTACTATCCACAGTGAAATGAGTACTGTATAAACATGGGTTGAAAGGCCACTCTACCAGGAAGAAGCCATTACTCCAAAAGAAACATAAAACAGCTAGATTAATGTTTGCAAATGCACACAGGAATAAGAACCTTCATTTCTGGAGGCATGTCCTGTTGTCTGACAAAACTAAAATTGAACTGTTTGGCCATAATGACCATCGTTACATTTGGAGGTAACATGGAGAGGCTTTGAAGCCTAAGAACACCATCCCAACTATCAAACAAAGGGGGTGGCAGCATCATTTTGTGGGTTTGTTTTGCTGCAGTAGGGACTGTTGACTTCACAAAATAGCTGGCATCATGAGGAAAGAAGATTATGTGGCAATACTGAAGCAACATCTGAAGACATCAGCCAGAAACTTAAAGCTTGGGAGGAAATGGGTCTTTCAAACGGACAATGATCCAAAACATACTGCCAAACTGGTTATAAAGTGTCTTAAGGATAACAAAATCAATGTTTTGGAGTGGCCATCATAAAGCCCTGATCTCAATCCTATTGTTATGGGCAAATCTGAAAAGGCAGGTGTACGCAAGGCGACCTACAAACATGGCTCAGTTACATCACTTCTGTCAGGAGGAATGTACTCAAATTCCTACCAACTATTGTGAGAACCTTGTGGAAGGAGATCCAAAATGTTTCACTCAAGTCATAGAGTTTAAAGGCAATGGTACCACATACTAATGAAATATATGTAAACTTTTGACTTTGCAGAAAGTAATAAAAATGCCTTAAAACTTTCTCATTATTCTGGCATTTGGCAAATATAAATAATTTTAGTTCCTAATTGACCTAAAATGGGAAAAGTTTATTCTGATTTCATGTCAGATAGTGAGAAAAACCTTCAGATGTGTCTTTTTACAGAGTGTATGTACATTTTTAGGCAGGTGTTGAAGAAACGCTGCAAAGTAAGAATGCCTTCAAATATAGAAGTGTTAATAGCTTTTGTTCACTTAACAAATGTGGAAAGTGAATGAATAATAGAGAAATCTAAATTAAATCAATATTTGGTGTGCCCGCCCTTTACCTTCAAAATAACATCAATTCTTCTAGATATATAGTGGAACCTTGGTTAACGAGAACAATCCGTTCTGGAAGTGTGCTTCTAAACCAAGTTACTCGTCTAGCAAAGCAAGATTTCCCATAGGAAATCATTGCAATGCAGACAATTCCTTCCACAACTTGTTAAATGTCCCATCCTGGTCCCCTATTCTGCCATTCCACACACGCACAAACACACACACATTATGCTCACCTTACCTTCCGTTCCATCGCCGGCCTCCTGGATCTTGCAGTTCGCCAGTACAGGATGTGTATCGGGTAACCATCGCGATGAGGAGGATCTTCAGCTCCCAGCGCGCTGACGTCAAAGGCAGGAGCCGCTTGCCTCTGATTGGTCAGCACGCTACCTTTCAATAGCGGCTGACAGCGGACGTTCCTTCCTCGTCACGATGGTTTCCGATACACATCCTGTATCGGCAAACTACCAGAACCGTGAGGCCGGCGATAATATGTGTGTGTTTGTGTGTGTTTGTGCGTGCTTGTGTGTGTTTATGCAGACTGAAAAGGGTACTTTGCATGTTGCGACATCGCTAGCATCGGCTAACGATGTCCAACGCGATAGCACCCGCCCCTGTCACACATCCGATATCTTGTGATTGCTGACGTAGTGAACATTATTGCTACGGAAGCATCACACGCACATACCTGGTCGGCGACATCGCAGTGACCGCCGAACAATCCCTCCTTCAAGGGGGAGGTGCATTCGGCGTCACCGCGACGTCACTACGCGGCCGGCCAATATAGCCAATAGAAGCGGAGGGGCAGAGATGAGCGGGATGTAACATCCCACCCACCTCCTTCCTTCCGCATTGCCGGCGGGCTTAGGTAAGGAGATGTTTGTCGCTCCAGCGGCTTCACACACAGCGATGTGTGACGCCGCTGGAGCGACAAACAACATCGTATCTACAGCAGGAGCGACATTATGAAAATGAACGATGTGATACAGATCAGCGATTTTTGACTGTTTCACGCTCATTCATCATCGCTCCTAGGATTTACATTTACATTGCGATGTCGCTACCGGCGCCGGATGTGCGTCACAACAACCCGTGACCCCGACGATATTTCGGTAGCGATGTCGCAACGTGCAAAGTACCCCTAAGGGCGGGTCAGAGCGCGGTGGATGTACGGACCCGGAAGTGTGTGCGGTGAGGATTTTACTCGTAAGGCAAAGCTTGTTCGTAAAGTGAATTACAAATTTACAGCAAGCTTTGCTCGTTAAGCGGAATACTCGCTAACTGGGATTCTCGTTAACCGAAGTTCCACTGTACTTGCAAACATTTAGTGAAGGATCTCGCCAATGGATGCATTTTCCATAGTCTCCAGTGTTAACAAAATAAAAAAAAAACAAAAACAGATCCAGTATAAATCAATTATGTAACAACAGACAAAATTTGTGTTTGCAGAACTATTTTTGCCAACGGATCTCTGCAGGATCTGTTCTAACGGATGATTACCGGACATGGGAACTCAGCCTTACCCTGCTGCATTTTACTATGTCAGCCTATGGGCACTTGGTTTGAAGGAAATCATTCCTGGAGCAATAAACAAGGACTTCACTTCATGTGGTGAACAAGAATTTCTTTTTCAGAAGCGTTTTGTTTTTAATTAGCTAACAAAAAATGACGCCAGGCTCTTGTACATTCTGTACCAGTAGACTGAAGATCAATTCCACGGCCAAAAAGAAGCACTTAATGGTCTCGTACCAGAACTTCAGCTACTTCACATCTGAATGGTGTTTGGTTCTTAAAGGGAATGTGTCATCAGAATATGACCTATCATTTAAATCAAGTCTTTAGACATAACGCTTAAGAATTAAATTAGTTTTTCTTTTTTATTCCATCTCACTGCAAAAAAATCATGAAATCTTCCAGATTTCACTCTGGCCATTGAGCCTTATAATAGACTGATACTGTCACGGGTGACAGACAATCATGTGGTTTCTGGCCATAGAAGGTCACAGCGTTTGACTGCGCAGAATGCTCCCTGACTGTCCATTGTTCCTGCTGTTAGTATTCATTGGTATAGGTAGCTTTCCTGCTGGATTTTCATCTCTCCCTCTTTTAGACCCAGCAGGAGCTCGATTTCCACCCAGCTGCTGATCATCAGTATTCTCTTGGTGCTTAAATACCGCTTTCTTCCTTGGACTGGTGCTGGAGATATTTTTCAGTTCATTCAGCTCTAGTTGCAAACAGGTGGCTTGTACTCATCTGTAGTATCGTTGCTGAAAACTTTGTTGAGCTTCTATCGGTGTGATCTGTGGATAAGTAGATCATGCTCTTTTCCCCCCCGTGTGTCCTCCTTGTGTCTTCCTTTAGCGTTTAGTGGGGTCATCCCACCTGTTCCCTATTAAGAATCCAGCACTAGGGATACCTAGGGTTGAGTATCCGGCTCGGTGCATAGGTGCGGAACCTATCTAGGGTGGTGAGCAACCCCAGTGACCAGCAATAGGTTTGGTCAGGGGTTACCAGCTTCCCTTTCCCTAGACACAGGGTTTCCCTTTTGCCATTTGTTTGGTATTTCCCCGTACCTACCATGACACACATAGGCTGAATGGGGTTTGAGGTAATGATGAAATGAAAATGACAGGCAGCAGGTAGGGGGCACATGGCCTGCCCTTTCGAAAGTATGCCCCTATTCTCATCCAAATGGTAGATTGTCAAATGAAAAGACAGAGGAGTACCTTAACCCCTTCACGACCAAGGACATTCTGCCATGTCATTGGTCGCCTATCTCCCATTACCGCAGACTCCAACAGCAAGCCAGCAGTAATCCCCACACATGTTTGCTGATCTGATCAGCAGATATGTGGGGCTAGCAGACGCAGATGGATCAGAGATCCACCTGCACCTGTTAACCCTTTAGATTGCGCTGTCAAACACTGACAGCGAAATTTAAATGGCCGCAGGATCGTGCTGTTATCTGTTGCAATGGCAGCCCCATGATGCGATCACGTTGTGCCTTGGTGTTGCCATGGTAGTGTAGGGTCAGCTGATGACCCCTGATACTACCATAACTCACTTCCTGTGAGAGCCGACAGAGCGCCGGCACTCACAGGAATGCTGCATTTCTGCTGATCAGAGCAATGCTGCTCTGATCAGTATAAATGAACAAGCAATTGGACTGTGCAATTATAAAGTATGCTAGGGGGATTAGTAAAATAAATTTAAAAAAATAAGTTTTAAAAAATATGAAAAATAAAAAAAACTATGTTCAAATCACCCCCCTTTCGCCTCATTGAAAATAAAAGTTAAAAAAAAATTAAATACACATATTTGGTATCGCCGTGTTCAGAAATGTCTGATCTATCAAAATATGAAATCAATTAATCTGATCAGTACACGGTGTGAAGAGAAAAAAATTCCAAAAGTCAAAATTACGTTTTTTGGTTGGCACAATTTTTTTTAAAATACAACAACAGGCGATCAAAACATAGCATCTGCACAAAAATTGCATCATTAAAAACGTCAACTTAAGATGCAAAAAATAAGCCATCACTGAGCCCCAGATCCCGAAAAATGAGAACGCTACGGATATAGGAAATGGTGACAAAAGCGCAATTCTTTTTTTGGACAAATATATGAATTTTTTTTTACCCCTTAGATAAAAGTAAACCAATACATGTTTGGTATTTACGAACCCGTACCGACATGAGGCATCACACCAACACATCAGTTTTACTATATATTGAACACGTTGAATAAAAGACACCAAAACATTTGGGCAATTGCACTTTTTTTGCGATTTCACCGCACTTAGAATTTTTTTCTCATTTTCCAGTACAAAATATGGTAAAACTAATCGTTGAATTCAAAAGTACAACGCGTCCTGTAAAAAATGACCCTCATATAGCATTATTGACGGAAAAATATAAAAGTTTTGGCTCTCTGAAGAAGGGAAGGAAAAAAAACAAAAAGTAAAATCACCCCAGAGAAGAGGTTTGTCTGACATGGACTACCCCTTTAAGGATTCAGAAATGTTTTACAGCGTATTTGTAGTTATCTCTTTTAAAAAGATATTTACAAAACTGAAAGTTATCCCCATCAACGATAAAGAATGGGGAGGGAATAATTTCCTGATTGCAGGAGGTGCGATTGCTGGGACCCCCAGATGCCCCAAGAGCAGGGCTCTGCGGGGTCGTGTTTTGAATAGAACAGAGGACAGAACGCTCAGCCTGCGAAGAGAACCGGTCATCACAATTAAGCCTAATAAAGGTCTGGCCATAATGGCTGTGTTATACTGATTTGATGTATACCTATAGGGAAAAAAGAAGGCAGCAAAACAAGAATATTAGTGACCTGGAGACCATGAGGAACAGGCTAAGTTCCACCTGTGACGGACTGACACTGCAGGTAGTCACACATAGGCCCCCGCATAACACCTTCCCTCAACTAGGTTACACACAGCCAACCAGAAAACCCTTGTCACCTCCCACAGGGAAAGACAGGCACACCAGTGGGTGGGACCAGACGGAAGGAAACGCCCACCTACGGGTTTGGAGAGCCCGGGGCAGGAAAGTGGTTGGAGCGTTGGAGAGTCGGGAGTTGAGAGTGGAGTGGAGTGGAGTGAAGTCCAGGCCTCTGCTATAGGCCCGAGGCTGAACTGACAGGTGTCAGGGTCGGAGCCCGGACACATTGGCTAGGTGATAGACGGTGGCCCGTAGCTAGCAGGAGACAGGAAGACGGCTCGGCAGATCCGAGGTGGACCGGGACAGGGTTGTAGCCCGCAGGTACCGACACCGGAGACCCGACCGGAAACCGTGCACAGAGGGGGGACCCGGACCCTGAAGCCAGGACCGGAACCAACGGCCTAGCTAATTAACCGATTGAGGGCAGGATTATAGGCCCTATCCCAACCTAAGTCCCGAAAAGAGACAACCACCCACAGAGAGGGATAGGGCATCCGTCAGAGCCTGTATATCCCACGGGTTAGCGTCAGCGGGCACGGCTCCCAACAGTATTACCGGGAGTGGACTCCCGAGTTCCAGACCGGGAAGTCCACAAAACTACAGCACAGTGCAGAGGGAAGAGATACGGACCACCAGCCTGGGTGGGGGACCAGAATACACCCAGCCGCGGCGGCCGGCCACCATCACCTTGGTTAATCAAAGGACTGACGTCTTTAATCGTGAGTAAGCTGAGACTCCCTGGTCTGACCAGGCACACTGGTCCCTGCCATCACCATCACCTGCACTAAGTCACCGGGTCCGGGGCCACCATCCCTACCCACGGAGGGGTTAACAACAAGCTACTATCCCATCGCCCCGGGGGTCCCACAACAGCAGCGGTGGTGCCACATGTCACCACACACCGTGGGTGGCGTCACAGACAGTTTACTACAATCCCCGTACAAATACGTCCCATTTTAGTCGGAGTGTCCGTGCGACCCCCGGGTCCAGCAGGATCCCTCAAGCCATACCGTAGATCCGGATCTGAGCAGCGCCGGCTGCTGGCACGGGGGCAGCACACAGGAACATTGGCCAAAGCTGGTGTCTGGCTATGTATCATGTAGCAACAGGTTATAACAGCCAAAGATCTAATGCAATAATGAATGTGATGCTAGTCACTACTTATAGATAGTATAGACAGAAGGAAGGGTAGTCAAACAAGCCGGGGTCAGGAAACAGGAGGACATGACAGGACACAGGGAGTAAGAAGAAACGCAGTCAATCACAGACCGAGTGTCAGAATTCCAGGAGAGTACTATCAGATTCAGGGAGCAGACAGAGATGTGGTCAGGTAACGATCTGAGGTCAGAAGCCAGGAGGTAATGACAAGAACAGGGAGCGGGCAGAGAGGAGTCAAACAACAGTTCAAGAAACGTAGATCAGAATACAAGCACAAACACAGGCCAAGAGCACAACTGCAGAACCAGAGAGTACGGCAGGCAAGGTTCTGGGAGAGCATGCTCAGTAATGAAGCAGAGCAATTACCAGGAAGGTGGAACACCTGAGTAATCAGCACCTGCCAGAACCTGCAGGGAATCGTGTGCTGTCAAATAACCTGTCAGCTAGTGTTCAAACAAACACAGCAGAACATCTCCAAATGCAAGATGCTCTGCACAAAGGAAACATGTCACTGCCGGCCTTGTAGTTCAGGAAGGCGTGGAAGAGCATCACCTGTGTGCAAAATGCTCTGCACAGAGGAATCGTGATATAAATACTAAAGATGTTTGTCATGAAGGGGGTGAACAAAACTAATTCTGCAGTAATCAGTAAAAATGTCTTTTTGTGCTGAATTTGGAGAACCCACTTGTTACATTAGATGTGTTGAGCTATTTACATTATTCTTGTTTGTGTATTGAAAAATGAAAAAAATTTAATTTTTGCCAATGAACCGGATTTATAATGAGAGTTGAATATGATTACAGCTATAAATGATATTATGTTTTTTGTTTTTTAACCTGAACATTTTTTGAATTTGTTGTTAATTGTGGGACACTACTGCCACCCACAGGTCTATATGGAATACTGCAGGCAGCTCCTGCATATGCTTTATACCAGTGTCGTTCAGACTTGGACCTTGCTGACATTTGCTTGTAAAACTCGAGAAAAAATTCACATTGCACTCGGACCAATGTTAGTCAATGAGGCAGAGCAGATCTGCGAGATGGTCCTCAGCTGTAGTTGGCCTGAGAAAAAATTGCAGCATGCTGTGTATGGTCACGTAAAAAGCGAGAGTCTTGCCAGTGCAAGTCAATCGGTGCGACAAAAAAAATGGACGTCATACTGACCATCCATATGCCGTCCGATTTTTACGGATACAACACCATTCTGTAGCATAGAACACTGTATATGAACCTGTAAATGATTGTAGAATAATAGCTGCTGAGAAAAATAAGCATCATATGTATGCTAGGAGATAAAAAAAAAATCACACAATCCCATGACATATAGAATAACAAACAGATTTATTTGTCCAACTTTTGGACCAATTTTTTATACGCAAATGTGAGCGAACCCTAACACAGGAAAAACCCTCCTTAGGTGCAGACAATATTCATACTTGTATTTGTAGATCTCCCTCAAAATAGCCCAAATAAGTGACGTATATTGTACATAAAACCATGACACTGACAAGAGGAATCTTATGAAGATTATTTTATGTTGTTGAAGGAAGATGCCGGCCCCGGACCCCATGGGCGCCAAACTCCTTCGCTAAAGAGACTCTGTGCATGACACTGTCACGTCCCCACCAGATTCCGCTCCTGCGACTTCTGCTCCGATCGCCAGACGACGCCATGTTCCCACTATGGATAGTGCTGGTGATGGGAGAGGAGTCGGTGCACATGGCTCTGCGGAGCACAGGCTCCGCTCATCCACTAGGCTGGGTTTCCCTGGAACCTGCAGTACCACTGGCTGACTGTAGGTGGCGTGTCTTCCAGCTGATGTTGCCAACATTCACCTGCAGCCAATGGGAAGACACCACACCCTTCTTATTCCCCCTCCTGTCACATGACCACTGCCAGAGATTGTTCTGTTCTCCTGGCTCATGTGCTGTTTGTATTTTGATTCCTGTGCGCTGACCTTTGCTTGTTGTTTGACTACCCTCCTGCCTGTCGTTTTTGTACCTTGCTGCTAGTTCCAGATTTGATCTCTGCTTTATCTCCTCACTACGCCATTGGCTGCTGTGTCGCCCTGGACAAGCCAGGGGCCACAGAGAACAACATCACAACACACCCCACATTCCCTGCAGGCACATCAAGGTCAGACAAAACCCTTGTTGCCTTCCCCAGGGGCTGTTGTCCACACCAGGGGGTGGGCCAGGCGGTTGGTCTCCACCCACCAAGGAGTTCATAGTACTGGAGGAGGGAAAACACAGGCAGTTAGAGTTAGAGTTGAGTTTGGAGAGAGGAAGTGAGAGGACTTGAGTGGTAGAGGAGCAAGAGTGAGGAGAAAAGTGACAGCAAAAGAGCCTGAAGTTGGTCCGGGTGTGTGGCCCGGGCGAGACAGCAAGGTTGGCAGACGGCGGTGACCGTCTGCAGGAGTGGCCGATTGGAGTCTACCGTGAGGACCGCGGACGGGTGGTGGCCCGGCGGTACCGGACCGGTACACAAAGAGAAGCCAGCACCAGTGGCAGGGGCCTTTCGGACCCCGGCAAGGCTTGGAGTCACCGTGAATTTGCAAAATCCGTCAGTGAAGGGGACCTCCTGGGTTTCCAAACAACTAAGTCCCGATTGAAGGCAACAGTCCGACCGAGTGGGAGGGACACCGCCACCGCCAAGGCACCAGTTCCTCAGGGCCAGCGCCTGCGGGCAAAAAGGGGCTCCTCCGGCCCATATACGGGTCGGGGAGCGGGTTACCGGTGGGAACCCATCGATACCAACAACCGTACTTAGGTGCAGGGAAGAGACAGTCACCGCTAACTTGCAGGGAACAACAACACCGCAGCCGTCCGAGGGACCCGTCCAACCAGCCGCTTGTTTTACCGTGAACTGTGTCATCATCATTTGGGCTGAGTGAGTACCTCCGTGCCGTGCGGCACAGCGCTGCCCCTGCGACCCTGCACCTCATCAGGCCCCGCAACCCGCCTGTTATCCATTCCTACCCCATCCCCGGGGCCCCGGGACAACAAACCCCCTACCCACGGAGGGGAGAATAACAACCCAAGCTGCTCCCTGTCACCGCTCCCGGGATCCCCGTCCAGAGCAGCGGTGGTGTCCACACAATCACCACAGCCGTGGGTGGCGTCACAGACAATAAATCCTCAATATCAATCCCCTTTTCACTCACGGGTGAGGAGCGCCGCTCGAGTCCCCGGGATCCGGCCCATCGCTCGAGCCACCGAGCAACAGCAGCTGCCGCAGAGCAGCGGCAGCCGGACCCGAGCAGTGGGAGAGCGCTGCGTCCCCTCCTCCGCCCGCGTCAACTTGGCGTCATGAACAGGTTCTTACTGCTCTGCCGTTTGGTAGAGGTGCGCCTTGTTACCGCCGGAGGTGTCCGGCCAGAAAATTTCAGAAGCCGCCATCTTTGGCGCGGAAAGTTCCAGCTCGAGCGTCCCCTCGAGTAGTGGAGGCGCGAAGGCCACAACCCCGCCCTGATAGAGGAGGAGCCGAAAAGAGGCAAGGGGTACGAGATGGCGGCCGGCCGCGTGTAGCCGAGGCTGCCGAGAAGCCGATGCAGAGATGGCGGCGTCCTCAAATTGGAGCGCGGGAGTACCCGCTACCAGAACGCCCAAGCTCTGGGGGAACCGAGGAGGAGTAGCCTTCGAAGACTGCGGCCCGGGTGAGCTCCCCGCCGGGACCTCTGCGTGGCTGGAGCGGGAGCTGGGACGGTTCTGCTTGAAGGTGAGGGCGCAGAGCCTGCAGCAGCTGCTGGACTGGAAGGCGGAGATGCGCAGGATGGTTGCCGTAGTGGGGGCCCGTGAGCAAGGGGCCGCGGCAGCCGTGCCGCGTCGCGACCAGTCCACCCAAACCCCAGAACCAGCCCTGATTGCATGGGAGCCGGGGGCCGGCATTGCAGTCGGAGGTCCAGAGAGAATGTCGCTGATGGAGGAGGGGGTTCCAACCACGCTGCCCCCGCCACCGTTCTTAACGACCGTCAGCGGTTCTGGACTGAACTGCCTGTGGAAAGAGAACCAGATGTACCGACCGGTCCCCGAGTGGGCCGACCCCCTGCGGTGGTAGCCGCCCCAGAGTCAGCGGAGCCCCGCTGCAGTTGTCCCCGTTGGGACCACCTGTGTGTGTTTTAAAGTTTAAAAGTTTTGGAAAAATGAAAATGAGTGATCAACCGAAGTTCATCTGATTGTCTGCTACTACTGATTGAAACCGGCCGTTGCCGGCACCGTTGCCCCCGTGGGGACCGTCTACAGTTTTACATAGAAACTACTATGAACATGCCTGCGAACTTGCAGGGCAACCACAAACTTGTGGGATGTAAATAAAAATGTTGTTGCAGCTTCCAACCGTTACCGCCTCCAGGGAGGCAGATTGGAGGGAGGGCCCGCAGTGGAGCAGGCTGGGGCCCAGCCACCACCGGAACCGGTGGCTACCCTCTGGGGGTTCCAGGGGCTCCGTATGGACGTGGGTCCCCTGGAAAGGACAGATCCCGCTCGGGTAACTTGTGCTGGACTGGGGTCAAGGGGTGCTGCCTGTTTCTTAGGGGCAGCATCAGGGCCAGGTTGCTTGGGTGGGTGAGAGCGGAAGCCGTAACCATTTGAAACCGTTGAAACCGTTTAAGAAAAAGTGCCTCCCGATGTGGGATGAAGTTATTATAATTGTATGTCTGTCACTGTTTACATTTTTGTATTTTTCTACAGTTGGTGAAAATAAATCCGGTGTTGGACGGGCAGCCCGAGGACGGTCTGCATTAAACTAAGGGGTAATGTGTTGCCCTGGACAAGCCAGGGGCCACAGAGAACAACATCACAACACACCCCACATTCCCTGCAGGCACATCAAGGTCAGACAAAACCCTTGTTGCCTTCCCCAGGGGCTGTTGTCCACACCAGGGGGTGGAGCTAGGTGGTTGGTCTCCACCCACCAAGGAGTTCACAGTCCTGGAGGAGGGAAAACACAGGCAGTTAGAGTTAGAGTTGAGTTTGGAGAGAGGAAGTGAGAGGACTTGAGTGGTAGAGGAGCAAGAGTGAGGAGAAAAGTGACAGCAAAAGAGCCTGAAGTTGGTCCGGGTGTGTGGCCCGGGCGAGACAGCAAGGTTGGCAGACGGCGGTGACCGTCTGCAGGAGTGGCCGATTGGAGTCTACCGTGAGGACCGTGGACGGGTGGTGGCCCGGCGGTACCGGACCGGTACACAAAGAGAAGCCAGCACCAGTGGCAGGGGCCTTTCGGACCCCAGCAAGGCTTGGAGTCGCCGTGAATTTGCAAAATCCGTCAGTGAAGGGGACCTCCTGGGTTTCCAAACAACTAAGTCCCGATTGAAGGCAACAGTCCGACCGAGTGGGAGGGACACCGCCACCGCCAAGGCACCAGTTCCTCAGGGCCAGCGCCTGCGGGCAAAAAGGGGCTCCTCCGGCCCATATACGGGTCGGGGAGCGGGTTACCGGTGGGAACCCATCGATACCAACAACCGTACTTAGGTGCAGGGAAGAGACAGTCACCGCTAACTTGCAGGGAACAACAACACCGCAGCCGTCCGAGGGACCCGTCCAACCAGCCGCTTGTTTTACCGTGAACTGTGTCATCATCATTTGGGCTGAGTGAGTACCTCCGTGCCGTGCGGCACAGCGCTGCCCCTGCGACCCTGCACCTCATCAGGCCCCGCAACCCGCCTGTTATCCATTCCTACCCCATCCCCGGGGCCCCGGGACAACAAACCCCCTACCCACGGAGGGGAGAATAACAACCCAAGCTGCTCCCTGTCACCGCTCCCGGGATCCCCGTCCAGAGCAGCGGTGGTGTCCACACAATCACCACAGCCGTGGGTGGCGTCACAGACAATAAATCCCCAATATCAATCCCCTTTTCACTCACGGGTGAGGAGCGCCGCTCGAGTCCCCGGGATCCGGCCCATCGCTCGAGCCACCGAGCAACAGCAGCTGCCGCAGAGCAGCGGCAGCCGGACCCGAGCAGTGGGAGAGCGCTGCGTCCCCTCCTCCGCCCGCGTCAACTTGGCGTCATGAACAGGTTCTTACTGCTCTGCCGTTTGGTAGAGGTGCGCCTTGTTACCGCCGGAGGTGTCCGGCCAGAAAATTTCAGAAGCCGCCATCTTTGGCGCGGAAAGTTCCAGCTCGAGCGTCCCCTCGAGTAGTGGAGGCGCGAAGGCCACAACCCCGCCCTGATAGAGGAGGAGCCGAAAAGAGGCAAGGGGGACGAGATGGCGGCCAGCCGCGTGTAGCCGAGGCTGCCGAGAAGCCGATGCAGAGATGGTGGCGTCCTCAAATTGGAGCGCGGGAGTACCCGCTACCAGAACGCCCAAGCTCTGGGGGAACCGAGGAGGAGTAGCCTTCGAAGACTGCGGCCCGGGTGAGCTCCCCGCCGGGACCTCTGCGTGGCTGGAGCGGGAGCTGGGACGGTTCTGCTTGAAGGTGAGGGCGCAGAGCCTGCAGCAGCTGCTGGACTGGAAGGCGGAGATGCGCAGGATGGTTGCCGTAGTGGGGGCCCGTGAGCAAGGGGCCGCGGCAGCCGTGCCGCGTCGCGACCAGTCCACCCAAACCCCAGAACCAGCCCTGATTGCATGGGAGCCGGGGGCCGGCATTGCAGTCGGAGGTCCAGAGAGAATGTCGCTGATGGAGGAGGGGGTTCCAACCACGCTGCCCCCGCCACCGTTCTTAACGACCGTCAGCGGTTCTGGACTGAACTGCCTGTGGAAAGAGAACCAGATGTACCGACCGGTCCCCGAGTGGGCCGACCCCCTGCGGTGGTAGCCGCCCCAGAGTCAGCGGAGCCCCGCTGCAGTTGTCCCCGTTGGGACCACCTGTGTGTGTTTTAAAGTTTAAAAGTTTTGGAAAAATGAAAATGAGTGATCAACCGAAGTTCATCTTATTGTCTGCTACTACTGATTGAAACCGGCCGTTGCCGGCACCGTTGCCCCCGTGGGGACCGTCTACAGTTTTACATAGAAACTACTATGAACATGCCTGCGAACTTGCAGGGCAACCACAAACTTGTGGGATGTAAATAAAAATGTTGTTGCAGCTTCCAACCGTTACCGCCTCCAGGGAGGCAGATTGGAGGGAGGGCCCGCAGTGGAGCAGGCTGGGGCCCAGCCACCACCGGAACCGGTGGCTACCCTCTGGGGGTTCCAGGGGCTCCCTATGGACGTGGGTCCCCTGGAAAGGACAGATCCCGCTCGGGTAACTTGTGCTGGACTGGGGTCAAGGGGTGCTGCCTGTTTCTTAGGGGCAGCATCAGGGCCAGGTTGCTTGGGTGGGTGAGAGCGGAAGCCGTAACCATTTGAAACCGTTGAAACCGTTTAAGAAAAAGTGCCTCCCGATGTGGGATGAAGTTATTATAATTGTATGTCTGTCACTGTTTACATTTTTGTATTTTTCTACAGTTGGTGAAAATAAATCCGGTGTTGGACGGGCAGCCCGAGGACGGTCTGCATTAAACTAAGGGGTAATGTGTTGCCCTGGACAAGCCAGGGGCCACAGAGAACAACATCACAACACACCCCACATTCCCTGCAGGCACATCAAGGTCAGACAAAACCCTTGTTGCCTTCCCCAGGGGCTGTTGTCCACACCAGGGGGTGGAGCTAGGTGGTTGGTCTCCACCCACCAAGGAGTTCACAGTCCTGGAGGAGGGAAAACACAGGCAGTTAGAGTTAGAGTTGAGTTTGGAGAGAGGAAGTGAGAGGACTTGAGTGGTAGAGGAGCAAGAGTGAGGAGAAAAGTGACAGCAAAAGAGCCTGAAGTTGGTCCGGGTGTGTGGCCCGGGCGAGACAGCAAGGTTGGCAGACGGCGGTGACCGTCTGCAGGAGTGGCCGATTGGAGTCTACCGGGAGGACCGTGGACGGGTGGTGGCCCGGCGGTACCGGACCGGTACACAAAGAGAAGCCAGCACCAGTGGCAGGGGCCTTTCGGACCCCAGCAAGGCTTGGAGTCGCCGTGAATTTGCAAAATCCGTCAGTGAAGGGGACCTCCTGGGTTTCCAAACAACTAAGTCCCGATTGAAGGCAACAGTCCGACCGAGTGGGAGGGACACTGCCACCGCCAAGGCACCAGTTCCTCAGGGCCAGCGCCTGCGGGCAAAAAGGGGCTCCTCCGGCCCATATACGGGTCGGGGAGCGGGTTACCGGTGGGAACCCATCGATACCAACAACCGTACTTAGGTGCAGGGAAGAGACAGTCACCGCTAACTTGCAGGGAACAACAACACCGCAGCCGTCCGAGGGACCCGTCCAACCAGCCGCTTGTTTTACCGTGAACTGTGTCATCATCATTTGGGCTGAGTGAGTACCTCCGTGCCGTGCGGCACAGCGCTGCCCCTGCGACCCTGCACCTCATCAGGCCCCGCAACCCGCCTGTTATCCATTCCTACCCCATCCCCGGGGCCCCGGGACAACAAACCCCCTACCCACGGAGGGGAGAATAACAACCCAAGCTGCTCCCTGTCACCGCTCCCGGGATCCCCGTCCAGAGCAGCGGTGGTGTCCACACAATCACCACAGCCGTGGGTGGCGTCACGGACAATAAATCCCCAATATCAATCCCCTTTTCACTCACGGGCGAGGAGCGCCGCTCGAGTCCCCGGGATCTGGCCCATCGCTCGAGCCACCGAGCAGTAGCAGCAGCCGCAGAGCAGCGGCAGCCGGACCCGAGCAGTGGGAGAGCGCTGCGTCCCCTCCTCCACCTGCGACACTGCCGATTCGGTTCCTGTTTAGCATCTCCTGGTTTTTGACCCTGCCTGACGACCACGGACTACAGCCTACCACAGGTAGTGATCTCTGGGGCTCTGTGTAATTCCAAATCCCTGTATAGGGGTTAAAGGGTTGCAGAGTACTTGGGGTCCTGCTTTGTGAGCAGCCTTACTCTAGATTCCCCTTACAGCCAGTCTGAGTCTGTGGCTACACTCAGGCATTACAGACACTTATTGATTTCTTCAAGACGATGTCCATCACCCCACTGGCAGTCATCGTCGTAGACAGTTATGCAATAGTTGTAGAAAAAGACATGAACCGCACATCCAAAACTCATCAGTTGATCTAATGCCGCTAGGCAAAAATTTAGATAACTGAACATGAGGTTCTTAGTTTAACATTCTGATCAGACTGTGTGAAGTCCACCAACATGGCACGGCGAACCTCTGAGTGGAGGGTGAGTTGTCCAGCTCTTCTCACAAGGTGTTGGTGCTGTGTGTTGGCCATTGTTGCGGTGGTTTTGCATCAGTGGGGCGGTGTAGCCTGGAGTCATGGGGACTCTGCCTTGCAGCATGGGTAGAAAAAACCAAGGAGAAAAATTGTATGAAAAATACCCTGAATATAAATAAATAAATTGCAAGTGCTTAATAACAGGGTACTTAGTGTATAGGTTTTTGTGTTTTTTGTATGTTTTCTTGCTTGGTTGCAAGTTGGGGGTGCAGCCCTCCTAGTACTGAGACTGAACAGCTGATTGCGTCTCACTTTGCTGTGTATTTTATCTGGGACACAGCTAACCACTTGCCACCATCCATTTTGGAGTTCTGACATGACACAAGTCAGGTATTGATAATGTTTTTAACTTCAGTAGGTTAGGGACTGTCTCAGATGGGTACACCGTGACGAGGTGAGACAGCTTTTTACCTTTTTGCAAAAATGTATACACTAAGTACCCTGTTATTAAGCACTTGCAATTTATTTATTTATATTCAGGGTATTTTTCATACAATTTTTCTCCTTGGTTTTTTCTAGTCTTAAGGCTGCAATTCACATGCTTAATGTTGCATGTTTACTGAACATTGTTTCAGCTCAGGTTTTTGTGTTTTTTGTATGTTTTCTTGCTTGGTTGCAAGTTGGGGGTGCAGCCCTCCTAGTACTGAGACTGAACAGCTGATTGCGTCTCACTTTGCTGTGTATTTTATCTGGGACACAGCTAACCACTTGCCACCATCCATTTTGGAGTTCTGACATGACACAAGTCAGGTATTGATAATGTTTTTAACTTCAGTAGGTTAGGGACTGTCTCAGATGGGTACACCGTGACGAGGTGAGACAGCTTTTTACCTTTTTGCAAAAATGTATACACTAAGTACCCTGTTATTAAGCACTTGCAATTTATTTATTTATATTCAGGGTATTTTTCATACAATTTTTCTCCTTGGTTTTTTCTAGTCTTAAGGCTGCAATTCACATGCTTAATGTTGCATGTTTACTGAACATTGTTTCAGCTCAGGTTTTTGTGTTTTTTGTATGTTTTCTTGCTTGGTTGCAAGTTGGGGGTGCAGCCCTCCTAGTACTGAGACTGAACAGCTGATTGCGTCTCACTTTGCTGTGTATTTTATCTGGGACACAGCTAACCACTTGCCACCATCCATTTTGGAGTTCTGACATGACACAAGTCAGGTATTGATAATGTTTTTAACTTCAGTAGGTTAGGGACTGTCTCAGATGGGTACACCATGACAAGGTGAGACAGCTTTTTACCTTTTTGCAAAAATGTACACATTAAGTACCCTGTTATTAAGCACTTGCAATTTATTTATTTATATTCAGGGTATTTTTCATACAATTTTTCTCCTTGGTTTTTTCTAGTCTTAAGGCTGCAATTCACATGCTTAATGTTGCATGTTTACTGAACATTGTTTCAGCTCAGGTTTTTGTGTTTTTTGTATGTTTTCTTGCTTGGTTGCAAGTTGGGGGTGCAGCCCTCCTAGTACTGAGACTGAACAGCTGATTGCGTCTCACTTTGCTGTGTATTTTATCTGGGACACAGCTAACCACTTGCCACCATCCATTTTGGAGTTCTGACATGACACAAGTCAGGTATTGATAATGTTTTTAACTTCAGTAGGTTAGGGACTGTCTCAGATGGGTACACCGTGACGAGGTGAGACAGCTTTTTACCTTTTTGCAAAAATGTATACACTAAGTACCCTGTTATTAAGCACTTGCAATTTATTTATTTATATTCAGGGTATTTTTCATACAATTTTTCTCCTTGGTTTTTTCTAGTCTTAAGGCTGCAATTCACATGCTTAATGTTGCATGTTTACTGAACATTGTTTCAGCTCAGGTTTTTGTGTTTCTTGCAGCATGGGTGCTGTGATGCGCCAGGTCACCTGCCCTGTTGGTGCACTGTCGCTGCAGCTGTGATTGGCACGTAGCACAGCACCTTTTAAGGTTTCTTGTAAGTTAGGGACCTACTCAGAGGTTTGCTGTGACTTGGCAAGGAGCTTCATACAGTCTGATCAGAATGTTAAACCAAGAACCTTTAAGCACATACATTTTTGCCTAGTGGCATTAGATCGTTGGATGATTTTTGGTTGTGCGGTTCATGTCTGTTTCTCCAGCTATGTTGCATTGCATGCTCATAGACAGTAACACAAGTAACACCAGAGTTCACTTAGCCAACCAGAAACGTTTACTTTTATGCTTCACACCGTTATGACAGACATGGCCTTCCTTTACTTCCTTCCACTCAGTGTGGGATTTTGCTTCTGTACTTGTTACATTCCCCCCTTCCGCTATCTTGGATCTTGTCCTCAAGCTCCGGGATCTGTGCCTCCTTCCCCTTAACTCCATTCACCTTCGTCCAATTCTGGGCCCCAACTGCTCTCTACCCGGTTACTTTTTAATCCTGTTGGGGTGAGTCTCATGGTTACTTGTCCCTAGAACCAAGACCACGTCTTCTCATACTTGAACCCTATTCTCCACTGGTCCCCTCTCGAGCCTTCCCTCCTGTTCTCTTTCCCGCCATCTGCCACTGCCACTCCTCCTTTCCACCATCTTCTCTAATTATCAAATATAAAGACGACTTACCACTAGATGGTGAAAACACTTGGGAGCCTTTTTGAGCATTCTGCCAGCAATCTTGCTAAAAAAAAAAAAAGCCATTAGTAATGTCTTTCTTTTTCAATGAAGTTAAAAAAATCAAATTAAAAAATAGGAAATGTGCTCAGAAAATGTCACAAAAAATGATACAGAAGATGCTTCAAGAAAAAAACGCTGGTTTTCCTGAAGAGTTGTCCTCGGGTCACCCACCTCAACAAGGCATCATATGCACACACCTTTTCACTTGTGGATATAATAGAAAAGCAACTTTGTTCAAATCCACTACCAAGTACAAGAGAACTCATTCTCCCTCTGTGCTGTAAATTTGTAGCTGTTTGTTGAACCAGTGTGATAACGCACATGAGCACCATTAGGGAAGAGTCACACGGCCATAAAAATTGAACAGGGATTGCAACGCAATGCTCAAACTGACAGGAGGCTCTCTGGAGCTAAGCGTGACAGCTGGAATAAAAATACATAAAGCTATCACACTCAGTTCAGGAGAGCCACCGACCACGTTTTTCTTCCCATAAGGCCGGAGTCACACTTGCGAATCGCGAATCTCATCACCCGCCATGGCCGCACACTCTCGAGCGTCTCAGCTGCATGGAAATACATGCAGCTGACCTGCTCCCGTCTAGAGAGTGTGTTGCCATGCCGGGTGATGCGATGCGAGACTCACAAGTGTGACTCCAGCCTAAAAAGAGAAAAAGTAGGAACAGCACTCCAAATCTTTCTATGACGGGTGCACACACTCTTGGCAGACCATGATCCCAAATGTCCACCATATATAAATGCAGGGGGAAAAAATGAATGAAACAGCTTTCAAATGATGTATCCAAACAGGTTGTCTGATCCGTGATGCAACTCTCGGCTACAGTCCCTGACAAAAGTTCTGTCGCTTATCCATGTTATGTAAATAAAAGCTTATAACCTGACTTTAAATTCATTCATTGGTTTCATAAATTACTCTTTTGAAAGCTGAAATCCTCCCAAATTTGGTTTAGGTTATGGAAATAAAGTTGCTGCAAAGCTGAAATATTGATCATTTAATGAACACAGAAAGGTCAGATTTTGGCAAGACAAAAGTTTTGTCTCCCACAGAAAGTTCGTACAAATTATTAACTTATAATACAAAGATATGTGGCATAACATTGGTGAATGAAGTTGTGGTGCTATTAGAGCCATATTTAATATTTTGTGTGACTTCCATGAGCTTGAAGGACTGCATCCATGCGGTTCAACAATGATTCATTCAATTTATTGATGAAGTTGTCTGGAATAGCAAAGAATGCAGTGTTACATGCCTCCAAGAGTTCATCTAGATTCTTTGGTTTTGTCTTCCAAGCTTCCTCTTTCATCCTACCCCAAACATGCTCAGTGATGTTCATGTCTGGTGACTGGGCTGGCCAGTCCTTCAGCATCGTGATCTTCTTTGCCAGGAGGAACTTTGTTGTAGAGATGGATGTATGAGATGGAGCACCATCCTGCTGCAGAATTTGACCCCTTTTATGATTGGGAATTTAAGAGGTAGCTAATACTTCTTGATATTTTAGGCTATTGATATTGCCTTCCACATTGCAAATGTTCGCACACCTCATACTGAATGTAACCCCAGACCATGATCTTTCCACTACCAAACTTAACTGTTTTCTGGATCCATACAGGCTCCAGTAGGTCTCCTGCAGTATTTGCGGCGGCTGTGGTGTAATTCAACTGAAGATTCATCAGAGAAATCCACCCTCTGCCACTTTTCAAGCATCCATCTGTTTAGCAGGCTGTGGGACTTGGCAAATGCCACATGCTTTTTTAATTGCCTTTTGTTTAGTACTGGCTTCTGGGCACTGATTCAACCATGAAGGCCATTTCGAGACATAATCCTACAAACTGTTCTAGTTGACACAGGGACATAAGGTGACCAGGCCTGTTGGAGCTCTGCTGCAGTTTAAGAGGGGCTGGTTTTGGATTTTCTAACCAACAAACGTTCCTCCTGAGCAGTTGTCTTGTGGGGTCTGCCGGACCTGGGCTTGTCAAAAACATCTCCAGTCTCTTCAAATCTTTTTTTAATTCTTTGTACTTGACATAGAGACACATTAAAGGTGCCAGCCACCTCTGCAGTGGATCTGTTGTTCAGCCTCTTGATAATCAAGGCTTTGGTCGCAGGGTGGATTTTTGGCATGTTGTCAGAGGTCAAGTTGCAGTTCAAGTGAAGGTTTGGGGTGCTGAGTTTCTTTTTATACACACCCACTAATTAACCGATCATATAGTGAGCACAGGTGAGGATGTAAACTAGGATTGGGTGCATTATAGGACAAGGCGACAAAACTTTTGTCTTGCCAAAATCTGACCTTTCTGTGTTCATTAAATGATTAATATTACAGCTTTGCAGCAACTTTATTTTCATAACCTAAACCAAATTTGGGAGGGTTTCAGCTTTCAAAACAGTAATTTATAAAACTAATGGATGAATTTAAAGTCAGGTTATAAGCTTTTATTTTCATAACATGGATAAGTGACAGAACTTTTGTCAGGGACTGTATATTACAGGGCAGCCTTCATCAACCAAACAGTTATGCGGGCGTCACACGATACGATCTATCGTGCGATCGCACGAGCGATCATACCCGCCCCCGTCATTTGTGCGTCACGGGCAATTAGTGTACATGTACTTACCTGCTGAGCGACGTCGCTGTGGGCGGCGAACATCCACTTCCTGAAGGGGTAGGGACGTTCGGCGTCACAGTGACGTCACACAGCGGCCGACCAATAGAAGCGGAGGGGCGGAAATGAGCGGGACGTAAACATCCAGTCCACCTTCTTCCTTCAGCATTGCCGTCAGCCACAGGTAAGCTGCAGTTCATCGTTCCCGGGGTGTCACACGGAGCGATGTGTGCTGCCCCGGGTACGATGAACAACCGATGCAAAGAAGAATAAACGATTTTTTAAAAATAAACGACGTGTAAATGATACACGATTTGTAACCGATTTGCGATCGTTCTGAGATGCTCGTAGGTGTCACACGAAACAACGTCGCAAACGATGCCGGATGTGCGTCATGAATACCGTGACCCCGACGATATATCGCACAATAGATCGTCTCGTGTGACGCCCGCATAAGAGTGCTGCTTTATTCTTTTTTAAGAAGACCACGTAAATGATGACAGATACCCCAACAAAAAGTCTTGTGATGATGTAGTAAACATGAACAAAGTGAGTGGGTTTTTTGGACTGTGAGCCATCTTGAGATAAAGCATATCAATGAACCGTAACAGATCCCATAAACCCTAAAAGCCGCCTGTGTATTTTGTATATTCAGGCTATAATCAACTAGACTATAGGTATTCCAATGTATAACTAAAATAAGGATTACATGCTAATCTGACTTAAAATTAAAATACATTAATAAAGTTGAATAAATTAATCATTTTGCTACCAAGAATGTATGTAATATGTTATCATTAAAGCATAAAGGTTAGAGCTTATGTGTCGCCCTGGGCAAGCCAGGGGTCACAGGTCACAACACCACCACACCCCACATCCCAAGTAGGCACACCTAAGCTGAACCAAAAATCCTTGTTGCCTTCCTCCAGAGGCTGATGATTCACACCAGGGGGTGGGCCAGGCGGTTGGCTCCGCCCACCAAGGAGATCACAGCTCTGGAGGCGGGAAGTACCAGGCAGATAGCCCCGGGCAGGGGAAGAGTGAAGTCTAGCTGGGGGCTAGAGTAAACAACAAAGAAGTGAAAGTGAAGGAAAGAAAGTGGAAAAGGAGGAAAGCAAGAAGTGGTGACAGAGCAGAGAGTGTGCAAAGCCTGAGAGCCCAGCTTTGTGTAGGGCAAGAACAGCAAGGTCAGCGACGGCGGTGACTGTCCGGAGGGGGACCGTTTGGAAGTTCCTGGAAGGACCCCGTTGGCTGTGTGCCCGGTGGTCTGGAGCAGTGTTCCGAAGGACAGTCAGCACCAGGGCAGGGGCCTCTCGGACCCCGGCAAGGCTAGGAGTCGCCAAATTTGCTGAATCCGTCAGTGAAGGGGACGTAGATTCCCCCAACAACCAAGTCCCGATTGAAGGCAACAGCCCAACCCGTACAACAGAGGCACCGCCACCGCCAGGGCACCAGTCTCTGAGGGCCAGCGCCTGCGGGCAAAGTGTAGTGCTCCTCCGGCCCAGCTTGAAGCCGGGGAGCGGGTTACCGGTGGGGACCCATCGCAACCAACCGTACATACAGGTGCAAGGAAGAGGGACATCACCGTCACCTACCGGGGAAGCAAAGCAGCCGTCTGTGGGACCGTCCTACCAGCCGTTTGGTTTACCGTACAAACTGTGTCCACGTCTCAGGCTGAGTGAGTACCACAGTGCCGCAAGGCACAGCGCTGTCCCCGCGTCCCTGCGCCCACCAAGCCCTGCACCTCCCAAGCCATCACCGGGCCCCGGGATCACCAACCCCTACCCACGGAGGGGCAACACAACACCTGGCTGCTCCCTATCACCATCCCCGGGATCCCCGCATTAAGCAGCGGTGGTGCTACACATCACCACAACCGTGGGTGGCGTCACGGACATTATCCCAACATCCCAAACCCCCCTTTCACTCACGGGCGAGGAGTGCCGCTCGAGAAAAACCCCCGGGATCCGGCCTACGGCTCGAGCCACCACTGAGCAGCCGGACCCGAGGAGAAGGGGTGAGCGCGGTGTGCTGACACCCTCCTCCCCGCCCGCGACAACTTGGCGTCACGAACAGGATCTTACCGCTCTGCCGTCTGGTAGAGGTGCGCCTTGTTACCGCCGGAGGGATCCGGCAGAAAAATTGCAGAAGCCGCCATCTTTGGCGCGAAAAGTTCCCGCTCGAGCGTCTTCTTGAGCAGTAGAGGCGTGAAGGCCAGAACCCCGCCCCGAGAGAGGAGGGGCCGAAAAGAGCTAAGGGGGACGCGATGGCGGCTGGCCGCATGTAGCTGCGGCTATAAAAGCAGGGACGCCAGGACTCTGCAAACAAACCGTTCCTGGAAGCCAAAAGAGAAGCCATCATGTGGATGCCGTCCCGCGAGACCGTAGCCCCCGCGGCGTGGGTGGAGATCCGAACCGCGCAGCTCTACCAAAGGCTGCAGGTCAGGATGCAGCTCCTCATGGAGGAGTGGGAGGCCGACATGGCGGACGTTGTAGCCACCGTGCGGAGACGCGAGGAGGAAGCGGAGAAAGGGAGGGTGAGTGACCCACGTCCCGACGCCCTTGAGGGGCCGGTCATCGCGGCTGTGGGGCCCGGTCCAAGCCCTCTCCCTTCGCTGCCTCCCTCGCCACCCGTCCCGGAGGCCGTGACGCCGCCACTAGGCCTGCTACCACCGCAACCGGTAGCAGTACCCAGCGTCCCCGCCCAAGCGGGCCGACCTGTAACTGGAGCCCGCGGCACACCGGAGGTGTTACCGTGGAAGACGCCGACAGTAGAACCGGAGGCATCCCGTGAAAAACTCCCCGAGCCGGAGCCGATGACCCGTTCCGAGCCGAAGGCCCGGCAGCGGAAAGCCCCTATGCCCATCCCCCACACCTCGGCTGAGGTAGCGCCGGGTTGTTGCTGCAAGGCAGCGCCCAAGGCCAAGACACCGCGGGACATGCCACCCGTAGTCCTGACAGTGGGTAATGTCCAGGATGTCCCGCGGGGCCCGACCCGTGCGCCGGCGCTGGCGGCAGCGCCGTACTGGGATAGGGAGCCGGTACCGCTGGGCCTGGAGATCGCCGAGAGGGAGCGGAAGAAGGCCGAACTGGTGGCCAGAGCGATCCGGGAGAAGGAGCATCTCCGGCAGGCAACCTCCCGTGCCCGAGGACCGTTGTACGTGGGGCAGGTGAGGCGGTTTGATGTCCGCCGGGGCTATGGGTTCATCTATGAGCCGGGCCTGGAGGCCGAAGTTTTTGTAGCCCGGCGGGATGTGAATGCTCACCTGCCCGAGGAGCATCCTGGCCGTAATCTGATGCCGGGTGATATTGTCCAGTACACTCGGTTCTTTGGGGAGCGAAGGTGGTTTGCGCTGGACGCTAGATTGAAGGGCAGCCCAGAGGCCCCAGCAAGCGCCGCGCCCCCTCCCTTGGAAGGAGCACTGGAGCCTGGAAGTCCGGAGTAGGGCAATGGATGCCCGCAGCACCGTCCCCGTTGGGACCACCACGTTGTTTGTTTGCAAAGTTTTTGAAAGTTCTAATGATAAGTGAAAATGATCCGAAGTTCACCTGATTCACCGTGTGATTTGCAACCGGCTGGAGCCGGCACCGTTGTCCCCGTGGGGACCGTTTAAAATGCATGGGAACTATCCATGGACAAGCCCGTGAACTTGCAGGGCAACCACAGACGTTAGTGGCTTGTAAATATGTTGGTTACCGTTACCGTTTTCCGCCGTGCCGCCTCCAAAGAGGCAGGTTGGAGGGAGGGCCCTGAGCAGAGCAGGCCAGGGCCCAGCCACCAAAGGAACCGGTGGCTACCCTCTGGAGGGAAGGACAGATCCCACTCGGGTACCGTGTGCTGGACTGTGGGTCAAGGGGTGCTGCCTGGGTTTTAGGGGCAGCATCAGGGCCAGGTTGCTTGGGTGGGAGAGAGCGGAAACCGTAACCGTAAACCGTTGCAACGTTAAAAGAAATGTGCCTCCCGTCTTGGGAAGAATTTATTAAAAATGTTATGCATGTTGTTTAACCCTGTTACCCCCTTTTTACAGAAAAATAAAACCGGTGTAGGACGGCAGCCCGCGGACGGTCTGCATTTTGCTAAGGGGGAATGTGTCGCCCTGGGCAAGCCAGGGGTCACAGGTCACAACACCACCACACCCCACATCCCAGGTAGGCACACCTAAGCTGAACCAAAAATCCTTGTTGCCTTCCTCCAGAGGCTGATGATTCACACCAGGGGGTGGGCCAGGCGGTTGGCTCCGCCCACCAAGGAGATCACAGCTCTGGAGGCGGGAAGTACCAGGCAGATAGCCCCGGGCAGGGGAAGAGTGAAGTCTAGCTGGGGGCTAGAGTAAACAACAAAGAAGTGAAAGTGAAGGAAAGAAAGTGGAAAAGGAGGAAAGCAAGAAGTGGTGACAGAGCAGAGAGTGTGCAAAGCCTGAGAGCCCAGCTTTGTGTAGGGCCAGAACAGCAAGGTCAGCGACGGCGGTGACTGTCCGGAGGGGGACCGTTTGGAAGTTCCTGGAAGGACCCCGTTGGCTGTGTGCCCGGTGGTCTGGAGCAGTGTTCCGAAGGAAAGTCAGCACCAGGGCAGGGGCCTCTCGGACCCCGGCAAGGCTAGGAGTCGCCAAATTTGCCGAATCCGTCAGTGAAGGGGACGTAGATTCCCCCAACAACCAAGTCCCGATTGAAGGCAACAGCCCAACCCGTACAACAGAGGCACCGCCACCGCCAGGACACCAGTCTCTGAGGGCCAGCGCCTGCGGGCAAAGTGTAGTGCTCCTCCGGCCCAGCTTGAAGCCGGGGAGCGGGTTACCGGTGGGGACCCATCGCAACCAACCGTACATACAGGTGCAAGGAAGAGGGACATCACCGTCACCTGCCGGGGAAGCAAAGCAGCCGTCTGTGGGACCGTCCTACCAGCCGTTTGGTTTACCGTACAAACTGTGTCCACGTCTCAGGCTGAGTGAGTACCACAGTGCCGCAAGGCACAGCGCTGTCCCCGCGTCCCTGCGCCCACCAAGCCCTGCACCTCCCAAGCCATCACCGGGCCCCGGGATCACCAACCCCTACCCACGGAGGGGCAACACAACACCTGGCTGCTCCCCATCACCATCCCCGGGATCCCCGCATTAAGCAGCGGTGGTGATACACATCACCACAACCGTGGGTGGCGTCACGGACATTATCCCAACATCCCAAACCCCCCTTTCACTCACGGGCGAGGAGTGCCGCTCGAGAAAAACCCCCAGGATCCGGCCTACGGCTCGAGCCACCACTGAGCAGCCGGACCCGAGCAGAAGGGGTGAGCGCGGTGTGCTGACACCCTCCTCCCCGCCCGCGACACTTAGAAACAGTCAATGAGTTACAGCTTTCAGTTTATAGGTGTAATATTCGGGGCGTAGCACTGGTTTAAAGTTGGAAGCAACATGAAAAGTTATACTTATTCTGTATAGTCACTATATTTTGTGCCACTGTTTACCATATTTTTGCTTTATAAGACGCACCGGATTATAAGACGCACTCCAAATGTAGAGATAAAAAAGGTTAAAAAAAAAAAATGGGTTCCGTCTTATACTTCAGTGGTGTCTTACCAGAGGGGGAGGCAGCGGTGGTGGAGAGGGGATCACAGGAGGCAGGGGCAGTGCTGGAGGAGGGAGATGCTACAGTTGCTGCGGTGGAGCCTGTGATACCTGTGGTGGGAGCTGTGCTGGCTGCGGTGGGGGCTGTGCTGGCTGCGGTGGGGGCTGTGCTGGCTGCGGTGGGGGCTGTGCTGGCTGTGGAGGCTGTGCTGTGGGCGTCATGCTGGCTGTGTGGAGCAGGGCTGTGCGGTGGGTGTCACAGATGCTCTGTGGACGGTGCAGGCTTCAAAGAAATGGCGCCCGGAGTCAGCGGATACTCAGATTGACCGCTCGGCTCAATGACAAGCCATGTCCGGGCGCCATTTTCCTTAAGTCCGCTGCTGGTAAATCGATGGGCCGGAGACGGCGTGTGCGCAGATTAGATCTTGAGTTCCATCTGTGCATGCGCCAACTACGGGCACTATTATTTGAAGCCTGAACTGCTGACAGAGCATCTCATCCGCCGCATCGCCCTGCTCCACACAGCCCCCACCACTGACAGCACAGCCCCCACCGCAGCCAGCACAGCCCCCACCGCAGCCAGCACAGCTCTCACCGCAACCAGCACAGCCCTCACCACAACCAGCAGAGCGCCCCACAGCCAGCACAGCCCCCACCGCAGCCAGCACAGCCCCCACCGCAGCCAGCACAGCCCTCACCGCAACCAGCAGAGTGCCCCACAGCCAGCACAGCCCCCACCGCAGCCAGCACAGCCCTCACCGCAACCAGCACAGCCCCCACCACAACCAGCAGAGTGCCCCACAGCCAGCACAGCCCCCACTGCAGTCAACACAGCCAGCACAGCCCCCACAGCCAGCACAGCACCCCACAGTCAGAACACAGTGATGATTTTCCACCTTCCGATAAGCTACATTCGCATTAGAAGATGCACCCCTCATTTTTCTCCGAACTTTTTAGGAGGAAAAGTGCGTCTTATAATTCGAAAAATATGGTAGGTTGTCTTTCTTTATTCAGTCCTTTTTGATTTTTCCTCCTCAACTTTGCTTATTTACATGTTTTAGACATATTCAGAAAATGCAACTTTTACCAAATGCCATATTTTTTTTTTTGTGATAAAACTAGAAAACAGAAGGGTTGATAGGGTCTTACCAGATAAACAGAAGGGCAATGTATGACAATATACACTCACCTAATATGGTTGTGAGGGTCACATCCACCACAGATAGCATAAGATAAAGGCAGCTGCCGCGACCCCACGTGCATGAATCTTCAAAGCAGGAGAGGAGAAGGGGTTAACGCCGTGCATTTGCCAGAAAAGATGTATAATTGTTGATTAATTAATAATGCTTTTATTCCATAGGTCTACGCGTTTCGAGGTATGGAACTTCTTCCTCAGGACCAAAATATCAACAATATTGGCGAATGCCTGGCGTTAACCCCTTCTCCTCTCTTGCTTTGAATATTATTTTTTTTTTGCCACATCACAAACTAATTCCACCATGGAGTGAGGTTCCTTTTAATTCTAAAGATTTTCAAAAGTGAATTAAAGACAAAAATAAATACTATTTTTTAGTTATTTTGCGCCAAATTCATTAACCGCGTGCTCCATTTTGAAGAATTTGGCACAAAAGAACATAATTGAAAGCCACAAGACCAAAAAAAGTGACTTTGATAAATCTCAAATAATGAATCAGACCCAATATCTTCAGAAATAAGTTGATATTGACCAATTGTGTATTAGTAGAATATTTCAATACTATGTGTAAATGCATTAAATAAAGTTGATCTTTCTTGTCCATAAGGAAAGCGCAAAACCCAATGTACGCAGAGAAATTCTCACTTAATGGGGTTGTCTAATACAGAAGGTTTTTTTTTTTTCGACATGAATGAATTTAAAACAATAAATGGAGGCATACACAGTTTCCATCTCAGAGCAGGCCGTTCCCGCACAAAGTATGCCCATCCTGTCCCCTTCACCTGCTCCACCACTGATGGCACTTGTGTGAGAAAAAAAATAAATGAATCTCTCTGAAAAGTGCTAGGTATCATTCCTACTATAAATAGGACCCTGTATATTACATATCCATTATAGCTATTAGTCATATAGTGGAGCCATAGAGTGGATCCATAGAGTGGATCCATAGAGTGAAACCATAGAGTGAGGCCATAGAATGGAGCCATAGAGTGGAGCCATAGAGTGGAGCCATAGAGTGGATCCATAGAGTGGAGCCATAGAATGGAGCCATAGAGTGGAGCCATAGAGTGGATCCATAGAGTGGATCCATAGAGTGGAGCCATAGAGTGGATCCATAGAGTGGAGCCATAGAGTGGAGCCATAGAGTGGAGCCATAAAGTGGATCCATAGAATGGAGCCATAGAGTGAAGCCAAGGAGTAGAGCCATAGAGTGGATCCCTAGAGTGCAGCTATAGAGTGGTGCCCTACATTGGAGCTCTAATGTGAAACCATAGAATGGTTAGGACTAAGAGCTGTTATTTCAAAAACAAGTCTGTCAGCCAACTGTTTTGTACATGTCTTTGTACTTATGGAATAAAAAACACCAATAGTTGTACAAGGAACAATGCTGTTCTGGAGTTCTATTATGATGTGTACCATAATTGCTCGACAGTCTTCCCCAAGCCAACTCAACAATCTATCTGATTCATAATATTGCAATCCCGAGCACATGGAAGTCAACACACTGTATGGCACTGATTATAGAGTCTACTACTATCAACATCTGACTGACATTTGCTGCTCTCTTGTTTCTAACCTTCCTACATCAGTCATCTTCCTATGTTATATGAACAACATCGAGCTATAGAAATATTAATCCAGGACTTAGGCTGACAAGCAAAAGGGTAACAATGTTTGAAATTTTGACTTTCAGGCTCCATATCTCACCATCCGCTACAGCTTGTGTGAGATATGTGAGGCTACCATAATTTTATATACAATCTAGTGACAGTCGAGCACTAAAATGCTCGGGTACCCAGTACTCGAGTTGACCAATTTGTATACTCAAGTGCTTGTCTCGAGAAGCGAGCATAATGGAAGTCAATGGGAAACAATCATTTTTCTGGCACACCTTCCCCTCCCCCTCAGGAGGTTCGGGGGGGGGCCTAAAAATCACTGATATGGAATGGGAACAGCTGGGGAAGACGCCTGGACACATATCTGACTCCCAAGTCATTGCTGAAAACAATGTTGTAATGTAATGAGTATTAGGCTATGTCCGCACGTTGCTTTTTACCTGCTTTTTTGCTGCTTTTTCAACTTCAGCGTTTATTGCCAAAATGGTTGTGTTCTGCTTTTCAAGCAAAGTCTATGGGAATTTGGGTTTCTTGTCCGCACTATGCAGTACAAACTGCAGCCTTTTTGTTGCAGAACTTTGGTCAAAAACTCAGCTTTGCAGTGCAAAACCCAAATGGCAAAAACAACTGACATGTCAATTGTTTTTGCCATTTGGGTTTTGCACTGCAAAGCTGACTTTTTGACCAAAGTTCTGCAACAAAAAGGCTGCAGTTTGAACTGCATAGTGCGGTTTAGAAAACCAAATTCCCATAGACTTTGCTTGAAAAGCAGAACACAACCATTTTGGCATTAAACGCTGCAGTTGAAAAAGCAGCAAAAAAGCAGGTAAAAAGCAACGTGCGGGCATAGCCTTACGCCACTTTTACGGACTGACAATAAAACATACAAAACCGAAGCTAAAACGGATTTCACTGGAAAAAAATGTTAAGAAAATTCTTTCATGTATAATGATTTGGATAGAACTTAAAATAAAAAAAAGAGAAAAAAAAAGCTTAATCTTCTCTTTTTGCTATGTTCACACATAGCATTTTTGCAGGATTTTTGTAATTTTATTGCTTTCAATGTTGATAAAACGTTGCAAAAACGCTGATATCATTGACATGCTCTTTTAAAAAAATGCAGCATTTTTCCATTTAAGTCAGGAACACAAAAGGAATTGTGAGCATGAGATTTCTCAGGTTTTGTTCCCTATTTGTAAGGAGTGGCACTCCTAGACTGGTGAAGACTATGCACTAAGGCGGGCTTTGCACACTGCGACATTACAGGTGCGATGTCGGTGGGGTCAAATCGAAAGTGACGCACATCCGGCATCGCAGTCGATATCGTAGTGTGCAAATCCTTTTTGATACGATTAAAGAGCACAAAAGCGTCATTATCGTATCATCGGTGTAGGGTCCGACATTTCCATAATGCCGGTGCAGCGACAGGTACGATGTTGTTCCTCGTTCCTGCGGCAGCACTCATCACTGTGTGTGAAGCCGCAGGAGCGAGGAACATCTCCTACCTGCGTCCCGGCTGCAATGAGGAAGGACGGAGGTGGGCGGGATGTTTACATCCTGCTCATCTCCGCCCCTCCGCTGCTATTGGCCGCCTGCCGTGTGACGTCGCTATGATGCCGCACGACCCGCCCCCTTAGGAAGGAGGCAGGTCGCCGGCCACAGCAATGTCGCAGGGCAGGTGAGTGCATGTGAAGCTGGTGTAGCGATAATATTCACCTGCGACGGGGGCGGGTACTATCGCGCTCGGCATCGCAAGCATCAGCTTGCGATGTCGCAGCGTGCAAAGTACCCCTAAGTGTAAGGCATATCAAAAATTGAAAGGAGGGATTGCAATACACCCTGGAATACACATAGAGGATGGCCTGAAAAACATTTTTTCCCCATTTGGAAGGAGTGGGACTCTTATGCGGGCGTCACACGGGACAATCTATCGTGTGATCGCACGAGCGATCGTACCCGCCCCCGTCGTTTGTGCGTCACGGGCAATTAGTTGCCCGTGGCGCACAAAGTCGTTAACTACCCCGTCACACGCACTTACCTCCCGGATGACGTCGCTGTGGGCGGCGAACATCCTCTTGTTGAAGGGGGAGGGACGTTCGGCATCACAGCGACGTCACACAGCCGCCGGCCAATAGATGCGGAGGGGTGGAGATAAGCGGGAGGTAAACATCCTGCCCACCTCCTTCCTATCGCATTGCCAACGGGATGCAGGTAAGCTGTGTTCATCGTTTCCAGGGTGTCACACGGAGCGATGTGTGCTACCCCGGGTACAATGAACAATCGGCGCAGAGAAGAAGAAACGACTTTTTGAAAATGAGCAACGTGTCAACGAGCAACGATAAGGTGAGTATTTTTGCTCGTTCACCGTCGCTCGTAGCTGTCACACTCTACGATATATCAAACGATGCCGGATGTGCGTCACTTACGACGTAACCCCGCCGACATATCGCCCGATATATCGTACTGTGTGACGCCCGCATTAGAATGGTAAAGTGTATGCCCTATGTGTAAGGGCTGCCAAAAATTATGAGGAACTCCAATACATCCTGGAACACATGTAGAATAGGGACTCAGAAAACATTAACATTTAGAAGGAATGTAACCTCTGTGGCCAACAAGATGGAGTCCTGCATTGGAGGCCACTATTCAGGGTACAACTGGCACAACAAGGACCCTCAGACATCTGACTCCGATTTTGATCCAAATAACTTGGGTGGCAGTTCCTTCTTTGCCTGTTCAAAGCAGCATCAGGCAGCCCCAAGGCTTCACATAGATTGAAGCAGAGATTTCCAAACTTTTTTTTTTATTTCATTGGAGACCTTTGCCAATGAGAATTCAAGAATCATGTAGGGGAAGTTCTCCAACCCATTCCGTAGGAAAGAACACCACAAGTTCTTTGTCCATTTAGTCACACAAGAGGTGCATTTGGGCCTTTCTCCCATTGTATGAATGCATCTTCAATATTTATTTTTTTTTAAATGGAGTTGAAGCAAGTCTGAGGCTTTCAGGCCACAAGTTCTGTTCTCTACTTGGTTAAGTTGATTCTGAGGGTTGTTAGTGCCACCGGGGGCATAATAACTAATAGGCGTATCCTCTTGTCAAATGAAAATGCAGAAAGGATGACTGTTCTCAAAATGAAAAAGGCCTGGATTGGCCCCAATTTCTCAACCCCAGCGGATGACATTAGCAGAACATAAAGCCAATTCAAATGTTTGTTTTTTTATGGTGTATTTCCATGTACCCCTTCTCACCCCAAAAATGGTATACAGTTCATGTTTGTTTATATTTCTTGTTCTCCTTCTCCTGCACCACCATATCCACAGCCATCATGCGATACGCACTCATAATTTAATGCGTCAGCTGGCAGGCCCTCATTCAATTTTTAGAGGGCCAGTTCTCACTCATAATTTTTAGTGGGCCAGCAGCCGGCCCATACTCATGATTTTTAGAGTACTTGCAGCCATCCCTTGGTATTTGTTCTCCAGCTACAGCTATTTTTCCTGGTGTGTTGTCCTGGCTTACACCAGCACGTGTCCCATAACTTCAGCTGTGTCCTTACCCATGCAGTTATTGGGAAAGTCCACTTAACACATGGACAAGTGCTCGTGGCCAAGGAGACTACATTTGCCTGATGCCACACTGGCTGAACATCAGTCTGGAGGCCTAGACAAAGTCGGACCCTGAGATGGCACACATGCTACCAACACCGAACATTGCGGGTTTAAGGTCCTTCAAGATTTTTCCCATCTACTACATCACTTGCTGCATGCCCTCCTCCATCTCTCAATTGTCATCTCCGTGCGCAGAATCCATATCAATCGCAAACTATAAGCACTACAGCATTGCCTCAGTGAAACAGTAACAGGCTACGGTAAAAATAATTTCTTTAGGTGACAAACAGCACTCTGCAACAGAGCTGTTGAAAGGTCTAACAGACAAAACAGAACTGTGACTCTCCGCCTAATCTACAACCAGGCATGGTCATGTGTGATAATGACTGTAACCTGGCGGCGGCTCTGAAGCTTGGCAAGATCGCACATGTACCAGGCCTGGCTGACGTACTCAACTTAGAAGTTCATCACTTTATGAAAACTTTTCCAGAATTGCCTGATCTATTTGTAAAGCTATGCCATTTATGTTTCCTTTCCCGTGACCCTCACATTATTCGGATTTTGGCCAACACTGATTACTGGTTGACCACCCTTCTTGACCCACGCTACAAAGAGAACTGTTTATCTCTCCTTCCTGAGGTGGAGGTGGAGAGGGCTAGTAAAATGTGGCAATATCAGTAGGCCTTAGTTGAACAATTGGTAAAAAAAATTCCCATCTGACAATGCTAGGTGGAGGGGTTATAGTTCCTTGGGAAACCAAGGAGCAGAGATGAGGAAGGCACACACCAGGACCAATAGAGGGAGGGGAACACTATCAAAGGACTGGGACAGTTTGCCAACATCCTTCGTGATTCCTTTCCGCCATACAGCTATTGGGTATCCAAGCTGGATATGTGGCATGAACTGTCCCTCTGTGACCTGGAGGTGCTGGCCTGCACTGTCGTTAGTGTTTTGTCAGAGCGGGTTTTTAATGCTGCCGGGACATAATAAATGATCAACTAAAAATGCTGACAGACCAACTCTTCTCAAAATAAACAAGGGCTGGATTGGCCATGACTTCTCAACATCAGCGGATGACAGCAATGGAATATGAAGGCAACTGAAATGTTCCTTTTTTCCTGTTTTATTTCTGTGACGCCCTGGTCCCCAGGGGTGACACGTAACAACACCACCACACCACACACACACCCCCATCCCTTGTGAGGACACACCTGTCACCCGAAAGGGAGACCTGATGCCTCCTTCAGGGCAAGTAGGGCACACCAGGTGGGCGGAGTCAGGTGGAAAGGCACGCCCACCGAGGAGACTACTGTTCTGAGGCAGGAAACACAAACAGAACAGTTTTGAGAGCAGTAGAGAGTGGAGTGGAGAGTGACAGGAGGGAGGAGAAGCTGTCAGGGACGCGGGTTGGAGCCTGGGATCTCCATAACGTCAGGCAGGCAGACGGTAGTGGCCGCCTGCAGGAGTACCGGTATAGCGACTGGCGGAACCGTAGGGATCAGGCCAGGGTTGGAGCCTGCCGGACCCGAACCGGGGAGTCAACAGCTAATCGGAGCAACAGCAACCGGGTACTCAGACCCCGTCCTAGCTTAGAAGCCACTGAGTTTAGGCAAATTCACTGATTGCAGTCTGGACCTCACGGGTTCATCCTCACCCAAAGTCCCAAAAGAAGGCAACAACCCACCGATAACCGGTGAGAGCCACCGCCAAGGGCCAAACATCCGACGGGCCAGCGCCTGCGGGCAACCGAGGGCTCTTCCGGCAGCCAAACGCCAGGGAGCGGGCTACCACTGCCCAGGCAGGGGAGCCAAAAGTCAAAACAAAAGGTGTAAGGGAAAGGGACCACCATCAGCCTCACAAGGGACACAAGCAGCCAGCTGTGGAACCCGATCATACCCGAACTTTGGTTTACCAGTGATTCTGAGTGTCAATTAATCGTGAGTACACCAGTGCCATCCGGGCACGACACCGCACCGCAGCACGGCACCTTGCACCCCGACCTCATCGCCCGTCCCACCGGGCCCCGGGACACACCGCCCCTACCCACAGAGGGGTTAACATCCAGGCTGCGCCCTCAACACTGATCCCGGGAGCCCCTTTCACTCCAGCCGCAGCGATGGTGCATCCCGTCACCACGATCCGTGGGTGGCGTCACGACCCGTCTGACGACAACGCGGCCCCCGGCTGCAAACCTCGTCCCACACCACCATCCCACTGCCTCCCCTTGACAGAGCGATGTGGCCCCCGGTCCGGAGGCGCTCGAGCCACCGACAATCCGAGCACGGACCTCGAGCGGCTCGGCCCCGAGGCAAGGGGAGCGGTCGAGCCCTCTCAGGGCGGTACACATCGACTCTTCTGGCGTCACGAACAGGATTCGGACAGTCCACTTACCTGTGGAAGTGCACCTTAGAAGTAACCGTCAGCGGCGTCCTGCTGAAAAAGTTGAAGATCTGCCATCTTGGGCGCGAAAGTTTCCCGCTCGAGTCGTCTTCCCCGTGCAGTGAAGGCGCGAAAGTGAAGCCCCGTCCCCGAAAGGGAGAGTGCTGGAAGAAAACCAAGGGGGAGGCGGGCGAGGAGGCCGCCTGATGTGACCAAGAAGATAAAAAGGCAGGGACTCCAGGACCCTGCATCCGTTCCGTTCCTGGATCCCGACAGTGCGACAGCAGCATGGCAACTCCCGTCCAGAGTCCCGAATTCCTGGAACCCGCGCCTGGAACAGCGGCGTGGATGAGGGCACGGATTGCCGAGATCTGTCAGCGCCATCGGAGTCAAGTGCGTCTTCTGATGGAGCAGTGGACCGCAGAGGCGGAGGAGCTGGCTGCAATCGCCCGGGCACATGAGACGGAGACCGTCTTAGTGGAGTTGGTAGGTGACCCACGCCCCTGTGTCCCCCAGGGACCGGCCGCTGTGGCTGAGGGACCCAGTCTGCCCCTGAGCCCTATAGGGTATCCGCCGTCGCCCCTGGGGACCGCCACTGTTGGTCTGCCTGGCTCGCTGCCCCCTGCAATGGCAGCGGAGACCGAAGCACCGTTTCAGAAAGGTGCGGAGGTCGGGGTGGCTGAAGGAGCAGCAAGCTCGGAGGCTATGGCCGCTGACGGCAACCCGCCTGACGCAGAGGGAAAGATGGCCCCAGCAGCCCACTTGGTCCAGATGGGAGTGATGCCTGACCACGCGGAGACGGATAGCAGTGGCTTCGGACCCGAAACAGAACCGGTCTCAGGATCAGAGGGGGCAGGTGAGGACCACCTCAACGGCAGTGCCCCGGTGGCCACTTACATCCCGCGAAGCGGTGGGAATGGGTACCGGATGGTCCTTTCCCACCATGCCTGTTGTATGCTGGAAATGTTTGAGGCGGAGGTTGAGTCCGCGTCGGAGGAAGAGATGGAGTAAAATTGTTTGCCGGGAGCCCATTGGCTATACAGTGCTCGTCCCCGTTGGGACTTATGTTATTCCACGTTTTACCCCTGTTGCGTGAGTGACTGCTCATGGACAAGGCCGTGGACTTGCTGGCCACCCAAAAACTATTGGGCTTGTAAATATTGCCCCATCCTGCCTCTTTTACCATGCCTTCCCGTTCCGTTAGCCTCCGGAGAGGCAGATTGGAGGAAGGACCCGCAGCAGAGCAGGCTGGGGTCCGGTCACCACCGGGACCGGTGACCATCCTCCGGGGAGCCCTTGGGAAACTGCCGGGTGCACCGCACCGTACCCGTTCCCACCTGGGTGATCTGGCCATGTTCCTGTTTCCGGACTGGGGAAAAGGGGTGCTGGCCGTTTGTTAGGGGCAGCATCAAGGCTAGGTTGTTTGGGTAGTAAAGGCGGAAGGACGTGAACCCGTTCCGTTATAAAAGTTATGCAACGTTAAAGTAAAATGCCTCCCGTTAGGGGAAGACCTGCAGTAACCTTATGTTTTGTAACCTTGTTATTATACTTGTAAATGTTTCCCGTTTTACAGTTAAAAAAGAAAAAGAAAACAAAAATAAACCGGAGTTGGTCGGGCAGCCCACGGACGGTCTGCATTAAACCAAGGGGGAATGTGATGCCCTGGACCCCAGGGGTCACAGGTAACAACACCACCACACCACACACACACCCCCATCCCTTGTGAGGACACACCCATCACCCGAAAGGGAGACCTTTCGGGTGATGGCCTTTCGGAGACCTTTCGGAGATGCCTCCCTCAGGGAACACCAGGTGGGCGGAGTCAGGCGGAAAGGCACGCCCACCGAGAAGACTACTGTCCTGAGGCAGGAAACACAAACAGAACAGTTTTGAGAGCAGTAGAGAGTGGAGTGGAGAGTGACAGGAGGGAGGAGAAGCTGTCAGGGACCCGGGTTGGAGCCTGGGATCCCCGTAACGTCAGGCAGGCAGACGGTGGTGGCCACCTGCAGGAGTACCGGTATAGCGACCGGCGAAACCGTAGGGACCGGGCCAGGGTTGGAGCCCGCCGGACCCGAACCGGGGAGTCAACAGCTAATCGGAGCACCAGCAACCGGGTACTCAGACCCCGTCCTAGCTTAGAAGCCACTGAGTTTAGGCAAATTCACTGATTGCAGTCTGGACCTCACGGGTTCATCCTCACCCAAAGTCCCGAAAGAAGGCAACAGCCCATCGATAATGGGTGAGAGCCACCGCCAAGGGCCAAATATCCGACGGGCCAGCGCCTGCGGGCAACCGAGGGCTCTTCCGGCAGCCAAACGCCGGGGAGCGGGCTACCACTGCCCAGGCAGGGGAGCCAAAAGTCAAAACAAAAGGTGCAAGGGAAAGGGACCACCATCAGCCTCACAAGGGACACAAGCAGCCGGCTGCGGAACACAATCATACCCGAACTTTGGTTTACCAGTGACTCTGAGTGTGAATTAATCGTGAGTACACCAGTGCCATCCGGGCACGACACCGCACCGCAGCATGGCACCTTGCACCCCGACCTCATCGCCCGTCCCACCGGGCCCCGGGACACACCGCCCCTATACACGGAGGGGTTAACATCCAGGCTGCGCCCTCAACACCGATCCTGGGAGCCCCCTTCACTCCAGACGCAACAGTGGTGCATCCTGTCACCACGATCCGTGGGTGGCGTTACGACCCGTCCGACGACAACGCGGCCCCCGGCTGCGAACCTCGTCCCACACCACCATCCCACCATCCCCTTAACAGAGCGACGTGGCCCCCGGTCCCGAGGTGTTCGAGCCACTGACAACCCGAGCCCGGACCTCGAGCGGCTCGGCCCCAAGGCAAGGGGAGCGGCCGAGCCTTCTCAGGGCGGTACATTTCCATGCACCCCTTCCAACTCCAAAAAGGGTATACGGATTTGTATTTTGATTTTTCTGGTCCTCTTTCTCCTGCTACACCATATCAACAAGCTTATTCAAAAGAGACCTTCATTGTCAGAAGCATGTCAATATAAAACATTAATATTTATTAAACATTTTTAAAAATTACACATACATGTATACAATTACATACAAAACAGCAATAGTGTGAAATAGTAGTGATAAATACAAGTAACCGTGAGTCGTATCCAAAATTTAGGAAGAATACATCAATGAACCTATCATGTATTCATATTCAGCCTGTAATGGTTTATCACAAAAGATAGGTATAAATCAGGGTTACCCCCATGTGCCGCCTAAGGAATGGTATCCCAATAAGTTAAGGCAGATTTGACATAAAATGCAATGTTATATTAAACATATGAATCATAGCCTGTAAACTACATTTACCTTAGTGGCAATCACAGTGGTGGAGCAGGGAGGTTACCCAACAGAGACCCCAACGTACGTTTCACGTGTTGCAGTAGCTCGCTTTGTCAAATTATTCTATTCTATAGACAAATTATAAAATTATCTAGAATAAATTGTGGCAAAAACTCTGTACTCCTAGTCCTACATTGGAGTCAAGGACCACTATTAAGACCCTATTATTGTGGCTGGTTGATGACAATCAATGAACCTCTCTATTAGAGATGAGCGAACCGGTCCCGGTTCGGCTCGAGGCGGTTCGCCGAACGGAGGTCCCGTTCGAGTTCGGTTCGTCGAACGTTCGACGAACCGAACTCGAGCCAATAGGCTATAATGGGAGGCAATCACAAACACATAAAAATGCATGATAAATGTACACAAACAGTTAATAAACATTGCCATAACACTTACCGGTCCTCGCGATCCCTTCTGCACTCTGTCTCCTGCCACTATTCCATCCAATGATCGCTGAATCCTCCCGGCGACCGGCACTGCCAGCAGTGATGCAGGACCTATCGTGACGTCAAAATAGCCATGTGACCAGTCACGTGGCTATTATCTCATTGGCTACAGACTGGTCACATGACTATGACGCGTCATGAAGGACCTGCGAGTGCATCTCTCCGGTACACGGTGCACATATGTGTATCGCCGTGTACCGGCGACATGCTCTAGCACACGGTCGACTCCCCGTCCCGTTAGGGACCGGCTGACACAGCCGGTCATTAACGGAGATCACCGTTGCCATAGCAACGCAGTTAGCGGTGACGTCACCGCTAACCGCGGCTCCGAGAGCACCATTGCTATGGTAACGCGTCTGTCAGCGTTACCGCTGTTACCGCTGACAGCCAGCACTGATCACTCACGGAGTGAAGGCTGCACGATTGTAGTGAGCATTGTAGTGAGGATGAGGTTCCCCAGCCCCAAGTGATGAGCTGGTGAACCTCATCCTTCCTCACTACAATAGTCACTACTACTACACTAGTGAGGATTGTAGTGAGGATTGTAGTGAGGATGAGGTTCCCCAGCCCCAAGTGATGGGCTGGTGCACATCATCCTCACTACAATCGTCACTACTACTACACTAGTGAGGATTGTAGTGAGGATTGTACTGAGGATGAGGTTCCCCAGCCCCAAGTGATGAGCTGGTGAACCTCATCCTCACTACAATCGTCACTACTACTACACTAGTGAGGATTGTAGTGAGGATGAGGTTCCCCAGCCCCAAGTGATGGGCTGGTGCACATCATCCTCACTACAATCGTCACTACTACTACACTAGAAAGAAGACAGAAGAGCAGGATCGTGGAGGGCTGACAGGGGGTAATAAAGATGGAGTCTCTAATGTGTCTGTGTATTTATTTCTATTAAAGTATTTTTTCTCTGTGTGGTGTTTTTTTTAACCCTTTATTGGAGATTCTTAATGGCCGGGTCAAACGTGCCTGACATTAAGAATCTCTGGCTTAATACTGGCTAGTAAAACAAAGCCAGTATTAACTCATGATTACCCAACAAGCCACCCGGATCCAGGGCTGTTGGAAGAGTTGGATACAGCGCCAGATGATGGCGCTTCTATGAGAGCGTCATTTTCTGGGACGGCTGCGGACTGTAATTCGCAGCAGAGGCGCCCAGAAACCTCGGGCTAACCTGTGCTGCGGATTCCAATCCCCAGCTGCCTAGTTGTACCCGGCTGGACACAAAAATGGGGCGAAGCCCACGTCATTTGTTTTTTAATTATTTCATGAAATAAGTGAAATAATTAAAAAAAAACGGGCTTCCCTATTATATTTTTGGTTCCCAGCCGGGTACAAATAGGCAACTGGGGGTTGGAGGCAGCCCGTGGCTGCCTGCTGTACCTGGCTAGCATACAAAAATATGGCGAAGCCCACGTCATTTTTTTGGTGGGCAAAAAAATTCTGCATACAGTCCTGGATGGAGTATGCTGAGCCTTGTAGTTCTGCAGCTGCTGTCTGCTCTTCTCCATACAGACAGACAGCAGCTGCAGAACTACAAGGCTCAGGATACTCCATCCAGGACTGTATGCAGAAGTTTTTTGCCCCCTGAAAAAATTATGTGGGCTTCGCCATATTTTTGTATGCTAGCCAGGTACAGCAGGCAGGTACGGCTGCCCCCAACCCCCAGTTGCCTATTTGTACCCGGCTGGGAACCAAAAATAAAGGGAAGCCCGTTTTTTATTATTTCATGAATTTCATGAAATAATTAGAAAACAAATGACGTAGGCTTCGCCCCATTTTTGTGTCCAGCCAGGTACAACAAGGCAGCTGGGGATTGGAATCCGCAGCACAGGTTGGCCTGAGCTTTCTGGGCCCCACTGCTGCGAATTGCAGTCTGCAGCCGCCTCAGAAAATGGCATTTTCATAGAACGCCATCTTCTGGCGCTGTATCCAACTCTTCCAGCACCTGCCTGCTATACCTGGCTAGCATACAAAATATGGCGAAGCTCACGTCCTTTTTTTGTATAGTTTTTTGGCAAAAAAAATAAAAAATGCTTCCCTGGATTTTCCATTGCCAGTGAAGGTAACACCAAGCAGTGGGGGTTAGCAGCCAGTAGCTGCTTGGATTACCCTTAGCTAGCAATACAAAAAATGCAGCGGGAGCCCATATATATTTTTTTTAATTATTTATTTAAATAACTACAAATAAAATGGGCTTCCCTGTATTTTGATTGCTGGACATCACAGTGCTGTAAAAATAAATCTTTAAAAAAATGACGTAGCGCTCCGCGGTATTTTTGATTCTCAGCGCAGATAAAGCAGACAGCTATGGGTTGCCACCCCCATCTGCCTGCCGTTACCTTGGTTGGCAATCAAAATACAGGGAAGCCCATTAATTTTTTCTATTTAAAAAATAGTTAAAAAAAAAAATGACGTTGGGTCCCCCCATTTTTGATAGCCAGCTAGGGTAAAGCAGACGGCTGTAGCCTGAAAAACACAGCTGGCAGCTTTACCGTGGTTGGGGATCCAATGTGGAGGTCCCCTCAGGCTCTTTTTTATAATTATTTTATAAATATTAATAATTACACAATAAAAGTAGGGTCCCCCCCAAATTGGATCACCAGCCAAGGTAAAGCGGACAGCTGTGGTCTGGTATTCTCAGGGTGGGAAGGTCCATAGTTATTGGGCCTTCACAGCCTAAAAATAGCAGGCCGCAGGCACCCCAGACGTGGCGCATCCACTAGATGCGCCAATCCGGGCGCTTCACCCCAGCTCATCCCGTGCCCTGGTGCAGTGGCAAATGGGGTAATAAATCGGGTTGATACTAGCTGTAAAGTCACCTGAGATCAAGCCCAGCAGTTTGTGATGTCATGGCGTCTATTAGATACCCAACATCATAAACTGTCAGTACTAACAAAAAAAAAAAAATCGACAAAAGAAATTTATTTGAAAAAACAGTCCCCAAAACATTTCCTCTTTCACCAATTTATTGTAAGAAAAAAAATAAAGGGGTCCCACGACGACTCTGGACCGTCTGGAATATGGGGGGGAGACACTCAGGGAACGTATCCCCCATTTTCTAGGAGTGCGGACCCTTCATGTGAGGAGTGTGGGTGCAATGAATCTGCACTCACTCTTCTCGGGTCCACAGCAGCAGAGTCCATGTCGTAATGGTTGCTACCAAAGCTGCAATGCCCTGCTCATGAGGTAAGGGCATGCCTAATCAGGAGAACTACTGTAGAGGAAGCTCTGCTCACTGGTATATAGGTGCTCAGAGGAAATAATAGATAAAATTAGTGAGTAACCTCGACACTCTAAATCTCCCAGACTAAGTCAGTAAGTCACAACGGATAGTAATGCAAAATCACTCTTTATTGGTCCGTATTAAGAAAAACATTTTTTTTCATAAGCATATATGTTTTTGTCCAAAACAAGTTACAAATGACGTTTCGGCCTGAGCCTTCGTCAGATTGGACTTATCTGCATGTAATCATGAAAAATGACAATAATCAGTATCACATAAGAGTGAGAGAACAATAACATAAACTCGAACAATGTAGAGGTACAATTGGGATGCAGCAAAAAAATTGCAACACAGCAAGAAATGAAACACATGATACAAATGTCATAATACAGTACAAGGACAATATAGTAATGACAAATATGGGGTCAGAGTAGGCTTAGACAGCTCTGGTACGAAAGAGATGTCAATCATAAAGTAACATGTGCAGTAGGTGTAGAGCTACAGTATGCATGGCAGAGCTAATGGGTAGACCGACCATAGAAAAAGTAGAGAAAAAGTGGAGAAAAAATGTAGAAAAAGTGGAGAAAAAGTGGAGACTAAGTGGAGAAAAAATGGAGAAAAAAGTGGAGAAAAAGTGGAGAAAAAGTGGAGAAAAAGTGGAGAATAAGTGGAGAAAAAATGGAGAAAAAAATGGAGAAAAAGTGGAGAAAAAGTGGAGAATAAGTGGAGAAAAAATGGAGGAAAAAAATGGAGAAAAAGTGGAGAAAAAGTGGAGAAAAAGTGGAGAAAAAATGGAGAAAAAGTGGAGAAAAAGTGGAGAAAAAATGGAGAAAAAAATGGAGAAAAAGTGGAGAAAAAGTGGAGAATAAGTGGAGAAAAAATGGAGAAAAAAATGGAGAAAAAGTGGAGAAAAAGTGGAGAAAAAGTGGAGAAAAAGTGGAGAAAAAAATGGAGAAAAAGTGGAGAAAAAATGGATAAAAAGTGGAGAAAAAGTGGAGAAAAAGTGGAGAAAAAGTGGAGAATAAGTGGAGAAAAAATTGAGAAAAAATGGAGAAAAAGTGGAGAAAAAGTGGAGAAAAAATGGAGAAAAAGTGGAGAAAAAGTGGAGAAAAAGTGGAGAATAAGTGGAGAAAAAATGGAGAAAAAGTGGAGAAAAAGTGGAGAAAAAGTGGAGAAAAAGTGGAGAAAAAATGGATAAGAAGTGGAGAAAAAGTGGAGAAAAAGTGGAGAAAAAGTGGAGAATAAGTGGAGAAAAAATGGAGAAAAAAATGGAGAAAAAGTGGAGAAAAAGTGGAGAAAAAGTGGAGAAAAAATGGATAAAAAGTGGAGAAAAAGTGGAGAAAAAGTGGAGAAAAAATGGATAAAAAGTGGAGAAAAAGTGGAGAATAAGTGGAGAAAAAATGGAGAAAAAAATGTAGAAAAAGTGGAGAAAAAATGTAGAAAAAGTGGAGAAAAAGTGGAGAAAAAAATGGAGAAAAAGTGGAGCACCCTTTGGTGCCTTTCATGTGGCACTAAGGGGGCTTAGCTTTGTATTTATCCAAAAAAATTAAAAAAAAAATGACGTAGGGTTCCCCCTAGTTTTGTAGCCAGCTAGGGTAAAGCAGATGGCTGCAGCCTGCAGACCACAGCTGGCAACCTCACCTTGGCTGGTAATCCAAAACTGAGGGCACCCCACGCTGTTATTTTAAATTAAATACATAATTTAAAAAAAAAAAACACGTAGGGGTCCCCCCAAAATTGGATCACCAGCCAAGGTAAAGCAGACAGCTGGGGCCTGATATTCTCAGACTAGGGAGGTCCATGGTTATTGGACTCTCCCCAGCCTAAAAATAGCAGGCCGCAGCCACCCCAGAAGTGGCGCATCCATTAGATGCGCCAATCCTGGTGCTTCGCCCCAGCTCATCCCGCGCCCTGGTGCGGTGGCAAACGGGGTAATATATGGGGTTAATACCAGATGTGTAATGTCACCTGGAATCAAGCCCTGGGGTTGGTGAGGTCAGGCGTCTATCAGATACCCAACATCACCAACCCAGTCAGTAATAAAAAAAAAATGGACGACAAACACATTTTTATTTGAAAAAACACTCCCCAAAACATTCCCTCTTTAACCAATTTATTAGAATGAAAAACAAATCCAGGTCTGCTGTAATCCAAGGGGTTGCCATGACGATCCACACTGTCCCAGTCAATGAAGAGCAGAATGTTCCCCATTGGCTGGGAGAGCAGTGCAGTGACCTGAGCTAACATCAATGGGTCAGCCCAGGTCACTGCAGGGCATGACAAGTGCTGCTGTCAGCGAGGTACATTACCTGCGCTGATCTCCAGCACACTGACAGCCCCTGTCACTGAGTTCAATGACCGGCGCCTTCACTCCAAGTATCGCGAGAGGCCCGTGACGTCACCGCTAGTCAGTCTCGGGTCGGAAGCGAGAGAAGGGATGTGACAAGCGGCGGCCATGGAGGACAGTGACAGCGCTGAGGTCGGGATGGCGGGACTTCATCACCGCAGGTAAGCCGAGCGGGACCATGTGTGTGTGTGTGTGTGTGTGTGTGTGTGTGTGTGTGTGTGTGTGTGTGTGTATGTATGTATGTATGTGTACATGCCGCGGGCAGGAGGGGGTGGAGCGAGCTGAGCGGGGAAGTGTGGGCTTCCTGCACGTAACTAGGATAAACATCGGCTTACTAACCAAAGCGCTTTGCTTGGATACCCGATGTTTATCTTGGTTACCAGCTTCTGGCAGGCTGCCAGCGATGGCTCCTGCACACTGTAGCTGTAAAAAGCCCTGCTTTTTGCTGCTAGAACCGTTCTCGAACGTATCTAGAACTATCGAGCTTTTGCAAAAAGCTCGAGTTCTAGTTCGATCTAGAACAGGCCCCAAAATCACTCGAGCCTAGAACTGGAGAACCACGAACCACGAACCGCGCTCAACTCTACTCTCTATGTAAACAAAATTATTTTAATTATCTGACAGAAAGTTGAAATATGGAAAGTGATATGATATTATAATGACATTTATCTACAACTTAAAGCGCACCAGTCACCAGGATTTTCCTATATAACCTAAAGCCAGTGCTATACTAGCACTATCAAAAACAAAGAGTTGAGGATGCACAAAATTAGGAAATGTTAAATCAATATTTTTGTGAGGGTGCATAGGCCCAAAAGAGCAATGTTCTCCTTATTTCCCTGATGAAGCTTGTCTTTACAAGCGAGACGCATTGGGTGGGGGTTAATGAACAATTTACGTCATGCCAGCATTGATTTTTAGATAATGATGAGGCCTTTTCTGTTTATATGGTTGAGAAAGTGTGGATGTTTAATGCAGGTTGTATACTGATTTATCCTATGGTCTTACTTGCGATTGTTTAATGGTGTTTATTGGATCCTAATAGCTCAGACTGTGTCCAGCCTTACTGTCATTTGACTATTTTCTGTCCTTATTGAGGGCTTATATATGTGGACATGTTTTGACCTATTTTTCTGTATTGACTCACATGGAATTTTGCCCATTACAATTTTGCTCTATATATGCTGCACATGTAAATAAATGTCGATGCCCAGACAGCCCGAGGACGGGCTGTGTTTTACCAAGGGGGTGTGACGCCCTGGCAAAACCAGGGTGTCACACAGCCTGCAGAAATCCAGCAAAGTGCAGGCCATTCTCCTCCTTGGTAACCTGATCCCACACCAGTGCAGCAGGACAGACACCCCCCCAGGGTAAGAGCAAAACAGAGCAGCAGGGGAGGGGTTGGAGCAGATTGTGTGGGGAGAGGGAGAGGAGAGGAGTCCGGAGTTGTAGCTACCGGGCTGCTACAGAAGCGTGCTCCAAAAGGGCCGGGACAGGCTGTTAGTGAGGAAGGGACTTGAGGTGACCGGGGCAGGGTAGTGGCCCGCCGGTATCGAAAGAGATCCCGGATCATTGCAGGGGAGTGGACTCCCCGTTCCTGGCCAAGGAGGAAAGAAAGAGAAAGAGTGGAGAAAGAGGCACCTGGCTGCAGGGAAAGAACAGGGGTCTGCTGCACAGTGTGTGGGACTTAAACACCCTCCGTACCGAAGGCTGCGGACTACGGCAGTTTCTAGTTTACCAGTGACTCTGTGTGGTTCAATTGTGAGTGCAACAGTGCTATCAGGCACCGCAGCACTGCGCCCTGCAGCACGCTCCCTCCTACCGGGCCCCGGGACACAAGCCCCTACCCAAGGAGGGGCCAAAACCTCAGCTGCTTCCCGCCATCGCTCCCGGGATCCCCGTCACCAGCAGCGGTGGTGCCCATCATCACCACGACCTGTGGGTGGCGTCACGAACTATCTCCCCTAACAAACCACCCCCTTTTCACTCGTGGGCGAGAAGTGCTGCTCGAGTCCCCGGGTCCGGCCCACCGCTCGAGCCACCGAGCAGCAGCACCCCGGACCTGAGCGTAGCGAACGCGGCCCCTCCGCCTGCGACAACTTGGAGTCACGAACAGGATCCTACCCATCTACTTACCAGTAGAAGTGCGCCTTGCAGTCCCCGCCGGCGGTGTCCGACTGAAAATTTTGAAATTCCGCCATTTTGGGCGCGAAAAATTCCCGCTCGAGCCGTCTTCCCCGAGCAGGGAAGGCGCGAAAGTGAAGCCCCGCCCACTGAAGAAGGAGGTCCTGGAGAGAACCAAGGAGGGGCGGGTGAAGATCGTGCCCCATGTGACCACGGGGATAAAGAGCAGGGACGCCAGGACTCTGCACCCGTCTGGTTCCTGGAAGCAGTAGCCGCAACCCCGATGACATCTCACCTGGATTCGGCAGTCCGCCCGGCCGCAACGATGATGACGTCGGCCCCGGCAGTCCGCCCGGCCGCAACAGTGATGACGTCGGCTCCGGCAGTCCGCCCGGCCGCAACGGTGATGACGTTGGCCCCGGCAGTCCACCTTGCCACAGCAGAGGCGACACCCGATTGGAAGTCTGCCCCAGATGCGGTGCCAGCCGCTCCCAGGTACCCCGTCCCGGCTGTGGAGCAGCCGGAGTGCACCTGCAGAGAAGAGCAGGCCAGTGAGAGATGGAGCCCTCGGCAGTTAGCGAGGCCGGTTGTAGCCGGTGCTGAGGGCATCCGAGTAGGCCTGGCTCTTACGCCGGAGGCGGAGCACGGGACCCGTGCCCCGTACTGGGAGCGGCGGCGGCAGCAGCGATGGTAGCGGAACATGGACGGCTACCTGCAAGTTAAAAAAAAAAAGTTGACTGTTTTATGGACTGTCACCCCTGTTGAACGTCCTCAAGTTCAGGAGGAGGCCATCTGCACCGCAGGTGTGGGGTGGCAGAACAGTTTAAAGTTTTAGTAAACGTACCTCCCGATGTGGCAAGATGTATAGTTGTAATGTGTGCACTTTCTTTTTCCCGTTACAATAAATGTCGATGCCCAGACAGCCCGAGGACAGGCTGTGTTTTACCAAGGGGGTGTGACGCCCTGGCAAAACCAGGGTGTCACAGAGCCTGCAGAAATCCAGCAAAGTGCAGGCCATTCTCCTCCTTGGTAACCTGATCCCACACCAGTGCAGCAGGACAGACCCCCCCCAGGGTAAGAGCAAAACAGAGCAGCAGGAGAGGGGCTGGAGCAGATTGTGTGGGGAGAGGGAGAGGAGAGGAGTCCGGAGTTGTAGCTCCCGGGCTGCTACAGAAGCGTGCTCCAAAAGGGCCGGGACAGGCTGTTAGTGAGGAAGGGACTTGAGGGGACCGGGGCAGGGTAGTGGCCCGCCGGTATCGAAAGAGATCCCGGATCACTGCAGGGGAGTGGACTCCCCATTCCCGGCTGAGGAGGAAAGAAAGAGAAAGAGTGTAGAAAGAGGCACCTGACTGCAGGGAAAGAACAGGGGTCTGCTGCACCGTGTGTAGGACTTAAACACCCTCCGTACCGAAGGCTGCGGACTACGGCAGTTTCTAGTTTACCAGTGACTCTGTGTGGTTCAATTGTGAGTGCAACAGTGCCATCAGGCACCGCAGCACTGCGCCCTGCAGCACGCTCCCTCCTACCGGGTCCCGGGACACCAGCCCCTACCCAAGGAGGGGCCAACACCTCAGCTGCTCCCCGCCATCGCTCCCGGGATCCCCGTCACCAGCAGCGGTGGTGCCCATCATCACCACGACCCGTGGGTGGCGTCACGAACTATCTCCCCAAACAAACCACCCCCCTCTCACTCGTGGGCGAGGAGCGCTGCTCGAGTCCCCGGGACCGGCCCACCGCTCGAGCCACCGAGCAGCAGCAGCCCTGGACCCGAGCGTAGCGAGCGCGGCCCCTCCACCCGTGACACATACATGATAGATGGAATTTTGGTTTTAAGATGTTTTTATCTTTTGTCTAAATAAACATGTTTGAAATTTTGTATATATCTGTGAGTTGAGTGCAATTTTCTAGCTCAAGCTTTTTCTCTTTTCTTATACTGGCACTATCAGGCTGATTCTATACATACCTTTACTTGTCAGCTAGGATGTATAGGTTTTGAAACACAAGCAAAAAGTTTCTAAAATGAGCAGCTTTTTGAGTGGCAGCAGCTGCTGATCAGCTGATAGCTAGGGTGGGTATTCATAGTGATTCCCGCCCCCCTGCCTGTCCATCCTCCCCGTTATTTATGCTATTTCTATCATAAAATCGTTTAACTAGGTGACTAGAAGGACCTATGCTGATGTCATATGTGGTGCCTTGGACCAGCCAGGTAGTCACAGATAGAGCCCCGCATAACACCAGTCCCCTAACAAGGTGTCAGCAGCCACACTTTAAAACCCTAGTCACCCCTCTAAGGGCTTGATGGACACACCAGGGGGCAGAGACAGGTGGTTGACCACGCCCACCGAGGAGTTCAGAGAGCCTGAGGCGGGAAAAACGGGAGACGAGTTTTGGAGGTGAAGTGAATTGGAAGCAGGCCTGCGTAACAGGTCTGCAGCTAAATGACAAGTGCCAGGGTTGGAGCCCGGGCACCTTTGGCTAGGAGGCATACGGAGGCCTCTGCCTGCAGGAGCCAGGAAGACGGCTCGGTGGAACCGTGGTGGACCGGGACAGGGTAGTGGCCCGCCGGTACTAACCCGGGGAACCGACTAGAAACCGGAGCACAAAGGGGGGTACTCAGACCCTGAAGCTAGGTCCAGAAGCTACTGGGGGCTAGCTAATTAACTGATTGCGGCCAGGACTATAGGTCCTTTCCCACCTAAAGTCCCGACTGAAGACAACAGCCCAACGAGGGGGATAGAAAGCCACCACCACGGCAGAGAGATCCCACGGGCCAGCGTCTGCGGGCAAAGGGCTCTTCCGACATCTAGAAGCCGGGGAGCGAACTCCTGTATTGCAAGTTCAGGTAGTCCATCATCACAAACAGGTGAAGGAGAAAGGTAGAGACCACCAACCGGGTGGGGGACCAGACTGCAGCCGGCTGCGGGCACCGACCACCATCACCTTGGTTTACCAGAGACTTGTGTGTTTCTAATCGTGAGTACACCAGTGCCCTCCGGCCGCCCATCTCCCTGCACCACCCAACTACCCCCCAACGGGTCCCGGGGCCACTATCCCTACCCACGGAGGGGTTAACATCTTGCTGCGCAACATCTCCCCTGGGTGCCCCGTAACTGCAGCGGTGGTGTCAACCTTCACCACAACCCGTGGGTGGCGTCACAAACTCAAACACGGCACCGGCCGTACACCTACGTCCCCAAACCGCCAACCCCTTTTAGATTGGAGTGACCGTGGACCCCCGGGTCCAGAGACCCTCGAGCCACCCACTGAAGGTCCGGACCCGAGCGACTCGGCTGCCGCCGAGCACGGGGCGGCACACATACGCCTGTGACCAGAAAGGGTGGGACCTCAGCCAACATAGCTGATACCAGGAAGCAACATTATTTTTCTGTTGGCTGAGGCCCCACCTCTTCTGGTCACATGGGTATGACAGCAAAGGTCCTTCTAGTCACTTAGTAAAACAATTCTATAATAGAATTAGCATAAATAGCAGAGGGAGGATGGACAGGCAGGGGGACTGGAATCACTATGAATACCCACCCCAGCTATCAGCTGATCAGCAGCTGCTGACACTCAAAAAGCTGCTCATTTTATAAACTTTACTTGCTTGTGTTTCAAAACCTATACATCCGAGCTGACTGTATAGCATCATCCTGATAGTGCCACTATAGCACTGGCTTTAGGTTGTATAGGAAAATCTGGTGACTGGTGCGCTTTACTTGGACAAAACATAGGTTTCCAGCTTGTGCCTGGGAAGTTTTGGATAAGACAGAACTGCCTTTTTTTTTCCTGTTAATCTTTATTGTTGTTTTTATTCTTCTTCTCTTTCAAAACAAAATCCAGAAAACATTAACTGAATATTTTAACCTTTCCCGGAATAATTAAACATTTCTGAAAAAGTTAACTAGATTACAAGAAATAAATAACAAAACTTAACAGCTGTCAAAGAAATATCTAAGATGCCTTTGATATCTATATCCAGGGTTCATCAGTTATACTTGTGTAACGGGGTGCCCGGGGTGCCTCGGGGATTGTAGTCGTGGCCCCTGCTGTCAGGCTTACCCCTGGCTCCGCCGTCACTATCGGTACAGGAGATGTCCTGGTGGGGCAGAGTGTGGTGGTGCACATGTTGTCCGACGTACAAACACTCTTCAGGCGTGATTCCGTGAAACCAGAAGGCATTTTATTGTTCACAACTTCTTCCCTCACACGGCAGTAAAAGATGATGTTACACTTCTTTAGCTGGGGAAAGCCTGCCCTGACGTCTCCTCCAGTGGGGATGTGCCCGGCTACTCTGCTTCACCTGGCTCCCACTTATGGATACCCACAGCCCGGACCCACACCGGGACTGCTTCGCACTATGAGGTTCCGCCCGCTCCTTTTCTCTCCGGCTTCCCTGTTCTTTCAGCTCCCACACTCTGCCCCTGCGCTGCTTCTTCTCTCCCGTCCCGGACACAACTGCCTTCTCATCTCACACTTTCCTCAACAACACTTCTCCTCCCTCCCCTTGCTTCTGCCGGCTCCTCCTCTCCACTGTGGTGACAGCCGTCCCACCCGGCCACTAGGGGAACCCACTAAAACAATATAATAATAATAAAAACATTTTTATTAATAACAACATTCCGGGTTACTCTGCTTCTTTGTAAGGGGTCTGCCCACCCCTTACATACCTCCCCTCTTTAAGCCTGAGCCTCCCGGCAAGGCATGAATCTAAAACTAAACATAAAAAGAAAACAACATCATTTCAATGAAACTACAAGCAAGTTCACCTTTGGGCAACCGCAATCCAGTGCCGGAGTTCCTCCTGGAAGCTCCCGGTCTTAGTCGTGCCCGGAGGCCGTCGGCAGGCACTCCCGGTCTTAGTGGAGTTTCTGCCCGGAGGCTTTTGCAGCACTCCCGGTCTTAGATGTTAAACGGCAGGAACGCAACTCGAAAAACTTCTTCTTTTTAACGACGCGGAGGGAGCCCCTGGCTCAGTCCAGCAGCAGGTTCTCTCCGGGCTCAGCAACTTGAACGGTACGAACAGCAAACTTCTTCCGGTTCTAAACAACGCCGGTGTCTAACAAAAACAGGCCCGCCATCTTCCGGTCTTGAAAAGTCATTCCGGATGGTAGGCACATTGCCATTCGGCTCGTTGGGCCTTCACGTACTCCAACAGGGACTGCCCGGGCAACCGGCGCAGCCTCCGGAAGGGCTCGTAATTGGCGGGTTGCTCCGCTGTCTCCGTCTCCGGCTTTGTTTCTTCTACCCCCGACGGGACGGCTGGGGGCTGCCCATGACAATTACCGGATGCGTGGTTATGTTTTGGTTAATAGCCAGCACCGCCGGGGTTCCTTTCTCCGGGTCAGCGATCAGTCCGGGCAGGACTTCCGGGGCTACGGCCATGGTGCGTCTCGGGTGGGAGAGCTCGGCTAGTACCGGTCTGTGCTGCGACCGCCGCCGGTACTGGCATTCCTCCCACTCCAGTTCTTGCTGCCACTGAGCAGCCTCTTGCGTAGTAGGCATCCGGGTTACTCCGACTGCAAAGAGGCCTCGGCATCCCACCTCTCGCATAAACCGGACCTTTTCTCCGGGATACAAAGTGTGCAGACGTTGCGGCAGGCCTTCGATGTCCAGGTTCACTCTATTATAGAAATAGTGATCGCCGGTTTCCTCATCTTCTATGAAGCCATACCCCTCCTTCTGATTAAATTTTACCACCGTTCCTGTGGTACACTGCTGCTGGAACTCCGCACTCCGGGGACCAGCCATCATTTCCCGGGCCACGGTCTCGGCCAGCAGCTTCTCCTGTACCGGGTCCGGTTCTGGGGACGGAGACTTCCGTTGAGGCAGGGGTGACGGCTGTACTGGGTCCCAAAAGAAGCCCCAATTGTCCCGCTCTAGCTTCCGGGCGTATGATTCTTCTGGAGCCGGATCTGGAACTTGTGTCATAGCGCCCACCGCGACTGGTGGGGGTGTCTCCAGGTATGGGTATGGGGTTCCCAGAGGCCGGTTCCCTGATGGCAGCTGAGCGGTGTACGTCGCTCGGACCTCGGTCGTGGTCTCTCCGGTTACCGCGTCCCACGTCGTCACCCAGGTCACTTTTGTGGCTCGTCCCGGTCCTCCGGGTACAGCCGGCAAGTGAGAGGGAAATCCCTCCGCAGACGCAGCCGCAATCTGCTTCTGGTGGCGTCGGTCCAGACCAGGCGCGACCACCGTAACTTGTTGTCCCTCGGGGTTCTCCATTTTGCCTGCAGTACGAGTCACTAGTAAGGGCGTCAGGGTCGGTGGAGAAGCTGGAGGAAGTGGAGGCGGGCTTACTTTCTTGGGTATACTCCACCCCCAGTCTCACACATCAGGTCGACCCCTCCGCGGCGGTACTTCTTTTTCCTTGGAACACCGCCCATTTCACATATCTTCATCTGTGCCCTGGGACCAGCACCTCCCCTCTTTGGGCGGAGTACTCCGAACTTCTTTTTCGGCACCGGCCAGCCCCAGGCTCTTCTTTTGGCGCCAATTTTTCGCGCGCTTTCCATGTCCTTGAAGACGACGGCCATCTTGCCGCCATCTTGTGCCCGGTCCAACACCTCAGGCACTACTTCTTCTTCCCACCAAGGGATCGGGACTCTTCTCCAATAATCCGGATCCTGTGCCCTAGGCACCACTTAGTCTCCGTCTTCTTGGGTCGGGGCCCCTTGCATGTAATTCGCATCCTGCCGACTACGCCACATGTAACGGGGTGCCCGGGGTGCCTCGGGAATTGTAGTCGTGGCCCCTGCTGTCAGGCTTACCCCTGGCTCCGCCGTCACTATCGGTACAGGAGATGTCCTGGTGGGGCAGAGTGTGGTGGTGCACATGTTGTCCGACGTACAAACACTCTTCAGGTGTGATTCCGTGAAACCAGAAGTCATTTTATTGTTCACAACTTCTTCACACACACGGCAGTAAAAGATGATGTTACACTTCTTTAGCTGGGGAAAGCCTGCCCTGACGTCTCCTCCAGTGGGGATGTGCCCGGCTACTCTGCTTCACCTGGCTCCCACTTATGGCTACCCACAGCACGGACCCACACCAGGACTGCTTCGCACTATGAGGTTCCGCCCGCTCCTTTTCTCTCCGGCTTCCCTGTTCTTTCAGCTCCCACACTCTGCCCCTGCGCTGCTTCTTCTCTCCCGTCCCGGACACAACTGCCTTCTCATCTCACACTTTCCTCAACAACACTTCTCCTCCCTCCCCTTGCTTCTGCCGGCTCCTCCTCTCCACTGTGGTGACAGCCGTCCCACCCGGCCACTAGGGGAACCCACTAAAACAATATAATTATAATAAAAACATTTTTATTAATAACAACATTCCGGGTTACTCTGCTTCTTTGTAAGGGGTCTGCCCACCCCTTACACTTGCACCCCAGTTCATTTTTGCTGTCCTTTGGTGGTTCTTGCACTTTGCCAAGCCCATGCTTCTAACATATAGTAAACAGTATGTTCATAATCTTGAATGGTTTAGGAATCCTGAAAAATGTTGAGCTACATGTCCACAAGCAACTTACAACACCAAATGTACACAGAGGAAGTATACAAGTGCCAACATGCTTAAAGGGAACCTGTCACCAGATTTGGCAACTATAAGCTGCGACCACCACTACTGAACTCTTATATACAGCATTCCAGAATACTGTATATAGGAGCCCAGGCCGTGCTGCAAAACATAAAAATCACTTTTATAATTCTCACCTGGGGAGGGGGCGGTTCAGTCCGATGGGTGTTGCTGCTCTCCGGTCTGGCGCCTCCTCTCACCGGTCCGGTGCTGCGATCTACGTCCTTCTTCTATCCAGCCCAGGCCGGCATTGAGGTCCTGCGCAGGCGCACTTTGATCTGCCCTGCTGAAGATATGGTCGTGAAATCTGAACCCAGTCCTTAACCAACCCCCCCAGAAGTGACACCCAGAGCACCCTATTATTAGTATACTTACAACCAAAGCTTCCCCACAGAAATCACACCAAGATCTTGTACCTCCCTTATAGGCAAAGAGAAGAAAAAAACCAGCTCACCCTTTCAGGAGATTAGAGTATCAGCCAAGAACGGTGCACGGACTTTTGGTAGTTAGATAGACCTTACTACCACGAATTGCAGGGAGGAGGAGATAATCCAGCATCCAGTTCCAGAAATTTAAAACATCAGATTTTATTCAAAATTTCATTAAAATTCCATGTTCCATGGTTGCATTAAAAACGCATCATAGCAGGTGTAAAAAGGGAGGACGCGTTTCGGACGTATATGTCCTTAGTCTAGATAACACTAAGCAAGAATGACATGTTACTATAAAGGTTTAGAACAGGAAGTAGGAAAACAATCAAGTCGAGTGAAATACACATGTTTCACAGGTTTCACACAGAGAGGCAAGGAGAGAGTGAAAAAAAAAAAAAAAAAATTAAAGTTAGAGGACATTGGCAATCTCATTTTTCACATTCATGCCATGCGGCATTCTTGTTTTTAGTAAATACATCCATTTAGCCTCTCTACGCAATAAAGTTTCCCCCATATCGCCACCTCTCTTTGGTAAAACAATCTTTTCAGCTGCAACAACTTTCAAAGCATCCAGGTTGCCCGCATGTTGGCTCTGAAAATGTCTGGATACCGCAGACAAAGTGCGAGTGGTAGTGTGACTGACATCATAAACATGCTCACATATGCGTCTTCTTAGTGCACGTGATGTAGAGCCCACATACTGGATATGGCAATGTGTACAAGTCACAACATATATCACACCACTTGTGCCGCAATTTATCATTGTGCGGATTTTAAATTCTTGTTCAGACAAACTTGAAACTACTTTAGTAGTGCCTGTCATGAACTTGCAAAGTCCACAATTTTTCTGTCCACACTTATAGGAGCCAACAGTGGGCAACCAACTTTCCTGAGTATTTTTATTTTTATTTTTAACATTTTTATTTTGGTGGTCGCTAGGGGCAACCATGTTTGCTATAGTTTTATTACGTTTGGAAACTAATTTTACACCGTTTTTAAGGATGGTTCTTAGAGTGTCATCCACATACAGAATTGGTAAGTATTTCTTTATGACACTAACAATGCTATGGAAATCGCTGCTATAATCAGTAGAAAAAACTATAGGTGAACAGTCCTTTGAATTAAAGGGAGATGTTTTTTTCGTTTGCAAATACTGTTCCCTAGTTTTTTCATCTGATTTTTCCCTGGCTGCACTGATAATTTTAGATGAATAACCTCTTCTCTTAAAACGTCCCTCTATGATTTTGCATTGATTTTCATATGCATTGGATGATGTGCACGTGCGTCTGGCCCTTATGAATTCTCCCGTTGGGATATTATTGGTGACGTGTCAGGGGATGGCAACTGGTAGCATAGAGGAGAGCATTCCCTGCTGTAGGTTTTCTATAAATATCACATGCCACTGTTTCATTCTCTAAGTCTGCACTGAGACTTACATCCAAAAACGGAATAGTTATTTTATTGAATAGAAAAGTGAATTTTATGTTGCAGGGATTGTTGTTTAGATACTCCACGAAATTTTTTATGCTACCAGTTGTTCCATCCCAGATCACTATCACGTCATCTATATATCTCAAAAAAATAAAAATATTAGAAATAAAGGGATTTTTTTCAGAAAAAATATACTCCTCCTCCCACCAAGACATGAAGATATTGGCGAGAGAAGGAGAAAATTTAGAGCCCATAGAGCAGCCTTGCGTCTGCAGGAAAAAATCATCAAGAAAAGAAAAATAATTGTTTTTCAGCAGAAAAAATGTCACATCCAAAATATAGGTTTGCAATTCCATAGAATAACTGCTATACTTTTGAAGGTAAATTTTAAGTGCTAAAATGGCCAGATCATGCGGTATAGAAGTATACAAATTTTGTACATCACACGTGAGCCAACAAAATGACTTTTGCCACTTTACACCCTGCATTATATTTAATACATGTTTAGTGTCATGCAGGTAACTGGGTGAGACCTTCGCTAAAGGATTAAGTCTGCTATCAAGCCAATCTGACAGGTTTTCTGTAATGGACCCGATGCCCGATATAATTGGTCTGAATGGTGGGGGGAACTGTTGTTTGTGGATTTTTGATAAAGCATGGAGTAGAGGAATTCTTGGAAAAGATGGATTAAAAAAAATCACTTTGTTTTTGATTAATTATTCCTTCCTCTAAACCATGCTGTAACAATCCCTCTAATTCTACTCTAATATTACTGGTAGGGTCCTGATTGATCTTTTTATAAACACTACTGTTTTGTAGCATGTTTTTCAATTCTTTTTCATAGAGACCTGTGTCTAGAATAGTAACCGACCCCCCTTTATCAGAGTTTTTAATTACAATGCGGTCATTTTCGGCTAATGTCCGCAGTGCTTCTTTTTCAAGGGGCGTGATATTAGTATGTTTTTTTCTTATGTTGTTATCCCTTATTTTCATTAAATCTTCCTCCACTAAATACTGGAAATCGTCCATTATTTGTAACCTGGATTGTTCAGGATAAAACTTGGGGTTCGGAATTCTAGTGGGAAAATTCTTGTCAGTCAAAAGGGGGATTTTAGACGTAGTTTCAGACAAGTCTCTCAAAAATTTCAATGAAACCTGCTCCTGAAAAGTCGCAGGAATAAATTCTTCCGGATTCAAGGAATGGGGCACAGGTTCATTAGTGCGGTCATAATCAGCTCTGTCCTCCTGAAAAAAATGTCGTCTCAGTGCTATTCTTCTGACAAAATTATTAACATCCAGAATAGTATTGAATGTGTCCATTTTGACTGAGGGTACAAAATTCAACCCCTTTTGTAGTACTTGAATTTGTGCTGGGGTCAGTATGGTCGCAGACAGGTTGATGACTGTGAACTCATCACACGTGGCTAATAATTTTTGTTCCTGGTCGATCTCCTGTACTCCCTTACAAGGATGGTGTTTTCTGCCGGATCTTCTCGTGCGTTTTTTCCGGTACCGTTTTTTGACCGATTTTTCTGGCTGTTTAAAAATTCTCCTGATTGGGTTCTATTGGTGCTGGTTGTGGGCATAGACTCTGGAGGTTTTGAACGCATTAGTGTCCTTATATTTACTCAAGTCCATCTCTATTTTTTTTTTTTTCAAATGCTCATGTAAGTCAAACAGATAGTGGAAACGATTTAAAAACACTCATGTGGGAATTAGAAAAACAAATGGCTTCCAGATTAAGGGTGTGGTGGGACCACAAAACTTTGACAACTTATTTGAACAATTAAATGATTCCAAGGGGCTTAAGAATTAAGAAGCGACCCACAATGGAATATGACCCCGAATTTATTAAAAGCTGGGATGATATATTAAATGAGTGCTCCCTAAAATTAATCACCCTCATTACTGAAAAAGAATCTGAAAAAATGCACAAACTGGAAGAGTCTATTAAAAAAATAGAGATGGACTTGAGTAAATATAAGGACACTAATGCGTTCAAAACCTCCAAAGAAAAAATCAACATTGCATTAAATAAAATGGAGGATACGATTACATCTCTTAAAGAGAAAAAATTCAAGAGGAATACCATAGACTATGACACAAATCGCATCTACAATTGGCATGAATTCCGAAGGAGGAGAAATTTTCCCAATCCATCTATTTTGAAAAGACGTGACAATAAAGTCAGTTTCTCTTCCACGGACATAGAATCCACCGATGCCAATACGGATATATCTGATGCAGAGTCTATGCCCACAACCAGCACCAATAGAACCCAATCAGGAGAATTTTTAAACAGCCAGAAAAATCGGTCAAAAAACGGTACCGGAAAAAACGCACGAGAAGATCCGGCAGAAAACACCATCCTTGTAAGGGAGTACAGGAGATCGACCAGGAACAAAAATTATTAGCCACGTGTGATGAGTTCACAGTCATCAACCTGTCTGCGACCATACTGACCCCAGCACAAATTCAAGTACTACAAAAGGGGTTGAATTTTGTACCCTCAGTCAAAATGGACACATTCAATACTATTCTGGATGTTAATAATTTTGTCAGAAGAATAGCACTGAGACGACATTTTTTTCAGGAGGACAGAGCTGATTATGACCGCACTAATGAACCTGTGCCCCATTCCTTGAATCCGGAAGAATTTATTCCTGCGACTTTTCAGGAGCAGGTTTCATTGAAATTTTTGAGAGACTTGTCTGAAACTGCGTCTAAAATCCCCCTTTTGACTGACAAGAATTTTCCCACTAGAATTCCGAACCCCAAGTTTTATCCTGAACAATCCAGGTTACAAATAATGGACGATTTCCAGTATTTAGTGGAGGAAGATTTAATGAAAATAAGGGATAACAACATAAGAAAAAAACATACTAATATCACGCCCCTTGAAAAAGAAGCACTGCGGACATTAGCCGAAAATGACCGCATTGTAATTAAAAACTCTGATAAAGGGGGGTCGGTTACTATTCTAGACACAGGTCTCTATGAAAAAGAATTGAAAAACATGCTACAAAACAGTAGTGTTTATAAAAAGATCAATCAGGACCCTACCAGTAATATTAGAGTAGAATTAGAGGGATTGTTACAGCATGGTTTAGAGGAAGGAATAATTAATCAAAAACAAAGTGATTTTTTTAATCCATCTTTTCCAAGAATTCCTCTACTCCATGCTTTACCAAAAATCCACAAACAACAGTTCCCCCCACCATTCAGACCAATTATATCGGGCATCGGGTCCATTACAGAAAACCTGTCAGATTGGCTTGATAGCAGACTTAATCCTTTAGCGAAGGTCTCACCCAGTTACCTGCATGACACTAAACATGTATTAAATATAATGCAGGGTGTAAAGTGGCAAAACTCATTTTGTTGGCTCACGTGTGATGTACAAAATTTGTATACTTCTATACCGCATGATCTGGCCATTTTAGCACTTAAAATTTACCTTCAAAAGTATAGCAGTTATTCTATGGAATTGCAAACCTATATTTTGGATGTAACATTTTTTCTGCTGAAAAACAATTATTTTTCTTTTCTTGATGATTTTTTCCTGCAGACGCAAGGCTGCTCTATGGGCTCTAAATTTTCTCCTTCTCTCGCCAATATCTTCATGTCTTGGTGGGAGGAGGAGTATATTTTTTCTGAAAAAAATCCCTTTATTTCTAATATTTTTATTTTTTTGAGATATATAGATGACGTGATAGTGATCTGGGATGGAACAACTGGTAGCATAAAAAATTTCGTGGAGTATCTAAACAACAATCCCTGCAACATAAAATTCACTTTTCTATTCAATAAAATAACTATTCCGTTTTTGGATGTAAGTCTCAGTGCAGACTTAGAGAATGAAACAGTGGCATGTGATATTTATAGAAAACCTACAGCAGGGAATGCTCTCCTCTATGCTACCAGTTGCCATCCCCGACACGTCACCAGTAATATCCCAACGGGAGAATTCATAAGGGCCAGACGCACGTGCACATCATCCAATGCATATGAAAATCAATGCAAAATCATAGAGGGACGTTTTAAGAGAAGAGGTTATTCATCTAAAATTATCAGTGCAGCCAGGGAAAAATCAGATGAAAAAACTAGGGAACAGTATTTGCAAACGAAAAAAACATCTCCCTTTAATTCAAAGGACTGTTCACCTATAGTTTTTTCTACTGATTATAGCAGCGATTTCCATAGCATTGTTAGTGTCATAAAGAAATACTTACCAATTCTGTATGTGGATGACACTCTAAGAACCATCCTTAAAAACGGTGTAAAATTAGTTTCCAAACGTAATAAAACTATAGCAAACATGGTTGCCCCTAGCGACCACCAAAATAAAAATGTTAAAAATAAAAATAAAAATACTCAGGAAAGTTGGTTGCCCACTGTTGGCTCCTATAAGTGTGGACAGAAAAATTGTGGACTTTGCAAGTTCATGACAGGCACTACTAAAGTAGTTTCAAGTTTGTCTGAACAAGAATTTAAAATCCGCACAATGATAAATTGCGGCACAAGTGGTGTGATATATGTTGTGACTTGTACACATTGCCATATCCAGTATGTGGACTCTACATCACGTGCACTAAGAAGACGCATATGTGAGCATGTTTATGATGTCAGTCACACTACCACTCGCACTTTGTCTGCGGTATCCAGACATTTTCAGAGCCAACATGCGGGCAACCTGGATTCTTTGAAAGTTGTTGCAGCTGAAAAGATTGTTTTACCAAAGAGAGGTGGCGATATGGGGGAAACTTTATTGCGTAGAGAGGCTAAATGGATGTATTTACTAAAAACAAGAATGCCGCATGGCATGAATGTGAAAAATGAGATTGCCAATGTCCTCTAACTTTAATTTTTTTTTTTTTTTTTTTTTTTACTCTCTCCTTGCCTCTCTGTGAAACCTGTGAAACATGTGTATTTCACTCGACTTGATTGTTTTCCTACTTCCTGTTCTAAACCTTTATAGTAACATGTCATTCTTGCTTAGTGTTATCTAGACTAAGGACATATACGTCCGAAACGCGTCCTCCCTTTTTACACCTGCTATGATGCGTTTTTAATGCAACCATGGAACATGGAATTTTAATGAAATTTTGAATAAAATCTGATGTTTTAAATTTCTGGAACTGGATGCTGGATTATCTCCTCCTCCCTCCCTTATAGGCAGTATACTTACTTCCAGAGGCTCACACTTTACCCTCATTTGGTATTCTGGCATCAATACACTTTTGCATTTAGCTTCATGCATCTCTCTAACTGGCAGAATCTTACAATTTTTATACTACCACTGCCTTCCACCATTAATCACATTGCTCTTCTATGCAGGGCCACTCAGAAAAGTCACTATCTGGAGATCTCCTCATAGCTGATTGCTAATACATTAAGCTGACAGTTAGGCGGGCTTTGCACATTGCGACATTGCAAGCTGATGCTGCGATGTCGCACGCGATAGTCCCCGCCCCTGTCGCAGGTACGATATCTTGTGATAGCTGGCGTAGCGAAAATTATCGCTACGCCAGCTTCACATGCACTCACCTGCCCTGCGACAGTCGCTCTGGCCAGCGACCCGCCCCCTTCCTAAGGGGGCGGGTCGTGCGGCGTCATAGCGACATCACACGGCAGGCGGCCAATAGTAGCGGAGGGACGGAAATGAGCAGGATGTAAACATCCCGCCCACCTCCTTCCTTCCGTAGAGCCGCCGGCGGCAGGTAAGGTGAAGTTCCTTGCTCCTGCGGGGTAACACACAGCGATGTGTGCTGCCGCAGGAACGAGGAACAGCATCGTACCATCGCTACAGCAAAATTATGGAAAAGTCGGAGCTTGCAACGATGATACGATAACGACGCTTTTGCGCTCGTTTATCATATCATCTAGAATTTACACACAACGATGTTGAAAGTGACGCCGGATGTGCGTCACTTTCGATTTGACCCCACCGACATCGCACGTGCGATGTTGCAACGTGCAAAGCCGCCCTTAGTTGCAAAGCCACACATCCTGGGCCCACGAGCCACACGTGGCTACCGAGCCACAGGTTGGGGACATCAGCTTTATTGACTGCTCTTGATCTGAGTGGGAGGATAAAAGGATAAAACTGTGCTGCCGCCAAAAAAACACTGATCCAAGCATGGTGACACCAATGACTAATTCACCATCCTTGGATCAGTGGTTCTTCATGGGCAGCGTGGTTTATCCCTTTCATTCTCCCGCTCAGATCATCTTCTCCAGAGGTGCTGCAGCAGCCATTTACATACGTTAATAATAGTTGTAAACTCTCACAACTACACAAGGTGACTCTTGCAACCTACACTAACCCTCCTTATTTTCCTTGTTAAGACCCTATTTGCACTCCTTGTCTTTCCAGTTGTTTATTCCTTAGAGTCTACTCATGGCACTCTGAAGCTGACCGTATCACTTAGTATATGAAATTGACAAGGACATACATAAAAGAACCCTTTCTTAAGGCTTGATTGCACAACCTATACCACGATGACAGCCTCTGTTTGATGCCAAATACCCAGTTGTAATGAGACGCTAAACCATTAGGAGTTGCTAGATACACTGGTGGAGGAGATCTGCGGGGTAGTCGAACAAGCCAGGCGTCAGGAGCTGGGAGACCACGTCAGTAACAGAGGGAGAGAGACAAGCCAAAGTCAATGTGTGAGCCAAGGGTCTGTAAACCAGGAAGTTGTGTCAAGTACCAGGAAGACAGCGGAGACGGAGTTGGGTTACGAGCCAATGAAGGTAGCTAAGAGAACACGTCGGGTATACGTGAGAAAGCGGAGCTGGAGTCAAGAAACAAGCCGAAGGTCAGGGAGTCAGAGAGTCAAGTCGGAGTAGGGGAGGAGATGGGACAGGGTACGAGGAACTAGGTAGCTGTTAAAAATACGGTTGACGTGACATATGCTAAGCCAGTATATTAATGATTGGAGAGAAATAGGTGCAAAAACATATGTGGATTTATTCAGTAAAAGTTAAAGTCATTACAGAAAAATAATGTCTTGGCTTTAGTTAGTGAAGAGAAATAGATAAGATAGAGAAAAAGAGAGTTCATTTGTCTTACATAGCTGTGATGTTGTGATAAGCCGTCGTCTCTCTGGATCATCTGGTGAGAATGCTCCCATTCTTCTAACCCTTTGAAATGTGGTCTGCTTTTATAATTCAAAACCCACCCCCTGATTCTCCTTATCTCTTTACATGGTCTGTCAAGAACTATCATTTTTAGTTATGCATTATGTCATATCACGTGATCCAAAATTTGCAAGATAAGTGTCCTGCACAGTGGAGACTTGTAAAACTAAACCACTTTACCATAGAATGTAAAATATATAGACCTCTTTGAAGCTCGCTGACCCTTTAACCTTAGTGTAACACTAAGAAGACTCTCAATGCTAATTTCAGATCTTTGCTCAAATTCCAGATAGAATATAGCACTACGCTGTCAGCTTTGATGAACAATGGCAGATGGCTTTGGTTCTACCATGTCAGAGACTTTGGCTAGAAACTTCAACTCACAGGCTCTCTTAAAGGGATGGGCAAAATACACACATTATATGAATGTATGTATTCAAGTTTATGAATCAAATCTCCATAAACTCACTATTTTACAGTCCCTCCTTTTGAAGGTTTGATGAATCCCCGGGAAACCCTAACTCATTCATCATCATTCGTATCACATACATTCTAGTTGAAAATTCTAGACCAATATCTGACTTGATAAACCAATCTGAAACTTTCTGTCAAAAAGTCATCTTGCGATTTAACATTCCTCTAAGAATGTTGTCTTCCTTTTTCATTTCAATTTTTATATTCTTATATATCTTCTGAATTCTACACATCACAAAAACTTGATAAATAATACACATCAAAACTAATAAAAATATGATTATGATGGGATTACATAAAACATTTCCAACCGCTGACTGAAAAGATGACTGAGACCAGGAATGTACCGATTTCCCAAAACTTTTCCACCAAGTTTTACCTGACATTCCATTCCATTCGTGTTCAATATCACTTAATTCACCTTGTGCATGCCTGAATATAATTTCTGCTTCCTTTAACTGTTTTGTTAATAAATCTAACAAACCCTTATCTTTCTTTATTTCACTTGTCCACATATCCCAAGGAAAATCATTTATTTGTGATAAATTGAATTGTATGGGAAATGCCGTTAAGTTTCTCTTTCCTATAGAAGTGATATTAAAACTTCCTTCCTTCTTTGAAAGAGATCTCATATTTCCTTCTATACAATACAAACCCATAGGTAGACTTTCCTTATGTACACAAGTACAATAGAAAACAGAAACCATTTCTGTCTCAGACATGACCTGGAAACAAATCTTATTTGGACTTACTGGAGTCACCAGATCATGTATTAAAGAAAAATACATGTAACTCCGGCACTCCTTAGAAAAAATGTATAAAGTCTTGGGTGGTGCTGAATACGTTTTTATTAAACAAAGGAATGAAGTCTGTCCCAACGTTTCGGTCTATACCTGACCTTTATCAAGGGATCTATCAGATTAGAGAATTGTAGAGAATAGAATGAACATGCACCAATGGATGACACGTGTAGTAGTCAACCGCGTCTAACACTAGGGTTCGGTACTTGTGACCGTATAACTCAGGTTATGTGCCGCGCTCATTACACAAGAAAAGACGCGTCTCTTGTGTAATGTGCGCGGCACATAACCTGAGTTATACGGTCACAAGTACCGAACCCTAGTGTTAGACGCGGTTGACTACTACACGTGTCATCCATTGGTGCATGTTCATTCTATTCTCTACAATTCTCTAGTCTGATAGATCCCTTGATAAAGGTCAGGTATAGACCGAAACGTTGGGACAGACTTCATTCCTTTGTTTAATAAAAACGTATTCAGCACCACCCAAGACTTTATACATTTTTTCTAAGGAGTGCCGGAGTTACATGTATTTTTCTGCAGTTGTTTTTTTCTCCAGAGCACCCAACTAAGATAGTGAGCCAGGCTTATTTTTTCTACCAGATCATGTATTGTCTGCACAGTCTCTATTCTCGCATGACAAGAGGAATGATTATGGAAACATGAATGATAGATCACCTTATCCTGTCCAGGTAAACACATCACCTTAGAAACAAAATGCAAACATGAAGAAATGTCTACTTGTTCAGTGTTCACTCCATCAAATGCAAAATCTGTGTACTGCAGTTGATAGAACACTTGTTGTGTGTTACTCACAGGTATACCCAAAACTGTCACAGGAACAATAGTCCCTTCTCTTCCGATCACTGGGATTAGTGATGTGCCAACACAAATGTTTCGTTCACATCCTAACCACTTATTTACCCACAAATCCGTATGATTCAATGCAAAATTATACTCTGCAGGTAAATTTCGCAGTATTCCCAGTGGAGTAATTCCACTCTGTAAAGCCTGTGCAATCAACTTCAGATTAGAGGAATACTCTACCTGTATCTCCAGGCACGCTTTAGCTACTTGTGTTTCGTGTGTGCTTTCCACGAGAGCTAATGTAGCATCCTGTAGATGTGACACGGAAGACCCTAGTACAGCAGCTGTATTCATAACCATCTTTCCAAGAAGTTGATTCAAACTCTTCTGAATCTTTACACCTTTTCCTCCAATAAAACCAATATTATCCAAATCTGACTTAAGTGTCTGTATATTCATGGCATTAGTCAGACTTCCCACTGTCCCAATTCCTCCCAGAATTCCTTCTAACACTCCTCTCTTACTCCTAGTCTGAGTTGTTCTTCTCCCAAACCATTGTTCTATCCCCATCTCCATGTTTATGAGATGTGATTGACACTGAGGAAACCTGGTAGAGATCTTCCAATGAGACATATTGAAAGTCCATACCATTGTCATAAATTCTCCATCCCTTAATAAGGACTTAGACTGAAATTGATTAATTTGGAAAGGAGTAGATGGCATGAATCTTGTGTTTGTGCATGCATTTGTCGCGGGCGGAGGAGGGGACGCCGCGCTGTCCCTCTGCTCGGGTCCGGCTGCCGCTGCTGCTGCGGCCTCTGTTGCTCGGTGGCTCGAGCGATGTGCCGGATCCCGGGGACTCGAGCGGCGCTCCTCGCCCGTGAGTGAAAAGGGGATTGGTTTTGGGGATTTATTGTCCGTGACGCCACCCACGGTTGTGGTGATTGTGTGGACACCACCGCTGCTCTGTATGGGGATCCCGGGAGTGATGGTATGGAGCAGCTAGATGTTAGTTCTCCCCTCCGTGGGTAGGGGGGTTGGTTGTCCCGGGGCCCAGTGATGGGGTAGGGATGGATGGCAGGCCAGGTGTGGGGCCTGGTGAGGTGCAGGGTCGCGGGGGCAGCGCTGTGCCGCACGGCACGGTGGTACTCACTCAGCCTGAGACGTTGACACAGTTCTCGGTAAAACACACGGCTGGAAAGACGGTTCCCACGGACGGCTGCTGTTGCTTTTCCCCGGTAGTTAGCGGTGACTGTCTCTTTTCCCTGCACCTAAGTTCAATGTTGGTAGCGATGGGTTCCCACCGGTTACCCGCTCCCCGACTTGGATATGGGCCGGAGGAGCCCCTCTTTGCCCGCAGGCGCTGGCCCTGAGAAACTGGTGCCTTGGCGGTGGCGGTGTCTCTCCTTCACGGTTGGACTGTTGCCTTCAATCGGGACTTTGTTGTTGGGAGACCCGGAGGTCCCCTTCACTGACGGATTTGGCAAATTCACGGCGACTCCTAGCCTTGCCGGGATCCGAAAAGCCCCTGCCAATGGTGCTGGCTTCTCCTTGTGTACCGGTCCGGTACCGCCGGGCCACCACCCGTCCACGGTCCTCACGGCAACTCCGATCAGCCTCCACTGCAGACGGTCACCACCGTCTGCCAACCTTGCTGTCTCAGTCCGGGGCACACACCCGGACCAACTTCAGGCTTTCCAAACTGTCACTTTCTCCTTCACTTCAACTCCTCTCACTTGCTCCTCTACCACTTTCCTCTCACTTCAAACTCTATCTCCCTTCAACTACAACTGCCTGGTTTTCCCGCCTCCAGGACTGTGAACTCCTTGGTGGGTGGAGCCAACCGCCTGGCCCACCCCCTGGTGTGGACATCAGCCCCTGGAGGAAGGCAACAAGGATTTCTGGTTTAGCTTTGGTGTACCTAACCGGGGTGTAGGGTGTGTGATGTCATTACCTGTGACCCCTGGCTTGCCCAGGGCGTCACACATTATCTGCTGCTGACCAAATATTCACACTAACGTCTTTACAATGTCTGTAATGTGTCTTTGTTTCAACGCAACACTGCTAAATTCCAGAGTCCCTGGAAGATGGATTTTCTATGGAAAAAATTATATTATCATCCATCCATCTGATATTACCAATCTGACCTCTGTGAATGACATTAGTTGGACTGTTTAAATAACTTCCCAAAAATGATGAATTTTTGGTCCATGTCATCAGAGACTCAGAAGGCAATCTCAACCTTGTGTTACATTTTAACATTATAGGAAATGTATTTTCTTTATTATGTACTGTCTGTGGTGAAACCCTTATTTCCGGAACTATAGTGTTAGTAACGGTAAACACTACAGATACCTGAACTTGTACAGGTTCCCGTGTTATCTGGAAATTCCATGTTTTGACCCAATCTTTATCTCCTTCTGTAATGGAGAGTAAAGAAGGATCCAGAATTTTCCCAAAAACCTGAGTGTTTAACAAAATTTCTGTTTTGGATCTTCCAAACTTTCCCCTAGCAATTATGTCATTTGTAATATCAACGGACCATACAGCAGGTTCATCACCTCTGATCTCTATGTTCCAGTATAGTACATCAGTAGAAGAACATTCCCATGTACCCGTTTTATCATTGTGTACATATTCTCCTTGTAATTGTGTGAATCTAGTTTTAGGTCCTGAAATAGCATGTAATATTATGTCTGTGTTGTGTATGAAATGTAATTCAATGCAACATTTTGTTCCATATCCCATGCAGATATTCCCTGTTATCTCCACAGAATCATCCGTGATGTTCTCTGTCAGTAAGTTCAGTGTCTCTGATCCTCTTGGTCTTCGAGAATGTTGAATCTCTCTAGTCCGCTCATTCACATCATTGGTGATTGTTCCTTGATGTAACATGTAGACAATGACGGAAATAAAGCAAAGCAGCAGGAAAGTAGTTCCCATCACATAGAAGCTTGTCTTGAGCTTGGGAAAATGTTCTTTTTCCAGAAGGCTTGATGTCATCTTTCCTTCAAAGTCTTTAGGTGCCTTATTCCAGTTCTTATAGGAATCCATTTCTTCCTGGAAAGAAATGCAGTATCATTATTTTGCTACAAATATTTTGCACTGATCAATGTGAACCCACACTTTTTGTGTTTTTCGGGTCTTTTTTACCACATTTGATGCTCGGTGCACAAGAATCATGACTTGTCCCATAGTCTCAAGGACTTCAAATGGACCTTCCCAATTACACTCCCATGGACCACTCTTGCAAAAGGTTTTGATCATCACTAGAGCACCTTTCTTGAATTTGGACTCATAGGGTGGCTCCATTTTCTGCATTCTCGATGCCGCATATGGCAGAATCGCTTTCAGGTTCTCCTGTAGCGATCTCAACCATTGGGACCTTGAGATAGCATCTTTTTGTGGAGTGGATAAAAATGGTTCATGTGGAAACCACAATGGCATTTTCCTTCCCGTCATCAACTCAAACGGAGTGAATTGAGTTGTAGAAGAGATTGAACCTCTTATACTCATGAGTATGAAAGGTACCTTGTCAACCCAAGTGTTACCTTTGTCCAAAAGCATCTTTGCAATTCTGGATTTGATAGTTCTATTCATTCTTTCCACAATTCCCGCAGATTGTGGATGATAGGGGACATGAAATTGCTGTCGTGCCCCTAGAATAGCACAAGCAGTTTGCATGATTTTACCTGTGAAATGGCTTCCTCGATCGGAGGTAATCATCCTTGGGATCCCCCAAGTGCAAAAGACATGTTGCACCAATTCCCTTGCTGTGGACAAAGCATCATTTTTCCTAACAGGTAATATTTCTACCCATTTTGAGAACACATCTACCACAATCAATGCATACCTGAGACCATGTTTACCTGAGGGTAAAGGACCAATATAGTCTATTTGCAGTGTAGACCATGGACCATCTGCAGGTGCGATTCGTAGAAGTGGTGGCTTCTGTCCTTTAGGTCTTGGATTTATTTGGGCACAAATGAGACATGATAGTACAACACTTTGAACTGTTTCGTCCATCTTTTCCCAATAAAATTTCTCCTTGAGAATGACTAACAATTTCTGTTGACCCAAGTGACCTAAACTCTCATGGTTGTATCGAGTGAATTCTACCTGTAGATGTTTTGGTACAACGGGACGCAATTCTCCATTTGAATTGTGACACAAAACCCCATTTTCACAGATAAAAGGAGGCTTTGGATCATCCTGAGAAGTAACAAGAGAAGGATCTTTTTTCTGTTCTTCTGCAAATGAAGGTATGTACGTGTCTGCTCTTTGAACCGCTGAAATCTCAGAAGGTTCAGAGTCAAACACTTTCTCTCCTGTCAGGGCAGCTTCTTTGGCTAGAGCATCTGCGGTTGCATTTCCTACAGATAACTCATCATCAGATCTTTTATGTGCAGCGACTTTCACTATAGCAAACCTATTTGGGGCCCTTAATGCCATCTCAAAAATTGATTTTAGAGTATCGCTGTGCACCAAGGCCTTGTTGGAGGAATCTACATAGCCTCTCCTCTCCCAAACAGGCAGATAATCAGTTAGGGACCTGACAACATAGGAGCTATCACTGTAGATTACCATTGGAGTTTGATCATCAGCTTCATTCAGCTGTAGGACCATTCTTACCGCTTCTATCTCTGCCCTTTGAGCTGAGAAATGACTCGGTAACTTGTGTTTTACCACTTGTCCTCGCTTGGAATAGAAAATTCCATATTCTGTGTGATAGTGTCCTTCCAGAAAAAATCTAGAACCGTCTACAAACACAGGTTCATCTGCGTCTTCCAACTGTCGTCTGAAGAGAGATGGACTTGGTTCATGGAACGTTTGCAGACAATCATGGGTTTGTCCTTCATATTGCATCAATTGAGGAAGAACATATTTGGCCTTATAATCTACCTCAATTTGATTTGGAGACAATGAGAGCAACCAATGGGCAAATCTCTGATGTGACACACCTGGGATGTTTTTCTCAAAGAGAAGTTTCAGTGTGGAATGTGGCGTTTGGAGAATAACCTTTTGGAACCCAATGATGTGTTGAGTGATTTTTATAGCAAAATACACTCCCACCAGGTGTCTTGCACACACCTCAAACCCCCTCTCAACAGGTGAGAGAAACTTAGAGAAGTAACCCAAGATTCTCCATTGCCCCCTTGCAGCTGCAGCAAAACCACAGAGATGCTTGTCTCTGAAGTGTGTGCTTGAAGCGCAAAAGGTGTGTTCTTTTCCACCATACTTAACGCAGGTGAGTGTTGTAGATCATGTTTCAATTGTGTGAAGGCTTTTTCCTGTTCGACACCCCAGAGACCAAAATAATCATAATTTTCACCTTTTAAAAGATCATACAAAGGTCTGGCTTTGTCAGCAAAATTTTCAATGAAATCCCTTGAGTAATTTACAAGTCCTAAAAAATGTCTTAGTGCCTTGTGTGATGTTGGAATTGGAAGGGATGCAATTGTCTCAATTCTGTCCTGTAGGGGTCGCCGTGTACCTGGATTTAGCAGAACTCCTAAAAATCTGACCTCAGTCTGCATCAGCTTGACCTTTTTGGTATTCAGTTTTAAACCTGCATCATGCAGCAGCTCAAACAATTCTGCAAGTAGAGTCACGTGCAACTCCTCATCCTCAGTACTCAACAAGATATCGTCCACATATTGCAATAAACATTCCGGACGAGAAAATTTCGACAAAACATTCGCTAGCGCCTGATGAAAAATGCTTGGCGACATACTAGCCCCTTGAGGAAGACGACAACATACAAATTGTTGATCCAGGTGATTAAATGCGAGCTTATATTGACAACTTTTCTCAATCGGTATACTGAAGAAACCATTACTGATATCCAATACTGAGAAATACTTTGCCTTTGCATTCAATCTCGACATCATGTCATGTGTATCAGCTACAATCGGTGCAACATTGGGAGTAAACTTATTGAACATCCTCAAGTCCAATAACATCCGATAGCTACCATCGCTTTTCAGAACACACCACAATGGATTGTTACAAACAGAATTTGCCTTACGTATGACACCTTGAGCCAACAATTCCTGGATAATTTTAGACATCGGAGCAACTGACTCTGGAGGCAACTTATACTGACGCTGTGGAGGCGGATCTCGGCCTTAAATTTTAACAACAACATCCTTCATAGCTCCAACCTCATTTCTGTACTGAGCCCATAGGGAAGGGAACCTCTGTACTATCTCAGTCAATACTTTATCACCACCAGTGTCAGGCCACAAATGATCTGCTGACACTACATCGGTCAAACAAATGGTCCCGACATGACTATATTCAATTGGATCAATAAGTACCGCCTTACAACCGTTAGAGTCTTTCCAAACTGTTTTGTTACCCAAATCAATAATCCAGCCATGCTTTTCCATAAAATCAGTGCCAATTATATTCTCAGTATCCTGACAACACCAAATATCCATTTTCGTTTTAAAAAAAAACAGGTATTTCCAAAGAAACATCCTGCGCTAGAGTTACCTTTGTTCCATTTTTACCACTGAAACCAACAATTGTACATACAGGGGAATCTGGCTTTAAATGCAAATAAACATTTGTGACACTCAATTGCGCACCTGTATCAAGGAGAAATGTTACTTCCTGACCTTCAAGATTTACCTTTAAAAATGGTCGACCACAGCTATCCATTGAAACTCGAGTAACAAATTCCAGTGGATGGAGCCTGGGCACCGGCTTTGCTAGTCAGGATGATGGAGAAGGGAGAAGAGCAGCAGGTGTCTTGCTCCTTCCATCCAATCCCTGTATGGTCATTTCCCTAATTTGTCTGGTCAGAGGTGCATATGGTGATTGGTTATTTCTGTTGTCAGTATGAGTGGGCGTGTATGAAGGTGGAGGTGCTGAAGATGGGGGAGGTGCACTGGATGTGTTTGGCATCAGTCCATTTTCTTTACCCAGCTTTTCCTCAGCTCCCGCCCTTAGGAATTTCTTGCATTCCCACTTCAGATGTCCGGGTAGCCTGCAGTAGTAGCAATGTATATTGCTCTTTCTGTTACCCCCCCCCTGAATTCTTGTTTTTAGAATTCAAGACAGGTTTTTTGTTTTTGGTCTGTTTTTCCTGGAATACTAGTGTGTCAGTGGTCCCCTCTATCATGGCTATTTTTGACTTTACCTGATTTTGCTTTATTCGTCTACGTATTCTATTAATAAATGACATGGCCTCTTGTAGATTGTTCATCCTAGAAGCAATTTCGAATGAAGCAGGGTCCAAATATTTAAACTTTTTAACAAAGGCCTTGACCATGGAAGTCGGTTCTTGATCAGGTCCGATTTCCATTATCAAACGATACCCTTGTTCGAATTTCACTAAGAAGACAAATGGATCCTCCTGTATGTGTGTTTTAAGGTTTTCTAACAATTCGACTGTTGGGGTAGACTCTCCTGTGGTAAAAAGAATTAACTGTCTCAGCCTATCTTCCTTTGTGTCATGGATCAGGTCATCGTGTTCGTTTGGCCTAGGTGTTGCTTGTAACCTTTTTGCCATGTGGGAGGGAAGCCATACCCTGAATATCTTGTTTCTCTGTTCATTCGTCAGATTATATTTATCCGAATGTGACTCAAAAATGTCCGCATTATGGAAGGCGTCCATTTTATCATCATATTTGGGTATGTCTTTAATGATTTTCATTAATTGGTCATGGATTTTAATGTTAAGACGGGCTGCCTTGTCATGTAACTTCTTTTTCCGCAGGTCCTCCTCATTTAGACTCTCGTCAACAGCTGTGTCCAGCCGTTCCGGAATGTCGGAACCTGAGGCATGTGCTGCTGAGGCATCTTTCTTGTTCTGTCTCGTAATAACAGATACATATTTAATATCTTTCCGTAATTTTGATATTAAATCTGCTCTTGTTTCCAACTGATCCTCCAGATGTTCAATATGTTCTGCTAATATTGAACAATTTGGACAATCTGTTATTTCTGCATCTGTGATGTGTGTATCTGTTGTATTGGGTGTATCTGTCACCATGCAGATGGTGTGTGCTGATTGCTGTGCCCCACCCACCATGGAGTTGTAAGTGTACACCATACCCAATACATTTTGTATCTTTTTCTGCAACCGTTTCACAGTAAAAAACTTCTTATCTAACTTAGTATTCTCAAGTTCACATTGCCGGTACAGATTTGACCATAACTGTGCGTCAGTGTGTGTATGGTCAAATAAATACTCCACATGACTTTGTCTAGAATAATCATGAATGAAATCCATATCTCACCAATATGTGATGCGTTGTCCTGGAATGGCTCCAATCGTCTATGGGTCGATCGTCCTGGAATGGCTCCAATCGTCTATGGGTCGATGGTCCTCTGTGTCCTAGAAGGATTACCCTGGGGATCTCCTGGATTGGAAGTCCTCAGATGTCCGTCAAGGCCCGACACATACGACCTCCGTGCAGCTTATCACGTCCAACCTCTCCAAGGTTCCGTGATGTAGACACAGTGTACGTCTTTTCCTGCAGTCTTTGGACAGATATTTTACCCACTGACCCCCCTTATCGGACAAAAGGCAGGGAATGATGTAAGAAAAAAAGGAAAAAGTCCCGCAGCAAGAAAAGGCAGTGTGAAAAAAATCACCACGCACAGAAAACAGCTGTGCCTCTCAATCATTCAGGCTGATGCTCGCCAAATATGTTAAAAATACGGTTGACGTGACATATGCTAAGCCAGTATATTAATGATTGGAGAGAAATAGGTGCAAAAACATATGTGGATTTATTCAGTAAAAGTTAAAGTCATTACAGAAAAATAATGTCTTGGCTTTAGTTAGTGAAGAGAAATAGATAAGATAGAGAAAAAGAGAGTTCATTTGTCTTACATAGCTGTGATGTTGTGATAAGCCGTCGTCTCTCTGGATCGTCTGGTGAGAATGCTCCCATTCTTCTAACCCTTTGAAATGTGGTCTGCTTTTATAATTCAAACCCCACCCCCTGATTCTCCTTATCTCTTTACATGGTCTGTCAAGAACTAACTATCATTTTTAGTTATGCATTATGTCATATCACGTGATCCAAAATTTGCAAGATAAGTGTCCTGCGCAGTGGAGACTTGTAAAACTAAACCACTTTACCATAGAATGTCATTTCGGGTGAAATAGCTCCCAGATAAAGCGAAGCAATCACCCGGAATGAGGCTCCAAAGACAAGCCCATCCCACACCACACAGGACTAGACCGGGAACAATGAGTTCACTGGAGGAAAATATGAGGCCCAGTATAGGCTCTGCAGGAGAGCAGAGCACCATTAATCAGAATTATGTTTTTGTAGCTGTAGCAGGGAAGTTAATTGTGCTGGATGGGGGAGGGTAACACACACAGAAGATCATGTCTTTTACTCTCAGCCAGGTTGGGAGGCGTTCTCCAACACCTGGCTATACACACGCCCCCATGACATCACAGGTTACAGCCAATCATAGGGCTAAATGAATGTTGGTCATAAGCCCTATATTAAGCTGACCTCTCTCTCTTCTTCTCTCTTGCTTCCTGGATGGTCACACAAAAGGATGGCTGAGTACTCCTCATATAGGGATAGTATCATATTGTTGGGTGGGCTGTAACTGTGTGAGTGCCATAGTGGGTGGTATGTAACTGTGGGTTTTATAGTAAAGTATTTACTGGTGTTTTATTGTATTGTATGTGTATATATTAGTATATGCTTCTCATAGCGATTACATGTGCTTGAATTATATAGTGTATTCTTGTAGTCTTGTTAGTTAATAATAAACTTGTTATATTTTATTATTACAACAAAGTGACTCTGAGTATATGCTTGATTGGGATGCACCAGGTATTAAGGGCAAAGCAGAATAAGGCAATAGTAACAGAGAAATTATTATCCTTGGGAATATATACAGTATATTTGTGATATTGGGAATAGATCCTTTGTGATAGTAAAGAGACGAAGGTCTCTTACACCTTTTGCACAACAATAGTTGGGGTGTTGGTGCTTTTACTCCCCTTTTAACATTGTTCCCTTTTACAGTAGCAATCAGTTAGCTTTTTGCACCTGTCTGCATGTACTTTCTTTCACTCTTCCACTGCAAATCTTCCAAATTCTTGAATGTTTGCTAGGTTCCTTCTACTAAATAAAGATTTTCGGTTTCTCTAAATAATTTTATTTGGATTAAAATAAGAGTTTACACTGATGAGCAAAAGTGTAACAATGTTTTGCACTTTTTACTTTCAGGCTCCATATCTCACCATCCACTACAGCTTTGAACCTGAGACTGTCTTCATTTTGTAGACAATCATATTTGCTGATATATAAATTTGATTTGACTTGAACTATTTAACATATGTTTTGCAAATTCTTGTCATGTCACTGCACTGTTACGGTTTTGCTCCTGGTGGTGGAAAAATCTTTTGTTTCCTAAATACAACAAATTACGACCTGTTCTCACATTCCCTAACAGCTCAGTGTGTTCTCATGTTGATTACCAAGCGAAAGGTCACTGGTTCGAATCGAGAAGCAACCGTAAAGAAGATTTCCCAAGAAAAGAGAAGCAGCATCATACAGCTCATAGATAGCAGTATCTTGGCCAAGAAAATTGCCAAATTGCATCATGTGACTGCCATGACAATTGGAAGAATAGAAAATGAAGTTCATCCACCCAATCAAAACGTGGATGTCCAGACAAAATTTCAGAGTCAACAAGTCGGCTCCTCACAAGGTCTATCATTTTCTGGCACAACAATCACGGCAGTAGATGCGGCTCATATGCTTCGTAATAGTGATATCACAGATGTCCATGCAAGCACCGTGCAGTGCACATTACTAAAGGGGGCTTTACATGCTACGATATCGTTAAAGTATTATCGTCGGGGTCACGTTGTTAGTGACGCACATCCAGCGTCATTAACAATATCGCAGCGTGTGACACGTACCAGCGACTTTAAGCGACCTCAAAAATGGTGAAAATCGTTCACCATGGAGAGGTCGTCCCAAACTCAAAAATCGGTAAGGGTTGTTTTTCGTTGTGGTTCATCGCTCCTGCGGCAGCACACATCGCTATGTGTGACACCGCAGGAGTGAGGAACGTCTCCTTACCTGCCGCCGGCCACAATGCGGAAGGAAGAGGTGGGCGAGATGTTTACATCACGCTCAGCTCCGCCCCTCTGTTTTGATTGGCCGGCCACTTAGTGACGTCGCGGTGACATCGCTGTGATGCCGAACGTCCCTCCCCCTTGAAGGATTGTTCGGCAGACACAGCGACGACGCCGAGCAGGTAAGTGCGTGTGACGCTGCCGTAGCGATAATGTTCGCTACGGCAGCGATCACACACAATCGCAGGAATGACGGGGTTGGGTGCTTTTGAGTACGATATCGCTAGAAATTGCTAACAATATCGTAGCGTGTAAAGCCACCTTTAGTCTGGAATGGTGGCCCAAAAAAGGCGAAGAAGCTTCAACTTCAATATCGTCATAAGAAGCATTGGCTCAAGTTTGCAAAAAGGTGCAAAAGTGAACAATAGAAGATTAGAAATGGGTGATTTGGAGTAAAGAGCAAAGGCAATAGACTAGACTCTGATGGGTGCAAATGGGTCTGAAAGAAACAAGGAAAAAAGGGGTTAACGGATCGAGAAACTGAAAGAAAAGTCAAGTTCAGTGGACGAAGCCTTATGATGTGCGGTTGTTTCATAGCCAAAGGAGTTGGATACTTGACTAGAATTAATGGTGGTCTCAATGCTGAGCTATTTATAACTATCTGTAACGGTCAGTCCAGAGGTGGATCCAAGGGACCGTGAACCAGACTTCCCCAGAGAGACAACCAGGAGCGAACCCCTATACAGGGACTGTCTGGTGGCCCACCCCCAGAGGGCCTAGATGCACAGCAGTCGGGACACAAGTGAGTTTGGGTTCCACGTCCTTCAAATGTCCATACGGGATATGGCTACTAGTCCAACGGTAGTCGTGGGCAGGACGGATGCCTGGAACCGGGTACGGGTGTTGAGTGGTAACAACAGACGGAGTCCGGGTCCAACGAGGAGTGCAGGCTGATGTTGCCAGATGGAATCCAGAACCAGCGACAGATACAGGCTGGCAGAAGATTACGGGATCCACAGCTGATAGTCACCAGGGCAACTCCTGGGAAACCGGCAGGCTGGACACACTCAGGTTGGCAGTCGGACACTGTGGGCAGAGACAGAGTTAACCTGGGTACGAAGCACAAAGGGACCTGAACACCTAGCGCAAGAGGCAAGCTACAAGAACACGTTGAACAGGCACAGCCCACAAGAAAAAGGAAATCTTATATACCCTGTACCTGTAATCAGCCATATCCTATTCCAGCGACGCTGGCCCTTTAAGAAGAGGTGAGTGTGCGCGTCTGCGCCCTAGTGCGCATGCGCGAGGCACGAGCGCCGGAGACCAGTGCAGGATGCAGGAGAGGGGAAGGAGGAGATGCAAGGGAGCCAGAAGCAGAGTCCCGGACCGTAGTGGGACGCCGGGACCGACGGACAGGGAGCACGAGGGGGAGCGGGAGCAGCGGCTGCGGCCAGAGCGCTCGGGGACTGGATTGGTGAGTGACGGGCGGAGCCGGGATCCCAGGAGCGTGACAGTATCCTACACTCGAGAACTATGGGTATGAAAAGGACGACATAGTGTTCCAGCAGGTCATCAAGATTGGTGAAGATATGGTTTAATAACAATTAAGTAAATGTGTTGGATTGGCCCCCACAGTCCCCCGACCTCAATGCAATTGAGCACTAGTGGGTAGAGTTGAAGAAAAGGCTGTATACATACCTAAGTGAATCGATCAGTATGCACCAACATTGGGAATGTGTAGAAGAGACCTGGGATCAGATTAACTAATCATATGCAAAATAGTTGTAAGTCAGATTTATGCATGATATTGTGCTGCCCTCGCGACAGCCAACGGGCTGCTCGGATCCGGATAAGCAGTGGCTCCTGGGGTCTTCGACCCGAGGCCGGGTCGCGCGGCCACTCAAATGAAAAAGAAGGGGGTATTTACAAGGGGCAAAAGAAATAAGGTTTGTGACGCCACCCACGGGTCGTGGTAATGTGGGATACCACCGCTGCTGCGTTTGGGGGAAAACACCCGGGAGCAATGGGATGGCAGCTTGTGATGTTAACCCTTCCGTGGGTAGGGGGAAGGTATCCCGGGGCTCGGTAGTGGAAGGATGGGGACCCGTTGGGAGGAGAGGGGAACAACGTACTCACACAGTCCAGGAATTCTGACACCGACAACGGGTAAACCAAAGTCCTGAATGCCCTGCAGATGTTGTTGGAGCACGCTGGGTCCGTGCCCTTTTGGCATTGCTGGTTGGTCTGAAGCCTTGGCCCTTGGCACTGTGTTTACTCTTTGTGAATCCCTTTTGCCTGAAACTACTCAGGTCCCACTCACCCGGGTGGCTAACGGTGTGATCTTGCTCTCAGGGTTCACGCTTGGAATTTTCTAAACAGTTTTGGGAAGTCCTATCCCCTTCGTTGTGCTAGTACCCCGATTTTGGAGCAGGTGGAGAACGGCTCGTGAAGGCTACGTCCTCGTCAGGTAAATTACTGGGCTGCGTGAAGCTACTTCCCAGCCTAGGGGCCGCGTACCCTGTCGTGCCCTGGCCGCTGCCCGGTTGTAGCACAAGGCCGCCGAACTGCCCTCCGTGGCAGTACCATGCCCCTTGCCACTACCCCCTGCGACTGGGGTTCCAGCTCCTTCCAGGCCAGGCCAACGTCTGGCACCTGGGACGGGTACAGGAGCCCAGCTCCGCAGTGTGATCTTTCACTGTTACTGCTGCACTCTCTCTCTCTCTCTACTCTGACACTTCTGGCCCTCCTTCTACCATCCCTCCATCTGGGCGGCCCTATTCCCCTCAGGCTGCCCAATGGGTGTCTGGTGGGTGTAGTGCAGAGTGTTCCTCAGGATTTGTGTATACCTGTTCTTAGCAACACCAAAGGGACAGGCCCGTAACCAAGGAGGAGCAGGTACCATGTTAAAGGGCAGATTGCACAGTACCCTTGTAGTTTTGGGTGTGTGTAATTGAATAGTTTGGGGGGCTGATATGCACATTGTGTATCTGAGTAAGGGTACCTTCACACTTAGCGATGCAGCAGCGATCCGACCAGCGATCTGACCTGGTCAGGATCGCTGCTGCATCGCTACATGGTCGCTGGTGAGCTGTCAAACAGGCAGATCTCACCAGCGACCAGTGAACAGCCCCCAGCCAGCAGCGACGTGCAAGCGACGTTGCGCTTGCACGGAGCCGCCGTCTGGAAGCTGCGGAGACTGGTAACTAAGGTAAACATCGGGTATGGTTACCCGATGTTTACATTAGTTACCAGTGTGAGCAGGGAGCAGGGAGCCGCGCACACTAAGCGCTGGCTCCTTGCTCTCCTAGCTACAGTACACATCGGGTTAATTAACCCGATGTGTAATGCAGCTACATGTGCAGAGAGCAGGGAGCCGCGCACACTGAGCGCTGGCTCCTTGCTCTCCTAGCTGCTGTACACATCGGGTTAATTAACCCGATGTGTACAGCAGCTACATGTGCAGAGAGCCGGAGCCGGCAGCACAGGCAGCGTGAGAGCTGCGGAGGCTGGTAACTAAGGTAAATATCGGGTAACCACCTTGGTTACCCGATGTTTATCTTGGATACAGCTTACCTCAGCTGTCAGACGCCGGCTCCTGCTCCCTGCTCGCTTCATTTGTCGCTCTCTTGCTGTCACACACAGCGATCTGTGTGTCACAGCAGGAGAGCGGCTTTGAAGAAAACGAACCAGGGCTGTGTGTAACGAGCAGCGATCTCGCAGCAGGGGCCAGATCGCTGCTCAGTGTCACACACAGCGAGATCGCTAATGATGTCACTGCTGCGTCACAAAAAGCGTGACTCAGCAGCGATCTCGGCAGCGAGCTCGCTGTGTGTGAAGCACCCCTTAGGAAGAGAGACCCAGTGATAATGAATAGGTTGGGAGAGGGGGGGGATGCACTGTGGTTAATGGTTTTTTGATGAGCACAGTGGGTAAAGGATTTATATATGTAATGGGGATTAATTAATTTATATTTTTAATGGGTTTTAGTGGGGTAGTACAAAGTGGCAACTTAATTTATAATTGTTTTAGGCAGAGAAAGAAGTAGCCAATTAAGTTGTAGATAAGGGGAAGAAGAGTGCTGGTTAATTAACTTATATTTTGAATTGTGAGGTGCCCAGTGGATAATTATATATTAACACCTTTGCCACTTAGCCTGTTTTCACCTTCATTATCAGGCCAGTTTTTCAATTCTGACCAATGTCATTATATGAGGTTATAACTCTAGAACACTTCAACGGATCCCAGGGATTCCAGACTGTCTCTTGATGACATATTGGACTTAGTGGTAAATTTTGGATGATATTTTGGCCATTTATTTGTTAAAAAATTGGAAACTTGGCAAAAATGTTGAGCGTTATGTCACACAAAATAGTTAATAAATAACGTTTCCCACATCTCTACTTTACATCAGCACAATTTTTGCACCAATTTTTTTTTGTTAGGAAGTTAGAACAGTTGAAAATTTATCAGCAATTTCTCATTTTTCAAGCTAAATTTACAAAACCATAGGGACCACATCACATTTGAAGTGACTTTGAGGGACCTAAGTGACAGAAAATACCCCAAAATGACAGCATTCTAAAAACTGCACCCCTCAAACTGCTCAAAACCACATTCAAGAGGCTTATTAACTCTTCAGGTGCTTCAAAGGAACTAAATCAATGTGGAAGGAAAAAATTTAAATTATACTGTTTCCAACAAAAATGTTAATTTAGCCCCAAATATTGCAATTTCACAGGGTGAAATGTGTGCAATTTCTCCTGAGTACACTGGATATCCCATATGTGGTGGAAAACCACTGTTTGGGCGCATGGCTGTGCTTGGAAGGAAAAGAGTGTAATTTGACTTTTTGAACAGAAAATTGGCTGGAATCATTAGCTGACAACATGTCGCGTTTGGACAGTCCCTTATGCAGGTCCCTAAGCAGTGGAAACACCCCACAAGTGACCCCATTTTGGAAACTAGACTCCTCCAGCAATTTCTTTAGATGTGTAGTGAGCACTTTGAACCCCAAAATGCTTCACAGAATTTTATAATGTCGAGCTGTGAAAATGAAAAAAATACTTTTTCCCACAAAAAAGTTCTTTTGGCCTCAATTTTTTAATTTTCACAAGGGAACAGCATAAAATGGCCCCAAAATTTGTTTGCCAATTTCTTCTAAGTACACGGATACCTTATTTGTGGTGGAAAACTACTGTTTGAGTGCATGGCAGGGCTCGGAAGGGAAGGAGCATCATTTGACTTTTTGAATGGAAAATTTGCTGGAATCATTAGCTGACAGGATGTCGCATTTGTAGAGCCCCTGATGTACCTAAACAGTGGAAACCCACCACAAGTGACCTCAATTTTGGAAACTAGACCTCCCAAGGAATTTATCTAGATGTGTCGTGAGCACTTTGAACCCTTGGGTGCTTCACAGAATTTTATAACAGTGAGCCGTTTTTGCAAAAAAAAATGTAACCTTGATTTTTACATTTTTAGAAGGGCAACAGGATAAAATGGACCTCAAAATTTGTTGGGCAATTTGTCCTGAGTACGCCGATGCTTCATTTGTGGCAGAAAACTACTGTTTGTGCGCACAGCATGGCTAAGAAGGGAAGGAGTGTCATTTGACTTTTTGAACAGAAAATTGTCTGGAATAGATAACTCACACCATGTCACATATGGCGAGCCCCTGATATGCCTAAGCAGTGCAAATACTCCACAAGTGACCACATTTTGGAAACTAGACCCCCAAAGGAATTTATCTAGATGTGTGGTGAGTACTTTGAGCTCCCAGGTGCTTCACAAAATTTTACAACGCTGAGCCATGAGAATGAAAAAAATATTTTTTTTCCACAAAAATGTTTTTTGTCCTCAATGTTTTTATTTTTACAAGGGTAAAAGGATAAAATGAACCCCACAATTAGTTAGGCAATTTCGTCTGAGTATGCAGATACCCATTATGTGGTGGGAAACCACTGTTTGGGCGCACGGCAGGGCTTGGAAGGGAAAGAGTGACATTTTGGAGTGCAGATTTTGATGAAATGGTCTGGGAGTGTCAAGTCACATCATTTGGAGAGCTGCTCATGTGCTTGAACAGTGGAAATCCCCCACAAGTGACCCATTTTGGAAACTAGACCCCCCCCCCAAGAAATTTATCTAGATGTTTGGTTAGCACTATATTTTTTTCTCCACAAAATATGTTCTTTTAGCATCCTTTTTTCAATTTAATAAGGGCAGCAAAATTTATTTTGCAATTTCTCCTGAGTATGCTGAATACACATATGTGGTGGGAAAACAATGTTTGAGTGCACGGCAGGGCTCGGAAGGGAAGGAGTGAAGTTTTAGAATGGGGACCTGGTGTGTGAATTTTATGTGGTGGCATATGTGAGCTGTGTAGAGTACGTCAGGTTGTAATGTGTGAGCTGTGTGCAGTATGTCAGGTTGGCATGTGCAATTTGTGTAGAGTGCGTCAGGTTGGCATGTGTGAGTTGCGGAGTGTATGTCAGGCTGGCATGTGTGAATTTAGTTCATAGATGTGTGGTAGAGTCTGAAGCATTCTTTTATACTTAGTGCAGGTTTGTCAGGGGCAGGTGTTGCATTGGAAAATATTGTCCTTCCTTATCTCTCTCTTGTAGCACACTTGTCACTTTCTTTGCATCCCTCCTTTCTTTGCTACTTGAGGGACGTCTCCCAGGAAATGTTGCCCTGGTACAACACAAGCACCATAAGTTCCAGAGGTACTGGGGCCCGCTCCTTCCTGACTTCCAAACATCAGGGCCTTGATCAGTACCTCCTGGAACTGAAGGAAGGCACCGGTCTGGCTCGCACATCTTGAGAGCACAAAAGCACTGTACAGTGCCATTTTTATGATGTGTACAGTCATTTTTTTGTACCACACCTTAGCCTTCGTAGGGCTGGAGGACTTGATCAGAGAGATCAACTCCCCCCATGTTATTGTTGTACCCCAGGGCACAGTCCGATTTGCAGACCCATGCAGAGGTACCTTGAACAGCAGTGGCTTTGGTGCCAGGACCATGTATTGTGGTCAGGCAAATCCCACACAATTTTATCTCTCTGTCTCCCTCTCTCTCTCTCTCTAGATGGCCTCAAAGTGTTTGCAGGCCATAAACATGAGGAATACTGGAGTATTATATAAAATATCAACTTGCCAACATTGGAGAAAAAAAATCAGGAATCCGTGGTGCAAAATCAGGGGGTCACTAGTGCTGGGTTGGGGGTCACTAGTGATAGGTTAAGGGTCACTTACCAAGGGTTTTGGCTTATTTCTTGTCCTGCAGCATCTTCATGGTGGTTTTGCATCATTGAAGGAAAGGGGGAGGAATAAAGGAAGGTAGAATCTTCTCCCTCACCATCCGTGTTGGAGGAAATTATGACATATGTCTCCTCGACTGAATACAGTCTTTGGGACTGGGACGAGTTGGACATTTGTGTGTGTGTGTGTGTGTGTGTGTGTGCGCGCGCGCGTGCGTGCGTGCGTGCGTGCGTGCGTGCGTGCGTGCGTGCGTGCGTGTGTGTGTGTGTGTGTGTGCGTGCGTGTGTGTGTGTGTGTGTGGTGTGTGGTGTGTGTGTGGGTGTAAAATACCTAAACTTTATTTAAAATAAAATAAAAAGGAGAATATTAAAATTTGGTAAAATAAAAAAGAAACTTACTAAACAGACGTGAGTAAAAAAAAAAGTACTGAGCGCCCGCAGCTGACACTAACTCTGACTACATTCAGTAAAAAATACTGTAGTAGACGATGATTACTACCGTATAATTTTACCATCCTTAATATAGGCCTATCAACTAATCTATTTTTATTATTTTTATTTAATTCTTATTTTACTTTAAAAAACAACAACAAAAACGGATGCCCATCAGCGGTTGAAGCTTTAACCCCTTAACGACCGCCGATACGCCTTTTAACGGCGACAAATTAGGGTACTTCTTCCGATCCGCCGCTTTTTAACGGCGGTCGGAAAAAAGGGTCTAGCGCCCCCCAGAGTCAGAAAATTTCCGGGGTCTCAGCTCCCGGGGGTAGCTGAGACCCTGGAGATCATGATTCTGGCCGGTTTTTCCGTTCCCCGCTCACCTGATGACCGGTATACACCGTATACCGATGATCAGGTTACAGTAAATGACCGCGCCGGTAAAAAATCATTTATCTCCCATCTGGCATAAACAAACATGTCAGATGGGAGATAAATCTCCTCCCCCGGTCCTTTCGGGTCCCCCGGTGTCGCCAAAGTGTCCCCCCACCCTCCCTCCCTCCCGAAAATCTAACATGGCGCTGCACATACCGGCGCGCACAGCAGCGCGCCGGCCGCATTTCCCCCTTTCCTATGGTTTCTGTCTCATGTGCTATGACACATACGACAGAAACCTGCTCCCCAGGCCCTGGCAGGTCACCCCCTATTCCCACCCCGGTGTTCCCCGGTGTCCCCCGTACCTGTTAGCTCTGATCCCCCGCGGCCCCCTCCTCCGGCTCCTTCACAGTGCACGCCGGTCACACGTGCAGAGCGCGGCTGACAGCTTCCTGTGTCTGACTCAGACGCTGGCTGCTGCTGCTGCACAGAGTCTGCAGCTGTGACCCGGGGAGGGTGGGTGCAAATTCTTTGCACCCACTCTCCTCAAATGGAGGGTCTGCACTCCTAGAAAATGGGGGATACGTTCCCTGAACGTGCCCCCCATATTCTAGAAGGTCCAGAATCGCCGTGGGACTTTCACAATGGATTACAGCAGGGACCAGATTTTTTTTTTTTCTTTTCAATAAATTGGCCAAAAGAGGGATGTTTTTGGGGAGTGTTTTTTTCAAATAAATTTTTTTTTTGTTGTCAATTTTTTTTTATTATTACTGTCAATTAGTTATGTCTGGTATCAAATAGACGCCGTGACATAACTAATTGCTGGGCTTGATGCCAGGTGACATTACACATCTGGTATCAACCCCATTTATTACCCCGTTTGCCAACGCACCAGGGCGCGGGATGAGTTGGGGCGAAGAGCCAGGACTGGCGCATCTAATGGATGCGCCACTTCTGGGGCGGCTGCGGCCTGCTATTTTTAGGCTGGGAAGAGTCCAATAACCATGGCTCTTCCCACCCTGAGAATACCAGACCCCAGCTGTCAGCTTCACCTTGGCTGGTGATCTAATTTGGGGGGACCCTATGTTTTTTGGTTTTTTTTTAATTATTTATTTATAAATAATTAAAAAAAAAAAAAACAGCTTGGGGAGCCCTCCAAATTGATCACCAGCCAAGGTGAAGCTGTCAGCTGTGGTTTGCAGGCTACAGCTGTCTGCTTTTCCCTAGCTGGCTATCAAAAATAGGGGGGACCCCACGTCATTTATTTTAATTATTTTTTTTTCTTTTTGGGCTAACTACAAGGCTAGGCACCCTTTAGTGCCACATGAAAGGCACTAAAGGGCGCCAGCTTAGACTATGCAGGGGGGTGGGACGTTATATATGTTTGACATCTATCCATTCATCCATTGTAGCATTTTAGGCTATGTGCCCACAATCAGGGTTTGCAGCGTTTTGGAAGCAGAGTGTTTTCCCTGCGTCCATAACGCGGCGTTGTGCAGTAGAAGCACAGTGGAAGGATTTTTAGAAATCCCATGCCCACTGTGCTTCTTTTCTCCGCAGCATAAACTGACCTGTGGCGCAGCTTCCCGAGCCTCAGCATGTCAATTTATGCTGCGGAGATGAGTGTGCTCTGCAGGTAGAATAGAACTAAAGTCCACAGCAGCCTGAACCCAAATCATGGGCATGGGCAGCTGCGTTCTCCCATGGACAACACTCACATCTCTGCAGTAAGGCTGACACTGTGTACTAGACGCCGTGTCGCTGGATCATGGCCACATAGCCTAAAAGTGAGAAATTTGTTGCTATAGCAACATTTTTGTGAAGTACCTGTGGATTCAAAATGCTTACTATACTCCTGAATAAAATCCTTGAGGGGTCCAGTTTCCAAAATGGAGTCACTTGTGGGGGGTTTCTAATGTATAGGTACCCAAGAGGCCCTGCTAATGTGACATGGTGCGCGCAATTTATTTCAACTTTTCCAAAATTCAAATGGTGCTACTTCCATTCCAAGCCCTCCCATATATCCAAACAGAGGTTTTTGGCCACATATGGGGTATCCCTGCGCTCACAAGAAATTGGATAACAACCTGTGGGGTCCACGTTTTGTTGTTGCTTCTTGAAAAAGTGAGAAATGTGATGCTAAAGAAACATTTTTGTGAAAAAAATGAAAATTTTCAATATGGCAACCTAAGCTTATCAAATTCTGTGAAGTATTCGTGGATTCAAAATGCTCAATATACACCTAGATAAAAGCCTTGAGGTGTCTTGATTCCAGAATGGGGTCACTTGTGGGGGGCCTCCACTGTTTAGGCACTTTAGGGGCTTTCCAAATGCGACATAGCGTCCACTAATTATTCCAGCCAAATGTTCAGTCAAATTGCACTCCTTCCCTTCCAAGACCTGCCGTGTGCCCAAACAGTTGATTTCCACCACATATAAGATATCACCAAACTCAGGAGAAATTGCAGAATACATTTCATGGTGATTTTTTTCCTGTTACCCTTGTGATAAAAAAAGCTACCTGGTTGAAGTAACAATTTTGTGGTAAAATTTTATTTTTTTATTTTCATGGCTCAACGTTATAAACTTCTGTGAAGCACCTGGGGGTTCAGGGTACTCACCAAACATCTAGATAAATTCCTTGAGAGGCCTAGTGTCCAATATGGGGTCACTTGTGGTGTTTTTTTTGCTGTTTACGTACCTTAGGGGTCCTCCAAATGCGACATGGTGCCCGCAAGCTTTTTCAGCCAAATTTCCTTTCCAAAATTCAAATATTGCTCCTTTCGTTCCAAGCCCTCCCATTTGTCCATACAAAGGTTTCAGACCACATGTGAGGTATCACCGTGCTCATAAAAAAGTGGGTAACAAACATTTGGGTCAAATTTTTGGAATTACCTCTTGAAAAAGTGAGAGAATTGATGCTAAAGCAACATTTTTGAGAAAAAAATTACAATTTTCAATATGACAAAGTAACGTTATCAAAATCTGTGAAGTACCTGTGGGTCCAAAATGCTCAGTATACCCCTCAATAGAAGCCTTAAGGGGTCTAGTTTCCAAAATGGGGTCATTTGAGGGGGGTTCCTGCTGTTTAGGTACCTTAGGGGATCTGTAAAAGCAACATGGTGCCCGCAATCTGTTTCAGCCAACTTTGCTTTCCAAAATTCAAATATTGCTCCTTTCATTCCGAGCTCTCCCATTTACCCAAACAAAGGTTTCTGACCACATGTGGGGTATCGTCGCGCTCATAAGAAAGTGGGTAACAAAGTGTGAGGTCCAATTTTTGGTGTTACCTCTTGAAAAAGTAAGAAAATTAGTGCTAAAGTAACATTTTAAGGTAAAATGTTAATTTTTATTTTTTTTCATTCCACATTACTTTAGTTCCTGTGAAGCACCTGAAGGGTTAATAAACTTCTTGAATCTGGTTTTGAGTACCTTGAGGGGTGCAGGTTTTAGAATGGTGTCACTTTTGGGTATTTTCTGTCACCCAGGCCTCTCAAAGTCACATCAAATGGGATGTGGTCCCTAAAAAAATGGTTTTGTAAATTTTGTTGAAAAAATGGGAAATTGCTGATGAACTTTGAACCCTTCTAACTTCCTAACCCCAAAAAATTTTGTTTCAAAAATTGCGCTGATCTAAAGTAGACAAGTGGGAAATGTTATTTATTAACTATTTTGTGTGACATAACTCTCCGGTTTATGGGCATAAAAATTAAAAGTTTGAAAATTGCAAAATTTTTAATTTTTTTGTCAAATTTCAGATTTTTTCACAAATAAAATAAAAAAAAATCATCCTAAATTTACCTCTAACATGAAGCTCAATATGTCACGAAAAAACAATCTCAGAATCACCGGGATCCATTGAAGCGTTCCAGAGTTATAACCTTATAAAGTGACACTGGTCAAAATTGCAAAAAATGGCCTGGACATTAAGTACAAAACTGGCTTCGTCCTTAAGGGGTTAAAAACAGCTTAGGAGACCCAGTTCCCCACTATCCCAAAGTCATCATGAAACATAAATTTTGGTTATTACAAAGTTTGCTGCTTTCGTTTTTTAAAGGCAATTTGCATTAATTCTAGATTGCTATGAAGAGTGATCACATAAATTGCAAAAAAGTTGCAAAGTAATTCTGTTACACTCGCCGGGAGGACGAGCAGGAAAGGACTCACCGAACCACAGGGAAGTTGTGACAGCTGAACCACAAGGCAGGGATGGGCTCCGGTATGGACAGGTACAGTCTCTAGTGCAGTCAGGTGCAGGCGGATACGGAGGGTACGGCAGATACTGACAAGAAAGGGTTAGATGGGCACAGGTACAAGGTAATGGGGACAAGATATACAGGATCTGACAACTATCTAGCAAGACAGTAACAAACTAACTCACCATTATGCTTTGGCCCCTCCACTAAGTTGAGGATGCGTTAAGTACCTAATGCATCTCAGCCATAGGCTAAGGGGCACTTCCGATTAATGGTGCGCTGGCCCTCTAAGAGCAGGGAAGGCAGGTAAGACGTAAACACGCTCCCGGGGGACCTGTGCAGCGTGCGCAGGCCCCTGGAGCAAGAGGCAGCAGGAGAGCACATGGACGGCAGTGGAGGGGTTTTAGAAAATCTCAAAAGTGTCTGTGCATACTGGCCAACATTAGCATTTCTGTAGAGAGACAGACAGGAGCATGCAGGAGATATATCTGTGGCGCCCCTGAGGCTCAGTCGCCTCAGGGTATTGTGTGGCGCCCTGGACTAGCCAGGGGCCACAGGTAACAACACACACACACACACACACACCCAGCAGGTCACAGCAGTCATCTCCAGTGAGACCTGATTTCCTCCCTCGGGTTCAGACAGACACACCAGGTGGGCGGAGTCAGGCAGATGGACACACCCACCGAGGAGTCTAGCTGGTCTGAGGCAGAAAACAAGAGAGACAAGTCCAGGCAGAGGAAGGGAGAGGAGGTGTGCAGAGTGGCAGAAGCAGACAGGGGCCTAGGTTGGAGCCTAGGACCCTCTTGTAGTCAGTCAGGCAGACGGTAGTGGCCGTCTGCAGGGGCCGGGAAGACAGTCCTGGTGGAACCGTAGGTAGCCGGGACAGGGTGGTGGCCCGTCCGGTACCGAACCGGGGAGCAAGCTGGAAACCGGAGCACAGGAGGAGCATATAAAGAAAGTGCAGGGAAGGATGCACACTATTAGCCTGGAGTCAGGGGAGAAACCACCGCAGCCGCCTGTGGGACCCGTCCATCCAGCCGTTGTTTTACCAGAGACTCCGTGTACGTTATTGGCTGAGTGAGTACTACCGTGCTGTCTGGCACTGCGCTGCCCCCGCGACCCTGCACCTCGCCAAACCCCGCCATCCACCTTACAGTCCCATCACCGGGCCCCGGGACCACCAAAACCCCCTACCCATGGAGGGGAGAGAAACATCTCGGCTGCTCCCTGTCATCGCTCCCGGGATCCCCGTCCAGAGCAGCAGTGGTGCCCCCAACCTCGCCACAAACCGTGGATGGCGTCACGGACTAAACCCCCAAACCAAGCCACCCCTTTCACTCATGGGCGAGGAGCGCCGCTCGAGACCCCGGATCCGGCCCACCGCTCGAGCCACCGAGCAGCAGCGCCGGACCCGAGCGTTGGTGAGCGCAGCGTCCCCTCCCCGCCCGCGACAACTTGGCGTCACGAACAGGATCTTACCGTTCTACCGCCTGGTAGAAGTGCGCCTTGTGTCCCGCCGGAGGTGTCCGGCCGAAAATTTTCAGAAGCCGCCATCTTGGGCGCGAAAAGTTCCCCGCTCGAGCGTCTTCCCGAGCAGTGGAGGCGTGAAAGCCGAAGCTCCGCCCCTGAAGAGGAGGTGCCGGAAAGAAACCAAGGGGGGACGGATGGCATCCGGCCGCATGTGAACCGCGGCTGTGGAAGCAGGGACGCCAGGACTCTGCAAGTATTTGGTTCCTGGAGCACCGCTGCACGAGATGTCCCGTCCGTCCGGCACCGCTGAAACCTCAGTGCCCATGCCCGCGGCCAACGCCCCGACCGATCCGTTACCCCTGTCACCGGTAGCGGAGCTCGCAGCGCCTGTGAGGGAGGGCCCAGACCTGGGGTCTCCAGGCCTTACCTTTGTCACCGCCCTGCCACCGGCCCCGGCTTCCATCCTGGCCACACCGCTGATGACGACGGCCCCGGCAGTCCGCCCGGCCGCAACGGAGATGACGACGGCTCCGGCAGTCCGCCCGGCCGCAACGGCAGCGAAGTACCCGTCCCGTTAACAAATCTGGGCCCGTTCCTGGACTGGGGTCAAGGGGTGCTGCCCACTTCTTAGGGGCAGCATCAGGGCCAGGTTGTTTGGGTGGGTGACTGAAGGACCCGTTCCGTTGTTATTATTAAAAGTGTTTTATTGTTGTTGCAACGGTTGAAGTGATATGCCTCCCGTAAGGGAAGATTTCTGAACATGCTTGTTTATTTTCTTTTTCAGTTGTGAAAATAAAACCGGTGATGGGCGGACGGTCTGCATTTAACCAAGGGGGAATGTGGTGCCCTGGACTAGCCAGGGGCCACAGGTAACAACACACACACACACACACACCCAGCAGGTCACAGCAGTCATCTCCAGTGAGACCTGATTTCCTCCCTCGGGTTCAGACAGACACACCAGGTGGGCGGAGTCAGGCAGATGGACACGCCCACCAATGAGTCTAGCTGGTCTGAGGCAGCAAACAAGAGAGACAAGTCCAGGCAGAGGAAGGGAGAGGAGGTGTGCAGAGTGGCAGAAGCAGACAGGGGCCTAGGTTGGAGCCTAGGACCCTCTTGTAGTCAGTCAGGCAGACGGTAGTGGCCGTCTGCAGGGGCCGGGAAGACAGTCCTGGTGGAACCGTAGGTAGCTGGGACAGGGTGGTGGCCCGTCCGGTACCGAACCAGGGAGCCAGCTGGAAACCGGAGCACAGGAGGAGCATATAAAGAAAGTGCAGGGAAGTACGCACACTATTAGCCTGGAGTCAGGGGAGAAACCACCGCAGCCGCCTGCGGGACTCGTCCATCCAGCTGTTGTTTTACCAGAGACTCCGTGTACGTTATTGGCTGAGTGAGTACTACCGTGCTGTCTGGCACTGCGCTGCCCCCGCGACCCTGCACCTCACCAAACCCCGCCATCCACCTCACAGTCCCCATCACCGGGTCCCGGGACCACCAAAACCCCCTACCCATGGAGGGGAGAGAAACATCTCGGCTGCTCCCTGTCATCGCTCCCGGGATCCCCGTCCAGAGCAGCAGTGGTGCCCCCAACCTCACCACAAACCGTGGGTGGCGTCACGGACTAAACCCCCAAACCAAGCCACCCCTTTCACTCATGGGCGAGGAGCGCCGCTCGAGGCCCCAGATCCGGCCCACCGCTCGAGCCACCGAGCAGCAGCAGCAGCGCCGGACCCGAGCGTTGGAGAGCGCAGCGCCCCGCCGTCCGCGACAATTGCATCTCACTTAAGGTGCAGTACTTATCCTGGGTAAGAAAGAGGTTAACCACTGGTTTTCACTTACACAACACACACAGCTGAGGTGCTTTCCCGCTGGAACTGGGCTAAAGGTGGTCACCATAACAACAGGTTTTTCCCAGCCACTGGTGAGTCATCAGGAAGGTGGGGGCAGCATTGGCAAGTGAGAGAACACACAGTTTTCACCTCAGAATAGTCTGGAAACTGGAACAAGACGGTCACTAAGGAGAGTGCTTTGGAGTTTCCTTATAAAGACCAACCAAGGAGAGTGTTTTGGTGCTTCCTTGGAGGGAGAAGGACAAGAGTGCCATAACATCCAGGGACTCTCAGAAACATGGCGGCTAAGGAGAGTGCTTTAGAGCTTCCTTAGTTAGAACCAGACAGACTGAAAGAAGCAGGAGTTTACCGGGTGAGCTGGAGAAACAAAGGAGCAACATAGTAGCCGAGGGGTGGGCCTGACAGCCCCTTTGGGACCAGCGCAGCCAGGGTGCAGACCCCTAGGGTGGCATACACTTCATGTTGCGCCATCAGATTCTGCAGGGAGGGGGGATTTCATGTCCCATTGCCCATCACAAAGGTCCCAGGGCACAGTAGCACATAGAGTCAGGAGTCAAGACCACGGTCAGCTCTACATCTGATTCGCGCTGCCTGTGGACAGGACAGGAACTAAACGCAAAGACACTGGGGTCCCCAAGTAACTTCATGCCACGGCAATCTACACTACAGAGCGCAAGGAAGGAAGGTCTCACAGCTTCACAACACCAGTGGTGACTTCTGATCACCATAACAGGATAACCACCAAGACCAGGATCGCTGGAGCTATGCTGAAGCTATCATTGGTGCATACTGGAAGAAAACCGGGCATTAAATGTGGAGGCGACAGCTGCTTGTGGTAATTACAAACCTAAGCTCTAAGACCTGCTCAAAAGTCTGCAGGAATTAATTCCTGCAGAGCTGAAGACCAGTGAACCTGAACGAACCGATGCTCGGCTCTGGCTGAACAAAACAGGAGCCTCAGGTTGCTTGTCAGACTCTGTGGTGTGAACAGTGTCTGATAACATCCCATCAGCAGGTATGTGCAGACCCAAACATCACATGACAGTACCCCTCCCTCTATGAGGGACCTACAGAACCTTAGGCACACCTGGCCTCCATCTGTCAGATTGGTTGCGATGCCGGCACTCAAGTCCTCTCCTCCGGACCATAACCACGCCAGTGTACTAGATACTACAGTGAGCGATGCATCACCTAGAGTCAATGACTTTAGATACCTCAAACTCTAGAGAGCCATCTACCAAGACTGGGGGTGGTGGAGAGGGAGGTGAAGTTCCCGACCCCACAAATCTCTTTAAAAGAGATTTGTAAAACATGTTATGAATCCTGTATACCGCTGGTAAATCAAAATGATAGGCTCGTGGATTGATTATAGCAGAGATTTTGAAAGGACCAATAAAACGAGGTCCCAGCTTCAGGGACGGCACCTTTAGATTAATGTTTTTTGTGGATAATCACACTGAATCACCCACACACAGGTCCGGACCAGGCACACATCCACTGTCAGCCACACGTTTCTACCTAGAGCCCATGCTATGGAAGTGCTGCTGAACCCTATAACAATGAGATGATAATGACGACTCTGCCTGATCCTCCTCTGGGACTCCGGAAGAGTGACCCTTATGTAAAGTACAAAACTGAGGGTGCTGCCCATACGCACAGAAAAAGGGTGATACCCTAGTGGACTCATGACAGTGGTTGTTGATAACAAATTTTGCCAGAGGAAGGAACACCGGGCACTCCTCCTGCTTATCAGACCAAAAACAGTGTAAACATTGTTCCAATATTGCTGCCACTCAGGGTGGGTACACATTTGACTGCAACCAATGACAGACGTCGGTGGTCGGGGAAAGCAGTGCATATGCATGAACAATAATGCGTGGCTACAGAAGTGAATGAGCGGCTGGGATCAGTTACAGCTGCGCCAGCGCCACGGTAAGTATAGCGTGCCTGCTCTTATCTCCCTACTCCTTCTACAACTATTTTTAATGGCCAGATTCTGATCCGCATAGACTTCAGACGCTCACTCATCACTACAAATGATCTTTTGGTTTGCCTAAAAGATCTTCACTCTCAGCAGTGCATCATCCTGTGTAAACTGTGCATCGGAGAACAAGGGCAGCCTATATGCACGGAATGTACTTATTAGTGATCTTTCTGGGAGCATCTGAAGCTTTCTATACAGCCGATGAAATAACCGCCAACTGGAAAACACTATGTCATTTCACATCTCACATTGGCTGGAGAACATACAACATGCAGACTTTCGTGCAAATTGGTCCAATCTCAGAGTGCAAGTGTAGCGCCCCTGAGCCACTCAGGGCACTACTAAGTACTGCATCCTCACGGGGATGCAGGGCCTACCCCCTGGGACCTGGAACACCAGTGCCAGTAACACCTACACACACACCAAAAATCCTAGTTCTCACGACACACCAGGGGGCATGGACTAGTCAGACACAAGGGGATGGCCACCTAGAGAGCGAAGCCAGACTAGGGGACTAGACAGCCTAGTGGGAGTGCACAGTGGGCAGTCAGTCTGGAGAAGTCAGAGAGAGAGGAGAGTGGAGTGGATGTACCTTGAGCTGGGTCGTGTAACGGTGACCCGGGGACACAGGAGAGTGGTCGCCAGGGTGGGTACACCCGAGTACCGCTGGGACCAGAGCACCAATGGGACACAGGGCCCTAGGTCAGGTGTCAGTTTCATATGGCCTGGCAAATACCTGCAGAGTGAGGGGACCTTCACGGACCTCACTGACCCACAGATCCGGGGGCACCAGCAGTAAAGCAAGGATCAGGGATTGGGACAGAGACCAGCCCTACAGGGTCTACACTGCCCGCCGTACGGACGAGGAGTCTGCCACAATAAGGGACAGTCGGGCCCCCAAACTGCTCCAAGCTACGGGGACCGAAAACACACTGAGGGTGCTGGGGACAGAGCAACTGAGTCATCAAGCTGGCACTGGAAATACAGGGACCTGAACCAGCCATCCAAGGGTCCAAGAGTGAGTAGAGACTGTTAATTACCCCGGTGTGGCCTCCCTCATTCCGGCGCATCCACCATACAGCTCCATGGGCTCAGCCCTACCTGCGGAGGGCCTACCACCACAGCTGCTATTGCCACCAGCCCTAGGGATAGCCAATTCAGCAGCGGCGGCTCCATCATTTTAACCGCAACTCGCAGGTGGCATCACAAATAAACATTTATTCAACAATCCCCTGTAAATATTCCCCTTTTCAAAAAGCACCCAGGGCACGGGACCAGGCAATGGCCACCAAAGTGATATTCCCCAGTTATACTCCGCCCGGGACCGAGTACCACATAACCCTGGGCGACACACAAGGCACGGACTGCCGCAGCTATCCCGAGAACCTCCTAGGGATATATGAAGCATTCATGGTCTGGTCAGGAGAGCCGCTGCCAGTCTGTACAGTCCGAGATTGGACCGATTTGTATGGACGTCTGCATGAGACTTTAAGCTCAGTTGACAAATGAGCAATAAGTTAATTTCTAAGTTCCCCTACACTTAACTTCACTTAAACAGTTTTTAGGAAACGCATTAATGCAGACATTTATTTACAGGGTTTCTGTGTATGACCTATTAATGATAGACAGGTTAGACAAACCACAGGACAACCCCAGGATCACACTGCTTCACTTCTGACCTCCTGCATTGAGAATACCAAAATTTCCTCTGCTGAACAGTAGCTGTAAGTAACATCATATATTGTAAATCTTTATATAAAAACGAAATTATTTTATGAAATAAGATGAAATTAAATTTTAGCAAACAATGTAAACAAAAAAATATATAAAAAGATAGATAAAAAGTTTGGTATTCTGGTTTCACCAAACTTCTTTCATTCATTGTATAATATAATGAACATTTAGAACATTTTCTAAGTTTTTGTCTTAATTTGTCCCCATCGTGGGGGAGCGGGTTGGCCGGGCAGCCGGGAGCTACTGTCATCCTTGGACTGTTATTCCTCCCAAAAAAGTATTGTTCTGTATTGTACTTATGATCTCAAGTTCGAGTCTCCTTAAAAAAAATTAATCTCTTTTTTTTGCATCTTAAAATAAATAAAACAACCCCATGTTATGGAAATTTAAAAAATAATAATAAATAAAACATTAACATAGTTGCTACGACTAATTTTGTAAAAGATATCACTTTAAAAATATCACATTATTTGTAATGTATTAATATATTTTAACACAGAAAACATAGTTGAAAAATAAAAAAAAAAGGTAGAAAAGTAGTATGCACTCCCTGTATGTGCAAACCTCCATACACATCCAGTGACAGAATAAAAAAAGTTATGGATGTCAGAGTATGGGGACAAAAAAACTATTTTTTTGCTTTTTTTAAAGTTAGTGTAAGATAACAATAACCTATAATACAGTAATTTGGTATAGCTGTGATCACACTTACTACAGAATGAAGATAACATATAATTTGTGCTTCGTAATGAAACCAGAACAAGAACTGCATATCTTTTCTCCATTTTTTTCTGTTTTTCAGTAGATTATATGATAACTTAAAGATGGCATTCAAACAAAATATTATTCTGTTAAAAAAATACAAGCCCTCACACGCCAATGTTAAAGGGAACTTGTCACCAGGTTTTTCCCTTATAAGCTGCAGCCACCACCAGTGAGCTGTTATATACGGCATTCCAGAATACTGTATATAAGAGCCCAGGCTGCTCTGTATAACGTAAAAAACACCTTTATAATACTCACCTAAGGGGCAGTCCGGTCTGATGGGTGTCGCTGCTCTTGGTCCTGTGACTTCTCCATCTTGTGCAATCACCGTCCTCCTGCCCAGCCTCGTGTGCATGACACATATAGCGTCATTCACAGAGAGGCCGCCATTGCGGTCCTGCTCATGTGCACTTTGATCTGCCTTGCTGAGGGCAGAGCAATGAACTGTAATGCGCAGGCGCGAGGAAAAGTCAAAGACCGCCCGTGCATGCGCACTACAGTACTTTGCTCTGACTTCAGTCAGGTAGATCAAAGTGCGCATCCGCAGGAGAGCCATGGAGGCCTCTGTGTGAATGAGGCAGGACGCGTCATGCATGGGGCTGGGCAGGAGGACGGCGATCACACAAGATGGAGGCGGCACCGGACCAAGACGAGCCACACCCATCGGACTGGACCGCCCCCTAGGGGAGTATTACAAAGGTGTTTATTACGTTCTACAGAGCGGCCTGGGCTCTTATAAAGAGCATTCCAGAATGCTGTATATAATAGGTTACTGGTGGTGGCTGCAGCAGCTCATAAGGGATTTCCTGGTGACAGGTTCCCTTTAATGGAAAAAGGAAAAAAAAAGAATGGTTCTTGGAAGATAAGGACAAAAAAAATGTTAAATCGCTGCAAACAGAGATTGTAAAAACCATTAAGAACTGATACAAAAAGTGTATTGGGAAATTGTACTTCTATAAAAAGAAACGTTGTTTAATATCTTTATATGCCGATATCAGAATTTTTTATGAATATTTCAAGATTTATATGTTTTGCAGTTCCTGACTTTACATGGCAGATTAGTGACAGACTCTTATCTAAAAAAAAACCCCAAAAAAACAGAGGTCCCGTGACCTGAACTGCAGTGTGGAAAATCTAAGAATGGGTCACCAACTAAAGATCAGGACCTGGCACCCCATAGATCAGTTGATTCTGACCCTTATAGGGTAGTAGTAAATAAGAGCTGAACTGCCGTACCCGAGAATGGGCATGTCATGGTCGTCTCCCTTTAACAGGCTCAGGCTCAAAGTCTCTTATTACCTTCTGAGACTCTTTGCATTAAATGTGTTTTTTATTTTGGCATGCACGGGATTAATGTCAGTTTTCTTGCTAGCAGCAAGCTCATTACCCTTGCTCAGGTGTTTCCACTGATAACCACTTCCAACCTAGATAAATACCCTGTGCTCCCAGCAGAGGGTGCCGGTTATTCAGAATTCATTCTGGAGCTTGGTCTTGAGCTGGAAGGAGGTGTGTGCTGCTGCTGCTGTCACCGCCGTCACTGCTGCTGCTGTCATTTTCAGTTGTTTGGTGTGAAACTTATCCCGTTGTTTAGTTATCTTCTCCTTACCTTATTTACCCCCTATACACATTCCTGTACTTCCCCTAGTGTTTGCTTTTGGTGTGCGTAAGCCTTGTTGTCCCTCCTATCTGTGTTGTTTGTTGGTGGGGTTTTGTGACTACTGTACAAACCTGACCCTTGGGTGGTGGGTGTGGAGGGTGTTACATCAGGGCCTTGGACACGAGATAGGGACATGCTGGGGGCTCAGACCTCCCTACCATCCAGTGTAGCTCTGGGTTGAGAGTCAGTTCAGGGTGCTCCCTAGTCTTAGGGCCAGCTTAGGTGTCCCTATCCAGTCACATACTAGTCACCAGCGTGACAACTACACAGTGTATATTCAGCCCTCTTAGGAGGTAGATACAACTGGTTACTGGAGGTACCAGACCTCCACCGATCCATCCAAAGGAGAGGTTATCAATATCACAGTCCTAAACAATTCAGCTTTTGTGACTGCAAGACTGAGAAGAAGCAAAGCAGTGATGGCTGCACTTCAATCAGTTCCTGCTTCTTCTCTCTCTTATGGCTGCAAAGTCTTAGATAAAACAAAATAAAGTTTAAACGACCCTTATTGTACTTTTTGGGAATCTATGACATTGGACCTCACTTATGAAGAGTTGATGCATGTCCTACAGATATGCCATTTTTTTTAACCCTTTATCATATTGGGGTTGCTACTTGTGGTGAAACTTCATCCCACTAAACCAGATCACCAGGGTCAATCAACAGATGACCCTGTGTGACTGTTAAGTACTACATTGTGCATGTTCTGTAGACGAGTTAACAACGTATGTGTCTATGTCCTGCTGATTGCTAACAATCCCAACATTCTGTTTTTTTAGATGGGACAGGTTACAATCTCAATTGCGATCCTTGTGGTCACACATTGTCTTTTAGGGAAATGTGAAGAGACCACCAAACATGAATGTTGTACAGGAGTCCCAGGTATCCCAGGAGCACATGGACTGAATGGTCAACATGGACCTCCGGGAAGAGATGGCAAAGATGGGGAACTAGGACCAAAAGGTGACTCAGGTATGTTTCTCTGAGGAGGCACAGACTATTTAAAGAGAAATGCATATTAACAGATATTTTAAATTTCCAATGTACGGCATATTAATATTTTTTTCCTAGGAACACCTGGTCAAAATGGCCCACAAGGTCCTCCTGGTAAAACAGGCCCTCCAGGTCCTCCTGGCCTTATAGGTTTACCAGGCTTTCCAGGATCACCAGGGACAAAGAAAACCTTTGCATTTCATGTCGGACTGACATCTTCTAGCCCATCGACTGATGGTCCGATTAAATTTCCAAAAGTTTTTTACAACGCGCAAACTACTTACAACACCGGAAGCGGAAAGTTCACAACTCCAGTAGATGGTCTTTATTTCTTCACATACCAAATTACAGTCTATAATAAAAATGTACATATTAGCCTAAGGCATAATGGTAAGATTGTACAGTACATGTATCACGTCTTTTCTTCTAATACTCACCAAGCCTCCGGGGCTTCAATTCTAGCTTTGAAAGAGAGAGACGAGGTTTGGCTGCAGGTTGTAGGAGACAACAACGGTCTTTATACTGATAGTGATGACGACTCTACATTCTCAGGCTTTCTGATATCATGATATGAGAACAATTCCCAATAAACGAGCCATAAAGGTGGACACGTTATCAGTATAAAATATACTGACCACGTGTCTGCACTACTCAAGGATAATCATAACAGAGGAGAAATGCGAGTAAATGTGCAAAATACAAAACTTTTATTAATGAAGATCACTCACAACAAAATAGCACAATATCACAGAATAAAAAATTACCATGAGATCAAGGGGAGTACAAGATGGGTAAGCAGATAGATGGTAAACGATATAAAGTTTCCTATTTACCTCTATTCATCCAGGAATAAAGTGAATGGAAGTTGAACTAGACCTCAAAATTGAGGACTAAAGTGGGAGGATGAGGAGGGAAACAGGAAACAAATAAAAGTTTATATAGATCTGTCACATGATTCAATAAAGTGCAAGTGCACACGACTGAGCAGGGTCCCCAATATAATCATGCTTAGACAGGTCAAAAAGTTGAATAAAGTGCAAGCCCGGTCACAGGGGAAACCAGGGCGCAGTCACGACATCAGTACGAATAACCCATCAAACACAAGATCACCACCAACGCGCGTTTCGCGGAGGTACTGTTGCTTTCTCAAGGAGGAATCTGATATCATGAATCTGACAGACAAAAAAATGTACACACTAATATATTAATCCAATGCAAAATAAAAAATCAAAGCTATAAAATAGTTTTTACATTATTGATGACGATTGTCAATAAAATAGCATTTGTGGCACAGAATTGTTGTACATTATTGTGTCTTTTATGCTGTTCTATATTGTATATACTGTATATTCAGTTTTAATCCTGTGATTTAATTATAGGAGGAAAGAAGTACTTTTAGGTGCAACATGCACTAACTAATGGTTTGTGGGGGAAAGCTGATACTGATTTTAGACATGCAAGGCTTCTATAGAGTGACTTGTACTGCATATTAATATAGAAAAATACCAGTAAGATTAGGCAAAAACAAAACAAAACACAAAGAGCTGATTTCATGGCTCCCAGAACCACTGGCAATCAGCCATTATATTCATGGGGTACTGGCTAGTTGCCATCCAGGAGATAGATAGATAGAGAGATAGATAGATAGATAGATAGATAGATCGATAGAGTGAGAGAACATAATTCATTTTGTTCTCATAGTGTCTATGTTGTCCTATAACTAATGATATCGTAGGGCTCAGCTAACACTCATGGGCGGGGAAGTTTCACCTTTCTGTTCACGCCCCTACTGCTCATATTGGTTCGTAGTTCAGAGGAGATTTTTCCTTTCTGACCTTATATAAAGTGGTCACATGTACTAATAAAGGAGAATTGTTTGAGTACACCATACTAAGTGTGCGCTGTATTGATTTCCTGAGTGCCTGTAAAACAAACCTTATTAAAGGGAACCTGTCACCAGATTTGGCGACTATAAGCCGAGGCCACCACCACTGAGCTCTTATATACAGTATTGCAGAATTTTGTATATAAGAGCCCAGGCCGCGCTGTTCAACGTAAAAAACACTACTATAAATCTCACCTGTGGGGCAGTCCGGTCTGATGGGTGTCGCTGCTTTCCGGTCTGGCACACCCTATCTGCGGCGATTGCCGCCCTCCTTCTTCTGAAGCCTGGGTGCATGACGCGTCCTACATCATGCACACTAGCCGGCATTGAGGTCCTGTGCAGGCGCACTTTGATCTGAGCTGCTCAGGGTAGAGCAAAGTATTGTGGTGCGCCTGCGCAGGTGGTCTTTAACCTTTCCTCGTGCCTGCGCATTACAGTATTTTGATCTGCCCTCAGCAGGGCAGATCAGAGTGTGGCAAAAAAGAGAAAAGTGTATCCATCTCACCTGTCATTAAAATCCATGCTTTCCTCCAAGGTGCACGAGTCCCGACGGTCAGTGCATACCGGTACGTGTAGCAGAAAATTTGGAAGGAAGAAATGGGCTCAGCACCAATATGATAAAATATAAAAAACTTTTATTGGTTTCTCATAAAAAATAATGTCAGGGAACACACTGTACAAAACATGAAACAGGTGAAACTTTACGCGTTTCGGACAAAAAAAAATAATAATATTTTGTCCGAATTGCGTAAAGTTTCACCTGTTTCATGTTTTGTACAGTGTGTTCCCTGACATTATTTTAATCAGAAACTAATAAAAGTTTTTTATATTTTATCATATTGGTGCTGAGCCCATTCCTTCCTTCCAGATCCAAGTGCGCCTGTGCAGGACCACAATGCTGGACAGAAAGAGGACGAATATCGCAGCAGAGAGGAGGCGCTGGACCGCAGAGCAGCAACACCCATCGGACCAGACCAACCCCTAGGTGAGTATTAAAAAAGTTTTTTTTATGTTCTACACAGCGGCCTGGGCTCTTATATACAGTATTCTGGAATGCGGTATATAGGGGCTCACTGGTTGTGGCCGCAGCTTATAGGGGCCAAATCTGGTGACAGGTTTCCTTTAATTTGGAGTTCAAGAGGCATAGAAGGAGTGTATTTCACTCACAATAGACAGACAGACAGACAGAGGGAAAGAAGTTTCGAGGTGTAAGCCATTTTAAGGTGCCATTTTATCAAGCCTATGCTCTGTGTGGTTATTCCATCCATACATTGTTTCCTGATCTCCCTAAGATACCAGAGCACAAAAAAACCTTTACAGATTCTCCGCTGCTCATTAATATTCCTTTATAATGGACATCCGTTCTTATAATATAGTACAGGCAGCAGCCAGTCAATGGCAACTGATTGGCTGCAGCGCTCACATAAAACTATAATGGAAAAAACTGACGGCACTTCCTAACAGACAAATGTGAACAGGTGCAAAATGAACATTCAACATGTTCTAACAAATAAATAGCTCCACTCTGCAACGCTAAGGCATGCAAACATTGAATACAAGAATTACTGCTAAGGAAATAAATTTAAAAGGTGAGACACTTAGTGCATACAAAAGGCCAGTTTTATGTGAGCCCAGCAGCCAGTATCAAGGCGTATCTCATTTTACTGGATCCCTACCTAGTAATGCCTTTACCTGGGCTGAAAAAGCCTTCAATTTCATGGGAGGAAATTAAAATCGCCTTCAGCTATTGGGAAATATCAGCTGTGGTGGTCCAGGATTGGGAGATATATCACCATTAGTGAGGAGAAGCAAGAAGAGGGAGAGGAGAGTGGCCGGCATGTTTTGTGTTTTAGTAGGAGACAACTAAGGTTTAGGAGCAGGTCAGCAGATGAGGACAGGTGGGGAGTGAGGTAAGAGGGAAGGGGAGATAATTTGTTTAGAGAGTGTTGGGATTTGGGGAAAGGGAAAGAAAGGAAGGATTAGTGGAGCAAAAACTGTAGCTGCGAAGAAAACTGGATCCTATGATTAGGGCGCTCCTTTGTGCCAGAAACGCGTCATGGTACTATGTTTGGATGGACTTTTTTATTTAATGTGGAAATAAAGCAAGAAAATGTTATATTCCTCTCTTTTACGTGTTGCAGTCTACCTGGCGGACTTTTCATCGTAGCACTCTTTGGATGTATGGTGACTCACATTCTCGGGCATGTCCAGCTTTCCCTCTGCCCTTTGCTTTTGTACTTCCGCCATTTTATTTCACAGCTTATTTCACTTGTTTTCTCCGGTACTTGTCACACTGATGTCACACGAATCACATCTGTGTGCGAGCCGTGTGACATATGTGCTACCAGCGAAAAATGGACATGTCTACGTGTGGAGCACACGGACACATGTTTGCTCCACACAGACACATGGTGTGCATGAAAAACAAGGATGTGTGTGCAGACCCATTGATTTTAATGGGTCTACGTGTGTCCGTGTCTCAGTTACGTGTGAAAATGGATGTTACACATACTGGAAACATGGACATGTTAAGGAGGCCTTACTTACAGACAAAATTGGAAACCTCATTTTGAGTTTGCCAAAAGACATATGGGTTTAATTTCTTCTATTACCTCTTGCGTAAATTATAAATTTGGTGCTAAAATAGTACTTGAGTGGAAAAAAAAGATTTTTTTGTTTTTGCATCTAAATGTTATACATTTTGTGAATCACCTGTAGGATACAAATTACAAATGCTCAATATACCCCTAGATGAACTGCTTGAGAGGTGTAGTTTCCAAAAGGGGGTCACTTGTGGGGGTTTCTGCAGTTTTGGTGTGTCAGATGCTCTGCAAATGCAACATGGCACATACTATTCCAGACAATTTTATGCTCTTTCCTTTACGAGCTCTACCATGTACCCGAACAGCAGATTTTGGCCACATGTAAGGTATCAACGCGTTTGGGAGAAATTGCTTAACAAACTATGGAGTCCATTTTCTCCTATTATCCATAGTGAAGATTATAAATTTGGAGCTAAAACAACATTTTAGCGGAAAAAAAGTGTAATTTTCGTTTTCACATCCACATTTTAATAAGTTCTGTGAAACAGCAATGGTTCAAAATGCTGAAAACACACTGAGATGGATTCCTTGAGGGGTCTAGTTTCCAAAATGGGGTCACTTGTGGGTGGGTTCTGCTGTTTTGGCACCTTAGGGGCCCTGCAAATGTGAAATGGTGCAGCAATCAATTTCAGCCAAAGTTGTGTTTCAAAATTCAAATGTCGCTCCTTCCCTTTCGAGCCCGGCCGTGCGCCCAAACAGAGGTCTCTGATCTCATGTGGGGTAGCAGCGCAAAAGAAACTGAGGAACAAATTCTGGGGTTCTTTTTTTAATTCTATCCCTTGTAAAAGTGATAAAAATGAGGATGAAGCAACATTTTAGAGTAGAAATTAGTATTTTTTTATTCCATTTTGCACTAATTCAGACAGCAGTTTTGAAGTATTGGAGGGGTGCGGGTTTTTATATAATATCGCTTTTGAAAAGTTTCTAATAAGTAGGACCCTCAAATTCCATTTAAATCTGAATAGGTCTCTAAAGAAACAGGTTTTTTTTGTAAATCTCTTGAAAAAAATGACAAATTGATGTTATACCATCATTTTAATTATTTCCCAAATCAATAGTGCACATTAAAATAAGAAACTTTGTTTATATTTATCAGCTAGCAGCTAGCGGCAGAGCGAGGAGCTAGAGCCAGAGGGAGGAACTAGAGGAAGAGGGGGGAGCTAGAGGCAGAGGGGGGAGCTAGAAGCAGAGGGGGGATCTAGAGGCAGAGGGGGGAGCTAGAAGCAGAGGGGGGAGCTAGAAGCAGAGGGAGGAGCTGGAGGCAGAGGGAGGAACTAGCGGCAGAGGAAAGAGCAAAAGGCAGAGGGGGGAGTTAGAGGCAGAGGGAAGGCGCTAGAGGCAGAGGTGGGAGCTAGAGGCAGAGGGAGGAGCTAGAGGCAGAGGAGGGGAGCTAGAGGCAGAGGGGGAGCTAGAGGCAGAGGGAGGAGCTAGAGGCAGAGGAAAGAGCAAAAGGCAGAGGGGGGAGCTAGAGGCCGAGGGAAGGCGCTAGAGGTGTGACGCCCTGGCAAAACCAGGTAGTCACAGATAGGCCCCGCATAACACCTTCCCCCACTTAGGAAACACACAGCCGACCTGAAACCCTAGTCACCCCCCTTAGGGAAAGATAGACACACCAGTGGGCGTGACCAGGCACTTGGACACGCACACCCAGGGGTTTAGACAGCCTGTGGTGGGAAAACAAAGAGAAGGAGTTTGGAGTTCAAGTTGGAGAGGAGTGTGGGCTAGAGCTAAGTGTAGCTCCAGCAGGGAAAGTTCAAGTTGAGCGCTGCCAGGGTAGGAGCCCTGGTACCTTGGCTAGGAGGCAGACAGTGGTCTCCGTCAGGGTTGTAGCCCGCCGGTACCGACACGAGGAACTGACCAGGAAACTGGAGCACAAGAGGGGTACTCGGACCCTGAAGCCAGGACTGGAAACAAGCAGCCTGGTTAATTAACCGATTGAGGCCAGGACTAGAGGTTCTGTCCCACCCAAAGTCCCTCATAGAAGACAACAGCCAACCGATAGGTATAAGAGGTCACTGCCAGGGCCCATAGATCCCATGGGCCAGCGTCTGCGGGCACGGCTCCTTAGGCCACATCCAGCCGGGAGCGGACTCCTGAGTTCCAGACTAGGATGTCCCCCTTACACAAAGTCAGTGCAGAGGAAAAGGATAGAGACCACTAGCCGGGTGGGGGACCCGAATGCAAGCGGCTGCGGCACCGGCCACCAGCACCTTGGTTTACCAGAGACTTGTGTGATTTATTGACTGTGAGTAATCAATCATCCCCCCTGCCGTTGCTACACCCTGCACCAGACACTGGGTCCCGGGGCAACCATCCCTACCCACGGAGGGGTTAACATCCAGCTGCCACTGCATCTCCCCCGGGTGCCCCATAACAGCAGCGGTGGTGTCCCAACTCACCACACAACGTGGGTGGTGTCACGAACTTAATACGGCCTAGCCCGTACATCTACATACCCCCATTTTATTCGGCGTGTCCGCGAGACCCCCGGGTCCGGAGACCCTCGAGCCACCCCCTTAGGAGGTCCAGATCTGAGCAGCGGCAGCTGCTGGCACGGGGGCGGCACAGAGGCAGAGTTGGGAGCTAGAGGCAGAGGGAGGAGCTAGAAGCAGAGGGAGGAGCTAGAGGCAGAGGGAGGAGCTAAAAGCAGAGGGAGGAGCTAGAGGCAGAGGGGGAGATAGAGGCAGAGGGAAGGCACTAGAGGCAGAGGGGTGAGCTAGTGGCAGAGGTAGGAGCTAGAGGCAGAGGGTGGAGCTAGAGGCAGAAGGGGGGAGCTAGAGGCAGAGGGGGGAGCAAGAGGAAGAGGGGGAGCAAGAGGAAGAGGGAGGAGCTTGAGGCAGAGGAAAGAGCTAGAGGCAGAGGGAGGAGCTAGAGGCAGAAGGGGGAGCTAGAGGCAGAAGGGGAGCTAGAGGCAGAGGGGGGAGCGAAAGGCAGAGGGGGGAGCTAGAGGCAGAGGGGGAGCTAGAGGTAGAGGGAGGAGCTAGAGGCAGATGGAGGAGCTAGAGGTAGAGGGAGGAGCTAGAGGCAGAGGGAGGAGCTAGAGGCAGACAGAGGAGCTAGAGGAAGAGGGAGGAGCTAGAGGTAGACGGAGGAGCTAGAGGCAGAGGGGGGAGCTAGAGGCAGAAGGGGGAGCTAGAGGCGGAAGGGGGAGCTAGAGGCAGAGGGAGGAGGTAGAGGGAGGCAATAGAGGCAGAGGGGGGAGCTAAAGGAGATTGGGGAGCTAGAGGCAGAGGGAGGAGCTGGAGGCAGAGGGAGGAGCTAAAGGCAGAGGGGATCTAGAGGCAGAGGGAGGAGCTAGAGGCAGAGAGCTGAGCTAGAGGCAGAGGGAGGAGCTAGAGGCAGAGGGTGGAGCTAGAGGCAGAGGGAGGAGCTAGAGGCAGAGGGGGGAGCTAGAGGCAGAGGGAAGAGCTAAAGGCAGAGGGAAGAGCTAAAGGCAGAGGGGGAGCTAAAGGCAGAAGGAAGAGCTAAAGGCAGAGGGGGGAGCTAAAGGCAGAGGGGGGAGCTAGAGGCAGAGGGGGGAGCTAGAGACAGCACTCCACCCCTCTTCCTTCTTTCATCTACATAGAATCTCATCAGCAACGACTGCCATCTCCTATCTCAGTATCATCTGCAGGGAACATATTGACACCACAAATGTGTCACAGATCTTACATTTTCCCACTGGGAAATGGGTAAAAATGGCACCAAATGTTGCCACACAATTTGTGCTGAATGAGGCACCACCCCATATGTGGCTGTACAGTACTGTTTAGGGGGGGAGAAGAGTTGTTTGACTCTCGGAGTACAAATTTTCGTACAATAGTTTGTGAACTCCATATACAGATCATAGGACAGACTGAGTCCAAGGTGACTCCATTTGGGAGTGTCATCTGAATGCCATCATTCGGTGACTTAGATGGAAACCATGATGTAAGCTCTCAGTGTAGAACATGGGATAAATGTGATTCAAAATTTTATGTAAAATGGTCACAATAAAAGCTTCAACTCAATTCAATAAACAAAACAAACAGAAATATAGGAAGCTTCCATGTTACTGGTAGCACACAGGCTTTGGAAAAGAATTATGACCCCCGCCCAAAAAAAAAAGAAATCCAGCAAAATCTGCACTTCCAAATCCAAATGTCACCCCCTTTTCTTAGTCCCACAGTGTGCCTAAACCTCATATAGCATCCCCATGTTTGACATTGTTGTAGTGAGGAAGCCCGCTTAATTTACAGGGTGAGTGTCTCCAGAAGCATGAGCTGGGCACAATGTACGGGCATTACAGCGTACGGAGTACAATAACATACTGGGCTCTACAATTTACTGGGCAGATTTGCAATTTTTACTCAGCAACATCCATTGCTGCTTGTTTCTGGAAAACTTGGAGTCAAAATCGTCACTACACCTGTAGATAAATTCCTAGAGGGGTGTAATTTCCAAAATAGGGTCACTTGAGGTGAGAATCTGCTCTTCTGGCACTTAGGTGTTCTGTATATGGAGTACGCAAACTATGTGCAAAAATTTACTCCAAGAGTCAAATAGTGCTCCACCACTCCTGAATCTTGCCTTTTGGCTAAGCAGTACTGGACAGCCACATATGGGATAATGCCACTGTCGCGGGCGGAGGAGGGGACGCTGTGCTCACCCACTGCTCGGGTCCGGCTGCTGCTGCTCGGTGGTGGCTCGAGCGGTGGGCCGGATCCTGGGGACTCGAGCGGCGTTCCTCGCCCGTGAGTGAAAGGGGGGTGGTTTGGGTTTAGGGATATTGTCCGTGACGCCACCCACGGCTGTGGTGAGATCGGTGACACCACCGGTGCTCTGGACGGGGATCCCGGGAGCGATGACAGGGAGCAGCTTGGATGTTGGTTCTCCCCTCCGTGGGTAGGGGGTTTGGTTGTCCCGGGGCCCGGTCAGGGTTGGGGATGGATGGCAGGCGGGTTACGGGGCCTGGAGAGGTGCAGGGTCGCGGGGGCAGCACTGTGCCGCACGGCACGGTGGTACTCACTCAGCCAGTAATTCACACGGAGTCTCTGGTCAAACAAACGGCTGGATGGACGGGTCCCACAGGCGGCTGCGGTTGTTCTCCTCACGGTAGGTTGATGGTGACTGCCTTTCCCTGCACCTGTGTTGTGTTACGGTTCCAATGGCTTCCCACCGGTAACCCGCTCCCCAGCTTGGATGGATGCTGAAGGAGCCCCGTTTGCCCGCAGGCTCTGGCCCTGGGAACTGTAGCCTTGGCGGTGACTGTGTTTCCCTCTACGGTGTGAGCTGTTGCCTTCAATCGGGTCTTGACTGCTGGGAAACCCCGGAGGTTCCCTTCGCTAACGGATTTGACCAGTTTTACGGCGACTCCTAGCCTGGTCGGGGTCCGTAAGCCCTGCCGGATGGTGCTGGCTTCTCTTTGCTCTCCGATCCGGTACCGTCGGGCCACCGCCCGTCCACGGTCCGTACGGTTCGCTCCAATCAGCCTCTCCTGCAGACGGTCACCACCGTCTGCCAACCTTGCTGTTCCGTCCGGGCCACACACCCGGACGCCGTCAGACTGCTCCTCTACCACTTCACTCCTCCATCTTCAAAACTAAACTCTCCACTCCACTGACTCCTTTTCCCGCCTCCAGGACTGTGAACTCCTCGGTGGGCGGGACTAACCGCCTGGCCCACCCCCTGGTGTGGACATCAGCCCCTGGAGGAAGGCAACAAGGGTTTTGTGTTTGACTTCGGTGTGCCTAACCGGGGTGTGGGGTGTGTTGGTGTAGTTCTGTGACGACCTGGCTTGTCCAGGGCGCCACACCACGTTTAGGAGTTACTGTGTGACAAATTTTGGAGCCATTTTTACTCATTTTCCTGTGTGAAACTGTAAAATCTGGGACGAAAACTACATTTTTGTGGTAAAAATACAATTGTTTTTTCCTAACTGCCCAGTGGTGTAAAATTCTGTGACATCTGTAGTGTCAATATGGGGAAATAAAGTAAAATAAGGTCTAAAGGCCCTGTCTCACACACAGAGATAAATCTTTGGCAGATCTGTGGTTGCAGTGAAATCATGGACATATTGTTCCATTTGTACACAGCCACAAACCTGGCACTGATTGTCCACAATTTCATTGCAACCACAGATCTGCCAAAGATTTATCTCTGTGTGTGACAGGGCCTTAACATAAAACCACTACACCTGACCCGCTCAATGATTGTACAGACTTAAGGCCGCTTTACACGCTGCGACATCACTCAAACGATGTCGTTGGGGTCACGGAATTTGTGACGCACATCTGGCCGCTTTAGCGATGTCGTTGCGTGTGACACCTATCTGTGATTTTGAATCATCGCAAAAACGTTCAAAATCGCTCATCGGTGACATCCCCCCTATTCTCAATTATCGCTGCTGATGCAGCTAGCGATGTAATTCCTTGTTCCTGCAGCAGCACACATCGCTACGTGTGACACCGCAGGACCGAGGAACCTCACCTTACCTGCGGCTGCCCGCAATGCGGAAGGAAGGAGGTGGGTGGGATGTTACATCCCGCTCATTTCCGCCCCTCCGCTTCTATTGGGCGGCGGTTCAGTGACGCTGCTGTGACGCTGCTGTGACGCTGAACGAACCACCCCCTTAGAAAGGAGGCGGATCGCCGGTCACAGCAACGTCGGTAGGCAGGTAAGTAGTGTGACGGGTCCGCGCGATGTTGTGCTCCACGGGCAGCGATTTCCCAGTGTCACACAACCGATGGGGGCGGGTACGCACGCTAGCGATATCGGTACCGATATCGCAGCGTGTAAAGAGGCCTTTAGGCCATGTGCGCACTATAAACTGACTTCTCTTAAGGAAAAACTGGACCCTCTTAAAGAATCCCGGACCTGCGGTAAAAATACGCACCAAAACCGCAATGAAATCCGCATGCGGTTTTGCGTGGATTTGCCGCAGATTTACTGCGGTTTTTCCGCAGGTTAGTCCCTGCGGGTTTTTATCATTATCTATGTCGAAAAACGCAGGTTCCTGCAGAAAAGAAGTGAAATGCTCATTAATAACGCAGCGGAAATTCTGCTGGTAAATCCACAGGTATAAAAAAAAAAACGCAGTGTATGTGTGGCGCCCTGGACAAGCCAGGGGCCACAGGTAACAACACACACACACACCCCCACCCCCAGCAGTTCACAGCAGACACCCCCAGTGAAACTTGATTCCTTTCCTCGGGCTCAGACAGACACACCAGGTGGGCGGAGTCAGGAGATGGAGACACCCACCCAGGAGTTTAGCTGGCCTGAGGCAGGAAACAAGTCCAGTCAAGTCCAGGGAGAGTAGGAGAGAGAAGGTCTGCAGGGAGACAGAAGCAGACAGGGGCCTAGGTTTGAGCCTAAGGCCCCCATGCAGAGAGTGAGGCAGACGGTAGTGGCCGTCTGCGAGAGCCGGGAAGACAGTTGGTGGAACCGTAGGTAGCCGGGGCTGGGCGGTGGCCTACCGGTACTGAATCGGGGAGCCAGCTGGAAACCGGATTGCAGGAGGAGCGTGCTCGGAGGTGAAAGAGAGGACTTACATTACCAACCTGGGGTCAGGGGAAAAACACCGCAGCCGCCTGTGGGACCCGTCCATCCAGCCGTGTGTTTTACCGAGAACTGTGTCATCATTACTGGCTGAGTAACTACCACCGTGCCGTGCGGCACAGCGCTGCCCCCGCGACCCTGCACCTCTCCAGGCCCCGTAACCCGCCTGCCAGCTCCAAAACCCTCCACGGGCCCCAGGACCACCAACCCCCCTACCCACTGAGGGGACATAACAACTACGCTGCTCCCTGTCATCGCTCCCGGGATCCCCGTCCAGAGCAGCGGTGGTGTCACAACCTCACCACAACTGTGGGTGGCGTCACGGACAATCTCCCTTACCTAACCCCTTTTTACTGTGGAGCCTGGGATCACAGACCGGGTCACGCCACCGTGATACCTACAGAAGTGACCTCGTGGCCCGGATCTGAGTACCCCTTATCCACGGGCGACACATACGCACAGCATTTTTTATACCCATAGGTTTTGCAGAAATGTTAGAAATATTTTCTGCAGCAAATCCGCAGCGTGCGCACATAGCCTTAAGGTCCCAGCTGCGCAGGCTGAAACAACCCTAACTGGATGAAGTAACATGGCCCCTCTAGCCTTGCTTAATAAGCGGCTCTCGAGGAACCTGTCACAAGGAGGTTTCTGCAAGGATTGACGACAGTCATGGCGGCGTCAGGATTGGTGGAAACTACGGATTCTTGCACTCTGCCTGCTAACTTCTCTGATGTCCGTGATCAGCACAGGCAGACTCCGGTGTCAACCCACAGATTTGTAGTTCATAGGCAGGATAGCAAGAGTTAAGGCCCTGTCACACACAGAGATAAATCTTGGCAGATCTGTGGTTGCAGTGAAATCATGGACATATTGTTACATTTGTACACAGCCACAAACCTGGCACTGATTGTCCACAATTTCACTGCAACCACAGATCTGCCACAGATTTATCTGTGTGTGGCATGGCCTTAAATCTCTGCTGTTTTCTTGTCAATCTCCTTTGGTCACATGGTGTGGGAGAGCCAGTCATATTTGCTCCTCTCCTGTATATGTTGGCTGGACCCTAGTGTCAGGAATAGTTTATCTATACTGGTCTGGAGAGGTGGTTTGATCCAGACTTACTGGTGGTTGTGCATTATTACTGTGAGCGATTATGGTGTTAACCCTTGTTGTCTTTTTGTTGCTACCTTCCTGCTCTTGCTTTCCTCCATAGTTTCATACTGTTTTTTACTGACAGTGTGCAGTGTGACTGAGTTTCTGTTGTCCATATCTGTCTTAATCTGTGTTTCCATCATATTCCTGCCTCTTCCTTCCCTGGGGATATTGGGGGAATAGATTAACTTTACTCAGGAGTATGTCAAGGCACGAGACTCCGGCATCTCTACCATTAGGGGTAATCTAGAAAATAGGGAAAGTCTAGGGACTCCTAGAGTGAGGGACAGCATAGTGGCCTCTTGTGCCTTCCTAGCCTACAGTGACAGTACCTTCTTAAGAATTTGGGGGAAAGTGTTATAGTTACACCCGCCAGGTAATAAGGCAGGGTGAAGTACAGCATGGAAACACCTGTTGGCAGAAAAGGCAGTGAACCAAAAAAGTGTCTGTGCGGAGGAGCAGCGAAGTATCTGTGCAGAGAAGCGGAGAAGTGTCTGTGCTGAGGAGCAGGTGAAGTGCCTGTGCTGAGGAGCAGGTGAAGTGCCTGTGCTGAGGAGCAGGTGAAGGGCCTGTGCTGAAGAGCAGGTGAAGGGCCTGTGCTGAAGAGCAGGTGAAGGGCCTGTGATGAGGAGCAGGTGAAGTGCCTGTGCTGAGGAGCAGCTGAACTGCCTGTGCTGAGGAGCAGGTGAAGTGCCTGTGCTGAGGAGCAGGTGAAGTGCCTGTGCTGAGGAGCAGGTGAAGTGTCTGTGCTGAGGAGCAGGTGAAGTGCCTGTGCTGAGGAGCAGGTGAAGTGCCTGTGCTGAGGAGCAGGTGAAGTGCCTGTGCTGAGGAGCAGGTGAAGGGCCTGTGCTGAAGAGCAGGTGAAGGGCCTGTGCTGAAGAGCAGGTGAAGGGCCTGTGATGAGGAGCAGGTGAAGTGCCTGTGCTGAGGAGCAGCTGAACTGCCTGTGCTGAGGAGCAGGTGAAGTGCCTGTGCTGAGGAGCAGGTGAAGTGCCTGTGCTGAGGAGCAGGTGAAGTGTCTGTGCTGAGGAGCAGGTGAAGTGCCTGTGCTGAGGAGCAGGTGAAGTGCCTGTGCTGAGGAGCAGGTGAAGTGCCTGTGCTGAGGAGCAGGTGAACTGCCTGTGCAGGGGAGAGGTGAAGTGCCTGTGCTGAGGAGCAGGTGAAGTGCCTGTGCTGAGGAGCAGGTGAAGTGCCTGTGCTGAGGAGCAGGTGAAGTGCCTGTGCTGAGGAGTAGGTGAAGTGCCTGTGCTGAGGAGCAGGTGAAGTGCCTGTGCTGAGGAGCAGGTGAAGTGCCTGTGCTGAGGAGCAGGTGAAGTGCCTGTGCTGAGGAGCAGGTGAAGTGCCTGTGCTGAGGAGCAGGTGACGTGCCTGTGCTGAGGAGCAGGTGAACTGCCTGTGCTGAGGAGCAGGTGAACTGCCTGTGCTGAGGAGCAGGTGAACTGCCTGTGCTGAGGATCAGGTGAACTGCCTGTGCTGAGGAGCAGGTGAAGTGCCTGTGCTGAGGAGCAGGTGAAGTGCCTGTGCTGAGGAGCAGGTGAACTGCCTGTGCTGAGGAGCAGGTGAACTGCCTGTGCTGAGGAGCAGGTGAACTTCCTGTGCTGAGGAGCAGGTGAACTGCCTGTGCTGAGGAGCAGGTGAACTGCCTGTGCTGAGGAGCAGGTGAAGTGCCTGTGCTGAGGAGCAGGTGAAGTGCCTGTGCTGAGGAGCAGGTGAAGTGCCTGTGCTGAGGAGCAGGTGAAGTGCCTGTGCTGAGGAGCAGGTGAAGTGCCTGTGCTGAGGAGCAGGTGAAGTGCCTGTGCTGAGGAGCAGGTGAAGTGCCTGTGCTGAGGAGCAGGTGAAGTGCCTGTGCTGAGGAGCAGGTGAAGTGCCTGTGCAGGGGAGAGGTGAAGTGCCTGTGCTGAGGAGCAGGTGAAGTGCCTGTGCTGAGGAGCAGGTGAAGTGCCTGTGCTGAGGAGCAGGTGAAGTGCCTGTGCTGAGGAGCAGGTGATGTGCCTGTGCTGAGGAGCAGGTGATGTGCCTGTGCTGAGGAGCAGGTGAAGTGCCTGTGCTGAGGAGCAGGTGAAGTGCCTGTGCTGAGGAGCAGGTGAAGTGCCTGTGCTGAGGAGCAGGTGAAGTGTCTGTGCTGAGGAGCAGGTGAAGTGCCTGTGCTGAGGAGCAGGTGATGTGCCTGTGCTGAGGACCAGGTGATGTGCCTGTGCTGAGGAGCAGGTGAAGTGTCTGTGCTGAGGAGCAGGTGAAGTGCCTGTGCTGAGGAGCAGGTGAAGTGTCTGTGCAGGGGAGAGGTGAAGTGCCTGTGCTGAGGAGCAGGTGAAGTGCCTGTGCTGAGGAGCAGGTGAACTGCCTGTGCAGGGGAGAGGTGAAGTGCCTGTGCTGAGGAGCAGGTGAACTGCCTGTGCAGGGGAGAGGTGAAGTGCCTGTGCTGAGGAGCAGGTGAAGTGCCTGTGCTGAGGAGCAGGTGAACTGCCTGTGCTGAGGAGCAGGTGAAGTGCCTGTGCAGGGGAGAGGTGAACTGCCTGTGCTGTGGAGCAGGTGAAGTGTCTGTGCTGAGGAGCAGGTGAACTGCCTGTGCAGGGGAGAGGTGAAGTGCCTGTGCTGAGGAGCAGGTGATGTGCCTGTGCTGAGGAGCAGGTGAAGTGCCTGTGCTGAGGAGCAGGTGAAGTGCCTGTGCTGAGGAGCAGGTGAAGTGCCTGTGCAGGGGAGAGGTGAACTGCCTGTGCTGTGGAGCAGGTGAAGTGTCTGTGCTGAGGAGCAGGTGAACTGCCTGTGCAGGGGAGAGGTGAAGTGCCTGTGCTGAGGAGCAGGTGAAGTGTCTGTGCTGAGGAGCAGGTGAAGTGTCTGTGTGTGAGGAGAAGCAGCAGGACCCTTGGGATTGGGAACCACAGTCCGATCCAGTTCATACATCCATCCGGAAGTAGGCAACGCGTCTCATATAAAGCAAATACGGGAGAAAACTACAACTCCCGACATGCTATGCTGAACGCTTATTGGCTGCTCAAGCCTTCACAGACTACAACCCATTTATCGTATCTTTTTTCATTTGTTATAGTCGCTGTCAATCACACAGTCTGACCAATTAGCAGTTTTAAGTTTGAGGCTACGTCCTTTAGCCCCTCCCCGTGTCTGCTGTATTCCGGGGTCACAGGAGCTTGTGCTCAGTTGTGTGGCGGCCGCCGGTGTCCTCTGTTTCCCGCCATGTTGTCCCTGCGGCGGCTGCTGTGCTCCCTGCACCTCCCGGCGTGTCGCTCGGTCAGCACCGGCTGGTCTCCGGTCGGGGCCGCTTTCAATGTGAAGCAGCAGAGGAGGTTGGATGTGTTTGGAAAGAACACGGTGAGAGGCCGGCAGGGACACGTGACTTGTGACATATCACCATGACATCCGCCGGGGTCAGAGGTCAGGCGCCATATTTGTGTGGCCATTGGAGACCCCTCTGGGCTCCTCTATTTGTCCTCATCTTCCAGGATCCATGAGGTTGTGTTTTTTTTTTTATATTTTTTTTTTCTGCCCACATTATTTCTCTGCCCCATAATGCTGTCATATTGGGGCTTGTTTTATTGTGGGACGACCTCTAGAATGTATCCTTACCATTTGTTTTTTCAAAGTTCAAAAAATGATTAAAAAGAAAAAATTTTTTTGTATATGTGTGTGTGTGTGTGTATGTATATATATATATATATATATATATATATATATATATATATATATATATATAATTTTTTTTTTTTTAAATTTTACTCTTGATGCCTATTCAAGCCGTGATAGCAATAATATTTTAATACACACACACACACACACACACACACACACACACACACACACACACACACACACACACACACACTCTTCATGTATCATCCAGGACAGGGGTTTCCTGATCTCTTATATTTTTTTCACTCTGCCCGTGTGAGGCCCACAGTGTCCTATTAAACCATTCACAGGGGCCACAATAAAAGTGTGGGGGGGGGGGGAACAAAGTTAACATAAATCCCCCTCCCCCCTTAGGATTCCCACCTTCGGACTTATTCGGAGGAATGTGTGATGTCTCCGTGCGCTGTCTGTATGGACCATGTGTAAAATATTGCAGTGAGCGATACAGAGCTCCGCATACAACCTCTACATAAGTCACTGGGCGTGGAAATAAACTCAGCGGGTCACTGCTCCCACCATAAAACATTTAAAGGGAACCTGTCACCACTTTTTTGGACTATAAGCTGCGGCCATAACTAACATACTGTATATAAGAGCACAGGCCGCTGTGTACAACATAAAAAGCACTTTATAATACTCACATAACGGTCACTCTGCGGTGGATGTGGCTCAGATGGGTGTCTTTGTCCACCGGTGCCGGTGCCTCGTCTTTCGGCCATCTTCATCCTCTTTCTGAAGCCTGTGTTATTGACGCGTCTACGTCATACACACTCGCCGGTCCCGCGCAGGTGCACTACAATACTTTGATCTGCCCTGCTCAGGACCTCAATGCCAGCGAGTGTGTATGACATCGGACGCATTATGCACCACGGCTTCAGAAGGTGGAAGACGAAGATGGCCGAAAGAGGTGGTGCTGGCACCGGAGAACGAAGACGCCCATAAGGCCCAACTCCACCGCAGCGACCGGTTTAGGTAAGTATTATAAAGTCATTTTTACGTTCTACACAGCGTCCTGGGCTCTTATATACAGTTTGTTAGAATTCTGTATATAAGAGCCCGGTGGTGGCCGCAGCTTATAAGAGAAAAAAAAGTGGTGACAGGTTCCCTTTAATAAAAGCCATCAAAACGTCATGTGCGCCTCCACACGATAAAAACGGCAACTTGCAAAAGAATCAAATCTTCCTAATGGCTTCAATAATGGAAAAAACAAAAAATGATTGTTTTTTTTTTATTTAAAAAATAAACAGTATTATGTAAAGAAAAAAAATATCTATGCAGAGGTGGTGTCCCCGGTGTCGCACCGACCCAATCAGTCATTTCCGTGGCTCAATAAATGGAGCTTAAACGAAAAAAAAATGTAGAATTGCTTTTTTTTTGCCATTTCACCACACTTGGAATTTTTTTCTTGTTTTTTTTTTTCTTGTTTCTTTGTAAAGTACACCATATGATGATATGAATTACATCAATCACAACTACAACTCATTTTGCAAAATTATTGCTCTAAGATATAAAAATTGTTTAAAAGAACTGAAGTCCTCAGTAGTTGATACCTTTTAATGGCTAACTGAAAAGATGGTAATAATAGCACCCTGAAAACGTTAGTGTGCAAAACTATTCACTCCCCTAAAGTTAGTACTATACTTTTGTAGAGTCACCATTTGTGGTAATTACAGCTGCAAGTTGCTTAGGATAGGTGTCTATGAGCTTTTCACATCTTACCACTGGGATTTCTGCCCATTTCTCAAGGAAAAACTGATCCAGCTCCTTTTACGTTTGCTGTTCACCAGAAGAAACCATCTATCTTCAAGTCTGACCGCAGATTCTCAACTGGATTAAGGTCTGAACTGTGACACGGCCACTCAATACATTTACACGTTTCCCCTTAATCCTCTTGAGTGTTGCTTTAGCAGTAGCTTTGGGTTATTGTCTTGTTGGGAGGTGAACCTCTGTTCCAAACCACTGACAGATTGAGACAGGTTTTGCTGAAGAATATCCTTGTATTTTGTATCATCCATCTTCCTTTTGACTAGGTCCATTTTTCCTGTTGTCAAAAAATGTCTCCATAGCATGATACTGCCACCACCATGTTCCACTGTGAGGATGGTGTTCTTATGGTGATGAGCTGTGCTGGTTTGGTGCCAGACATAGCGTCTGCCTTGGTGGTCAAAAAGTTGATTGTTGGTCTCATCTGAGTACAGCACCTTCATACATACATTTGAGGAGTCTCCCAAATGTTTTTTGGCAAACTTGATGCAAGACTTCCAATATTTAATTGTAAGTAAGGTCTTTTTTTTTGGCAACTCTTCCATAAGTCCCTGCGCTATGGAGTGCACGGCTTATTGTGATTGTATGGACAGATACCCCAGTCTCTGCTTGGGAACTCTGCAGCTCCTTCTGGGTTACCCTTGTTTCTGTGTTGTCTCTCTGATTAATGTCCTGCTTGCCCAGGCTGAGGGTTTTGATGGGCCGCCCTCTCTTGGCAGGTTTGTTGTGGTTCCATGTTTTTACCATTTGATGATAATGGATTTTATGGTACTCTGGGGAATAATTAGAGATTTTGGGTGTGTGTGAATACTCTGGCAAGGCACTGTATATCCGATGAGTGTAGTAGAAGGTGATGATAGGACATATTCTTCCTTATACATTGCTCTGCTTTACAGCCCATATCTATTTTACTGACCTATAACGCTGCTTGTCCCTCCTTTTTCCGCAGGGCCTGTTCGGGTTTCCTGAGCTGAGTTCCCCAGAGGGATTTCGGATCGTTCAGGATAATGCCCTGAGAAATACAGAATCCCTAGTGGACAAAGTGTGCACTGCACCTCCAAGTGCAGAGACTGTCAAGATGTTCGACCAACTGAGCGATGAGCTGTGTAAAGTCGCCGACTTGGTAAGAATAAAAAACTTTCGATTTTTTTTTTTTCTGAGCTCCACAGCTAATCACATTAAAGTAGAATGTGCGGGGACCAAAGAGCCTAGAAAAACCGAACAGTGCAACATTTTTAAAGGGAACCTGTCACCTAGAATATGCGTTTTGTCCTATCAGCAGACGCATGTGTGCCCTAATTACACCTCCCTACCCATCCTTGTGTGGTAAAATTGTATAATATGAAAGTAATAAAACGTTTTATTAGCTTCATATTTCCTATGTAAATTGGAGAGTTTATGGTCACAGGGGCGGCGCCTCACCCTATGGAGGTCTGCATACTTTTTGTGGTATCACGCCCCTGTGGGCGTGATACCATGGAGTCACATGAGCGACGTCACCCGTCGCTCATTCTTTCCTGCGCGCATTGTGGCAGGCTTCTTTTCCGGGTGTACATGCGCCGGCTTCAGACGCACACTGCGCATGCGCAGTGCGCGTCTGAAACTGACAAGGAGAACCCGGAAGAGAAGCCTGCCGCAATTGTAAGTGTAAACGTGCGCAGGATAGAATGAGCGACGGAGACGTCGCTCATGTGACTCCATGGTATCACGCCCACAGGGGTGTGATACCACAGAAAGTATGCAGACCTCCATAGGGCAAGGCGCCGCCCCTGTGACCATTTACATAGGAAATATGAAGGTAATAAAATGTTTTTTTATTACTTTGATATTATACAATTTTATAACACAGGGATGGGTAGGGAGGTGTAATTAGGGCACACATGCGTCTGCTGATAGGTCAGAACGCATATTCTAGGTGACAGGTTCCCTTTAATGAAACCCAATTGTACACATGATTTATAAATCCAAATACATGTATTGAATGTATAAAAAGTACTTGAGGCCATGTGCCCACGAGACTCTGTACCCGTGGATTTTGCGGCGGAAAACCTGCGGATTTATCTGGATTTTCCAGATAAATCCGTAGGTTTAAGCAAGTACAGACATTCCCGTGTTATCCTATGGGATTTGGGGAGTGCTGCATCAATGCTGCAGCATGTGCGGCTGCAGAATATGCTGCGGATTTCCCGCAGCCGCATGTTACTGCATGTCAATTATTCGTGCAGAAATATCTGTGGCATCCCCGCTCCTCCACTATGGAGATAGAGGCCGGGACTTCCATAGGTATTTCCGCACTTGTCCCGCAGGTTTACCGCAACAAAAATGCTCGAAACCCGCAGCAATGGATAGCTGCGGATTCCGGGGAGCTGCTGCGGGAAACCTGTGGACAAACCTGCGGATATATCCATGGGTACATTGTCCCTTGAGCACATAGCATTAAGGTGGAGAACGCCTTTAGGCCGGGGCCACACGGGGATTACTGCGATCCCCTTGCATGACACTCGGCTCACGCTAGCAGGACAGCAGAGCCGAGTGTCATGCAAGTGTCCTTGCGACTGAGGTCCAATCATGTGAGCGGACTGGTGCTGCGTAGGGCAGTGGCCGACGCTGAGGAAGGGGAGGGAGGGATTTATCTCCCTCTCTCCTCCGTAGCCGGCTACTGCAATTCTTGCCCTGCACACCGGTGTACCGGGAATGCAGTGCGATTTTTCTCTCGCCCCACACACTTGAATGGGTGCAAGAGAAGAAAACAGAATCGCATTCCACCCGCAGCATGCTGAGATTGTTTTCCTGGTCTGATTAGGGCTGAGAAAATAATCGCTCGTGTGTGCTGGGACATAGGCTAATATTGGTCCGAGTTTTTTTTTTTTTTTTTTCGCACTCCACTTGCCGTGTGGCTTAGGCCTTAAAATCATTCTTTGTTCTTGTATTGAAAGTTTTTGTTTTTGTTTTGTTTTGTTTTGTGTGGTTCAGATGAACATATGTGAGATCGTCCATCCTTTAACAATCAACAAAATGGAGTTTACCATCCATATTGGGTTCTGCATGTCATCGATATGTCCATTTTTACATCCACACATGACATCCTTTTTTTTTTTTTACCTACCCATGAAATTTAATTGGTGGGTCTTATCTGAATAAACAGCAATATTTGACACTCCTAAACTACTGCATTAGCATACATTGGTCAGGGTGCTGTCTAAATTCTATCAGTCGTAAAAAGATGAGATATATTCGCCCACCTGACCAATCCCCCTTCTCCAGGAAACCCAAAGGCCATGAGAGCCAAGTCAAAAGTTTTGTCCATTATTAGAACAATTGCTTCTTAAATACTACATTCCCCCAGTGTGACATAAAACCAGCATATGCTCACCTCCTGCACCGGCGGGCCTGCAGCATTGACGTTGGTCCAGCAGTATCGGCGCTGGCATCTACAAGATGTGAGTATATGGTGTTTTTATTTTACATTGGGAAATATAATATTTGAGAAGGGGTCTTCTTAGGAGTGGACAACCCCTTTTAAGGTCTCGTTCAGGCAATCTTAGTTTGTCTGTATTCCAATCAAATAGCATCCAGACCTAATGAAATCATTGGGGTAGTTTATATAGGCGTGGTCTTCTGTGGTCTTTTATTATGTATTTTAAATGTTGCTATACGGATGACAATACAGATTAATAATCATCCTTTTTTTTTTCCTTTCCTGGATGAAAGATTGATAATTTTACCTTCACCTGTCTGAAGCACCTAGCCTTAATGTCTATCAGTCATGTACAAAGGAAGAATATAATACAATAATATTTATTTATAGAGCGCTATTCCATAGCGCTTTATATACACTGTGTGCAGAATTATTAGGTAAGTTGTATTTTAGAGGATTTTTTTTTTATTATTGCTCAACAACTATGTTCTCTATCAAACCAAAAGACTCATAAATATCAAAGCTTAATATTTTTGGCATTTGTAGTGTTTTTTTTTTTTTTTAGATTTGGCTATCTTAGGAGGACATCTGTTTATGCAGGTAACTATTACTGTGCAGAATTATTAGGCAACTTAATAAAAACCAAATATATTATAATAATAATAATCTTTATTTCTATAGCGCCAACATATTCCGCAGCGCTTTACAATTCAGGAGGATCATATACAAACAAGTAACAGTTATAGAAAATACAATATTTAAAGGGAAATAATGACAACCCTGCTCGTGAGAGCTTGCAATCTACAATGAGATGGGGGGGGGGGACAAGGTACAAGTGCTTATTTACAATGACAATCCAGCCATCTCAAGAAAATGGGGGATAGATAATGGTTTCCTGGATATATATATAAATATAATATATATATTTCCATCTCACTTGTTTATTTCTTTATCGTTCCTATGGGAGACCCAGACCATGGGTGTATAGCTACTGCCCCCGGAGGACACACAAAGTTACTACACTCAAAACGTGTAGCTCCTCCCTCCTAGCATATACACCCCCTGCTAGCCAGTTCTAGCCAGTTTCTTGCTTTGTGTCAGGAGGATCCACACACACACATGCATCCCTTTTTGATTTTTCATTTTTTACAAAGATTTGGAAGAAAAGCGGGTCCACTGGACCCCCGGCATGTCCCTTCACACTCCTCTGGCGGCAGTGCTGTTAAGGTTGACTTCAGGGCAGGAGCCCTTCATGCCGCGCTCCTTCAACATCCCTTAGGGGCTCTGATTTGAAGTGGGAGCCAACACGGTTCTCATTGCCTTGCAGGAGACCGGCCTCCATCCGCAGCCCTTGTGCAGGACCCTGCTGGACGGAGCACTGACCCCCACCCCACAGGGACTGGACCCTGCGTCTCAAAGCTAAGTATAGAGACGTTTATTCAGAGGGTCTTTCTGCATGTGGGGCACTTTTATTGGGGGGGACAGTGATTGCTGAATAATGCTGCTTTGTTTACTGTGTTTCCGGCCGGTTCCACAGTTTTTACTGAGAACCGCGCCGATGAGGCCTGATTTTCGGCGCATGCATAACTTTAGGCCCCGGCTTCAGCCGCGGCCTAGTTTCGTTTCGTTCCTCTGCATGTCAGGCATGCAGGGGGACGCTGCAGAGCCGCCCGCCGGCCGCTCTGCACAGGGGAGGACGCTCCGTTTTGAGGTGATGATTCCCTCCCCTGTACATCTCCTTCGCCCTCCGATTCCCGCTCCTGGGTTAACCCCCGCCTCCCCCCCTCACTCTGGCGCCATTTTCCAGCGTCTTAGTACACTGGTCGGCGCTGGCTGCCCTGCAGCACAGGGAGGGAATACTGGCTGAGGGTCCAGGCTTGGAATCCGGAGGGCACTCATAATATGGCCTGATAAGTCACAACCCCTGGTTGTGCACTTTTTATACACTCTCAGGCATTCTGAAGGAGTTAATTCTTTATCATAGAATCTCCTCCTCAGCAGCATGACACTCTCAGGCATGCTGAAGGAGTTAATTCTTTATCATAGAATCTCCCCCTCAGCAGCATGTCTCACTCTAGCAGCTAAGCTACAAGGTTCTACATGTGCTGCATGTAACCTCATATTGCCTGAAGCGGCACACTGTAATGGTTCTTAGGTGGGAGTCCCCCCAGGCTGAACCCCTGTCTTGGGTATTCTACCCATGCTGGACAGAGCCCCCACCTCTGCAGCATGTCTCACAGAGCGAGGCTGCAGGCTGTTTCTTTATTATCCACTGCAGGTAGTCTCGTACGGCTATACCGAGCTCCTAACCACTGTGGCCCCTCAGCATGGGGGCTCATTAATGGTCCCTCCAGCTGCTCCGGTTTTGGTGGCTGACCCCCATAGGATTCCTATTTCCAGGGGTCGGCTGTCCCGGCATCTGCTGAGCATGCAGTTCCCCTCTCAGGGCGTTTTCTGCTCGCTCGGCCAAGCTCACAAGGGACTCTCCTTCTGGGCTCAGACCCCGTTCTCCTGACAGGGAGACGCAGGGTCCCCTGTCCTCCCCGTCCCGCAGCTCCGATTACGAGCTGATTCACCGGACGAGGAAGATGTCTCTACCGCGGACACGGACGCTACTTTATGTACATTGATCCGTCCGTAGGTGACGCAGATGCGAATGATTGGCTTGCGTCCATTATTCTTGTGTCCGCCTGATCAGGGGTGTATTCCCCGCTGGCAGAAAGGCACAGTTTACCTTTAGCAGGTCAAGGAGTGTGTTACTTAACCACTCCAGTTTTCAGGCCGCTGCGTCCAAGCCCACAGCCTATCCTGCAGACCCCACAGCGGGGTTCTGCTGCCTGTCTCCCCCTCCCTTCAGAGAGGGTAGCCACTCCGGTCTAGACTGCCCGGTTAGTTGTATCAGTGGCTGACGGCACCTCTATAGGATTCTACCGTACATTAATTTTGTACTGGACCTCACTCCGCTCTGAGATGAAGCGTGTTTCTGAGGACTGTGTTTCCCCTGTCCACCCATGGTGGTCAAGAAGTGGGCTCATTCACTTCAGGTGGCTCAGCCCGGACCGTTATGTCAGTGGCTGATGGCTCCTCACTTAAGGTTCTGCGGTCCGCCCGGTTGTCCTTTGGGCCAAGTCGGTATGGGAACGGCAGGAGCTTGTTCTCCTCAGCTTACAGCAGTGCGGTTTTTTGTAACTTCTCTGCTTCTCTGGAGGAGATGCATTCTCTCACAGGGACTCTATGCCCAAAACGGTTGCCTGAACTCCAGACTTCAGTCTTTTCATCCTCTGCCAGGTCTGCCATGCTAGACGCCGCACGGCGGTGGTCTGGGCTACCTTCCTCGCTATCCGCAGGCTCCTGTGGCTTCGAAATTGGAAGGCAGATGCCTCTATGGAGGTTCCTGGCTGGGCTCCCCCTTGGTGGGCCCAGTTTCCCCGGAACCAAGCTGGGTGAAATTAAGGAAGCTCTTGGCGGGGAGTGTGCTTCCTCGCCACAATCCTAAACCAGGGAACCTGTCCAGGGCAGGAATCAGTTGAGGTTTCGGTGGTTTCCGTTCCTCCATCTGATCGTCCTCTAGCTCGGCCTAGGTTCATAGAACCAAATGGCTCGAAGCTGCGTCTTCAGAAGACCGCAGGAGATGCTGCCACTGAGCCAGCTTCCTCCGAGCTATCTAGCCACGCCAACAACCTCCTTGGTCGGTGGCAGGCTCTCTCCACTTGGCGACGTATGGTTCTAACACGTCTCCGTTCAGTGGGGGCGGGATTATATCTCCCATGGCTACAGGATGGAATTCTGTCCACCCGCCAAACAGATTTTTTCTGTCAACTCCTCCCGGCTCCAAGGCCGCCGCCTTCTCACAGGCCGTGGCATTTCTTGCAGACCAATGGAGTAATTGTACCGGTTCCCGACTGGGAACGGTTCTGAGATTTTTGCTTAAATCTATTCCTAGTCCCCGAAGAGGGCGGTGCCTTCCGACCTGGATCTTTAGCTTTTCAAGCATAGTCAGGTGTGGCGTTTTCACATGGAGTCTCGGTCTTGTTCCGTGTGTTTTTCACCGGATCAATCAAGAACCCAAGGAGATTCCCTAGCAGCCATCGGCATCAGAGATGCCTATCTGCAGGGGTCAATCGCAGTTTCACACCAGCGTTGACTACGTTTTGACAATCGGAGTGGTCCAATTCGTGGCTCTTCCCTTGGGGTTAGCCACGGCCCCTCGAGTATTCTCATTGGGGCAGCTGTGATTAGGGTCCTGCACCCCTAGGGATTGGCAGTGATCTTTTGCCCTGGACGGCCTTCTTGTCGGGGCTTCATCCAGTGCTGACTCTTAGCAGAGTGCTTCGCTCACTCTCGCCACTCTAACCTATTCGGGTGGCTTGTCTTTCTGCCCAAGTCCACTCTGACTTCGAACCAGAGGTTCTCAGGGACGCAATTCGAGTCTCTATCGGCACTTGTGAAGCTGCTCTTAGTCGATCAGTAGTCCCTCCGCTGGCGGTCGGCGTCGTTCTATCAGACACCATATACAGGTGCTGGTCAGACGGTGGCATCAATGGAAGCGATTCCTTGCCCAGTTTCTCCTGCGTCCTCTGAGATTGGATGTTTTCCGCTGTACAAGCGAACTCCCTCCTCCCACGGGGTGGTGGCTTCGCCACTGACCAGAGGCTCGTTTCAGTGGTGGCTTCGGCCACTCTGTCTCAGGAGCGCTCCTTCCTGGCCCCGTCCCGGGTGAGCCTCACCAGGATGCTAGTCTATCCGCCTTGGGAGCAGTATATCTCCACCATGGAGCGCAGGGCGCTTGGACTCTGTCCGAATCAGCCCTCTGGATCAATGTGCTGGAAATCAGAGCTGTATTCTAGCTCTCTAAGCCTTCACCATCTGTTGGCGGCTAGGCACATTCGAGTCCAGTCGGACAACGTGACAGCGTTTTTCCTACATCAGCTTCCAGGGCGGGACACTCAGCCGCCTGGCAATCTTGGCGGCTCAACATTCTTCAGTGGACAAGGGACTCCTAGTCCACCGTATCCGCAGCCCACATCCTAGATGTGAAAACTGCGAGGCAGACTATTTCAGCTGTCCAACCGTGGTCCACAATCCTCAGGTTTTGCGGTAGACACACTGGTTCATGTTTGACCCCAGCTTCGTCTCTTTACGTATTTTACCCTCTACCTCTTGTCCAGAGTCCTGCGCAAGATCAGTAAAGAGGGCCGTCGGGTCATTCTCATACTCCAGACTGACCCAGGCAGGCTTGGTACTCTGACCTGCTCCTTCTGTCCGTTGGGTTGCCATGGCATCTTCCGGACCGTCCAGACCTTTTCTCAAAAGGTCCGTTTTTTCCGTCAGAATTCTGGATTCTCAGATTGACGGCGTAGCTCTTGAGTCCCGGATCTTGGCGACTTCTGGTATCCTTCCTGAAGTCATCTCCGCTATGACTCGAGCTCCAAAGTGTCCTTTGACCTTTTTGGCCTTGCCGACCCTCCTGTCCCTTCCACAGTCCGGTCTACAGCTAGGACTATCCCTCATTAAGGGACAGGTCTCGGCTCTGTCAGTATGTGCCAGCGGCGTATCGTTCGGCTGGCTCCGGTGCGCTCCTTTAAGGGCGCATCTCACATCATTCCGCCTTTCCGGCGGCCTATGGAGCCCTGGGACCTTAATCCGGTCCTCCCGGTTCCCGGAAACCTCCCTTTGCGCCTCTTGGGGAGGTTTCTTTGTTTCATCTTTCACAGAAAGTAGTCTTTCTAGTGGCTATATTTTCCCGCCAGAGAGTTCTGGCTGCACTCTCTCGGAGTCACCCCCTTTTTTTGGTCTTTGCATCAAGACAAGGTGGTCTCCGTCCGACTCCGGACTTTTTTCCCTAAGGTGGTTACTGCTTCCACCTTATCCGGGGCAATTTTCCTGCCTTCCTTTTGTCCGGCTCCTGTTCATCGCTTGAGGAAGCGTTGCATATCCTGGATCTGGTGCGGGCGCTCCGGATCTATGTGTCTCGCACCGCCGTTATTAGGCGGTGCACCTCTCTCTGGTGCTGACTGCTAGTCAGCGTAGCGGTCTCTCGGCATCTAAGCCGACCCTGGTTCGTTGGCTTAGGTCGGCCATTTCGGAGACCTACAAGTGTACTCAAGTGCCTTCCCCGCCGGGGATCAGAGCACATTTGATCAGACCTGTCGGCGCCTTTTTGGGCTTTCAGGCACCAGGTTACGGCTCAGTAGGTCTGTCAGACTGCAGCTCGAATTAGTCTGCATACTTTTTCGAAGCACTACCCAAGGCATGCTCATGCTTTGGCAGACGCGGGCTTGGGCAGACGCATCTTTCCGGCGTCTGTCGCCCATTTGTGAAGTTAGGTTTGCCTGCTTCTCAGTTGTCTGTTTATTCCCACCCATGGACTGCTTTTGAACGTCCCATGGTCTGGGTCTCCCATAGGAACGATAAAGAAAAAGAGAATTTTGTTTACTTACCGTAAATTCTTTTTCTTATAGTTCCGTCATGGGAGACCCAGCACCCTCCCTATTGCCTGTTGGCAGGTTTCTTGTTCCGTGTGTCTTCACCGGCTGTTATTGTTGTAGACAGAGGTTCCGGCTCTTCCGGATTTTACTCTCTCTTCTTGTGGGTGGATGTCCTCCTTCAGCTTTTGCACTAAACTGGCTAGAACTGGCTAGCAGGGGGTGTATATGCTAGGAGGGAGGAGCTACACGTTTTGAGTGTAGTAACTTTGTGTGTCCTCCGGGGGCAGTAGCTATACACCCATGGTCTGGGTCTCCCATGACGGAACTATAAGAAAAAGAATTTACGGTAAGTAAACAAAATTCTCTTTTTTCACCAGGTAAACCAATATAACTGCACAAAATTTAGAAATAAACATTTCTGACATGCAAATACAAAACTCCAAAAAATTAGTGACCAATATAGCCACCTTTCTTTCTGATGACACTCAGCAGCCGACCATCCATAGATTCTGTTAGTTGCTTGATCTGTTTACAATCAACATTGCATGCAGCAGCCACCACAGCCTCCCAGACACTGTTCCGGGAGGTGTACTGTTTTCCCTCCCTGTAGATCTCACATTTAATGAGGGACCACAGGTTCTCTATGGGGTTCAGATCAGGTGAACAAGGGGGCCATGTCATTATTTTTTCATCTTTTAGACCTTTACTGACCAGCCACGCTGTGGAGTAGTTGGATGCATGTGATGGAGCATTGTCCTGCATGAAAATCATGTTTCTTTATCGTTCCTTTGGGAGACCCAGACCATTGGTGTTTAGCTCCTGCCTCCGGAGGACACACAAAATACTACACTTAAAAGTGTAGCTCCTCCCTCTGAGCTTATACACCCCCTGGTAGCCAGTCCTAGCCAGTTTATCGCTTTGTGTTCAGGAGGCATACATCCACATGAATTCTCATCTGATTTGTTTGACTTTTGGAAAGAGTTTGAAGAAAAGCGGGTCCATGTCTGGACTCCCGGCATGTCCTTTCTCACTCCACTGTGTCGGCGGTGTTGTTAAGGTTGATTTACAAGGCTGAAGCCTTACATGCCGTGCTCCTTCACCATCCCTTCTGGGCTCTGGCTTGAAGTGGGAGCCAGCACGGTCTCCATGCCTGGCAGGAGTCCGGTCTCCATCCACAGCCCCTTGAGGATTCTGTTGGACCGGAGCACTCATCCCCAGGGACATGACCCTGCGTCTCAGCAGCTAAGTACCTGAGACGTTTATGTTGGGGGTCCCGGTTCTTTATTGTAAGGGGAGAGTATGCTGTATGTGATTGTTTTTAACTTTTCCGGCGGGTTCTCCAGCTTTTGCCCGAAACCGCGCTGATGGTGCCTGCTTGTCGGCCTGGCCGCTTAAATTTAGGCCCCGGCTTCGCCGGAGGCCAAGTTTCGTTTTCCTGCCCTCGCATGTCACTCATGCAGAGGGACAGGTTCGGCTCCTCCCGGCGGCCGTTCTACACAGGGGAGGGACACTCCCCACTGCTGGGGCGTCCCTCCTTCCCTGCAGGTCTCTATAGCCCTCCAGTTCCCGCTCTTTTATAGGAACGCCCCTAGTCCCGCCCCCTCTCTTCGCTTCGGCGGCCATTTCTCAGGCAGAGTTCACTCTGCTCTGGGACATCCTGCATTCTGCATCTCTGCTGAGGTGCTGCGCACTGGGGGACCGGGCTTCGGGATCTGGAGGGCACACAACACCGCGCTCAGTGGTCTGGTAAGCCACAGCCGGTCTCCGGTTGTGGACCTCTGTATATTCTCCCTGGGGTTCATTCTCTGCAAAGCCCCCACTTCAGCAGCATGTCTCACACAAGGAGCAAGGCTCCAAAGCTTTATTCTGCATGCACTGCATGTAAGCTCCTGCTGCCTGAGCCGAGCATTTATCCACACTGTGTTGGTTGCTCTAACTTGGCGGTGACACAGCCTGGAGTCTCACCCCCAGTGGTCTCTCAGGCTGCTGCTGTACCTGTGATTGAACCCCCGGCCTGGGTAGAGTCCTTTTCTAGGTCCATATCCCAGTCATTTGCTGAGTCCATGGGACTTTTGTCCAGGACTTTGATGAATATGCATCAGCCCCCCTCACAGGGTGCCTCTAATACTCTTGACAGAGGACTCCTATCCTCTGACCTCCGTCCATCAGAGCTCACGGAGGATTCATCATCTGATCCCAGACCCCGTCCTTCTAAGAGAAGGCGCATGGTTTCCTCCCCCTCCCCATCCCACGGCTCTGTCTCAAGAGCTGACTCTCAAGATGAGGAGGATGCCCTCACTGGGGGCTCGGAGGCTATGTATCCCATTGATTTCTCTGAGGGTGACTCAGATCTTAGTGATTTGATTGCTTCTATTAATTCTGTGCTGGATCTCAATCCGCCAGTGTCAGAGGAGCAACTCTCTTTGGCAGAAAAACATCAGTTTACCTCGCCTAAGAGAGTGAAGAGTGTGTTCTTTAACCACTCCAGTTTTCAGACCGCTGTGACCAAACCCAGGGCCTGCCCTGACAAACGCTTTCCAAAGCGTGGTTCTGATGACCGGTTTCCATTTCCACCTGAGGTGGTCAAGGAGTGGTCCTGGCGTCCATCGACATCAGAGATGCCTATCTACATGTGCCAATCGCAGTGTCACATCAGCGTTGGTTACGTTTTGCGATAGGAGAGGATCATTTCCAATTCGTAGCTCTCCCCTTCGGGTTAGCCACGGCCCTTCGGGTATTCACCAAGGTCATGGCGGCAGTGATTGCGGTCCTGCACCTCCAGGGGTTAGCAGTGCTTCCTTATCTGGACGACCTTCTGGTCAAGGGTCCATCCAGCGCAGACTGTCAGCGGAGTGTTTCGCTCACTCTCGCAACCCTAGCCCAATTCAGGTGGATTGTCAATCTTCCCAAATCCACTCTGACTCCGACTCAGAGTCTCCCGTACCTAGGGATGCAGTTCGAGACTTTGCCGGCACTTGTGAAGTTGCCCTTAATCAAACAGCAGTCCCTCCAACTGGCGGTGCGCTCTCTCCTGAGGCCCCGCCGTTATTCCCTCATGCGCCTGATGCAGGTGCTGGGTCAAATGGTGGCTTCCATGGAGGCGGTTCCCTTTGCCCAGTTCCATCTGCGTCCTCTGCAGCTGGACATTCTCCGCTGTTGGGACAAGCGGCCTTCCTCCTTACAGAGGTTAGTGGCTCTGTCGCCACGGACCAGGAGCTCTCTTCAGTGGTGGCTTCGACCCCTCTCCCTGTCTCAAGGGCGCTCCTTCCTGGCTCCGTCCTGGGTGATTCTCACCACGGATGCCAGCCTATCCGGCTGGGGAGCGGTACATCTCCACCACAGAGCTCAGGGCACTTGGACTCCGTCCGAGTCAGCCCTTTCAATCAATGTGCTGGAAACCAGAGCTGTGCTTCTAGCTCTCCTAGCCTTTCACCACCTGTTGGCGGGCAGGCACATTCGAGTCCAGTCAGACAACGCGACAGCGGTTGCCTACATCAATCACCAAGGCGGGACACGCAGCCGCCTGGCAATGTTGGAGGTCCAACGCATTCTTCAATGGGCGGAGGACTCCAAGTCCACCATATCCGCAGTCCACATCCCTGGCGTAGAAAACTGGGAGGCAGATTATCTCAGCCGTCAATCCGTGGACGGTGGCGAGTGGTCCCTGCACCCGGCAGTGTTTCAGTCAATCTGCCGCAAGTGGGGCACTCCGGACGTGAACCTAATTGCATCCCGTCACAACAACAAGGTTCCGGTTTACGTGGCTCGCTCACACGATCCTCAGGCCTTCGCCGCGGACGCTCTGGTTCAAGACTGGTCCCAGTTTCGTCTGTCCTACGTGTTTCCTCCTCTAGCTCTCTTGCCCAGAGTCCTGCGCAAGATCAGAATGGAGGGCCGTCGAGTCATCCTCATTGCACCGGACTGGCCCAGGCGAGCTTGGTATCCGGACCTGCTCCAACTGTCCGTGGAGATGCCGTGGCATCTTCCGGACCGTCCAGACCTGCTCTCGCAAGGTCCGTTTTTCCGCCCGAATTCTGCGGCACTCAAATTGACGGCGTGGCTCTTGAGTCCTGGATTTTGACGGCTTCGGGTATTCCTCCTGAAGTCATCTCCACTATGACTCGGGCCCGTAAGTCTTCCTCCGTCAAGATCTATCACAGGACTTGGAAAATTTTCCTGTCCTGGTGTCACTCTTCCGGCCATTCTCCTTGGCCATTCTCATTGCTGACCCTTCTGTCTTTTTTACAGTCCGGTCTGCAGCTAGGACTGTCCCTCAGCTCTCTCAAGGGACAAGTCTCAGCTCTATCAGTGCTGTTCCAGCGGCGTCTCGCCCGGCTGGCTCAGACCCGCACCTTCATGCAAGGTGCGTCTCACATCATTCCGCCTTATCGGCGGCCCTTGGATCCCTGGGACCTTAACTTGGTCCTCATGGTATTGCAGAAACCCCCCTTTGAGCCTCTTAGGGAGGTTTCTTTGTATCGTCTTTCTCAAAAGGTGGCCTTTCTAATTGCCATAACTTCTCTCAGGAGAGTCTCTGATTTGGCGGCGCTCTCCTTGGAGTCACCTTTTTTTGTTTTTTCACCAAGACAAAGTAGTTCTCCGTCCGACCCCGGACTTTCTTCCTAAGGTGGTCTCTCCCTTCCACCTTAACCAGGATATTTCCTTGCCTTCCTTCTGTCCGGCCCCTGTTCATCACTTTGAGAAAGCGCTGCATACTCTAGATCTGGTGCGTGCGCTCCGGATTTATGTGGCTCGCACCGCTGCGCTTAGGCGGTGCACCTCTCTTTTTGTGCTAACCACAGGGCGGCGCAAGGGTCTCTCTGCTTCTAAGCCGACCTTGGCCCGTTGGATTAGATCGACCATTTCGGACGCCTACCAGAGTACTCAGGTGCCTCCCCCGCCGGGGATCAAAGCACACTCGACCAGAGCTGTCGGTGCCTCTTGGGCTTTTAGGCACCAGGCTACGGCTCAACAAGTCTGTCAGGCTGCCACTTGGACTAGCCTGCATACCTTTTCGAAGCACTACCAAGTGCATGCTCATGCTTCGGCAGATGCGAGCTTGGGCAGACGCATCCTTCAGGCGGCTGTCGCCCACTTGTGAAGTTAGGCTCCGCCTACTTCTTAGTTTTTTTTTGTTTATTCCCACCCAGGGACAGCTTTGGAACGTCCCATGGTCTGGGTCTCCCAAAGGAACGATAAAGAAAAAGAGAATTTTGTTACTTACCGTAAATTCTTTTTCTTATAGTTCCGTATTGGGAGACCCAGCTCCCTCCCTGTTGCCTGTTGGCAATTTTCTTGTTCCGTGTGTTATCACCGGCTGTTGTCGTGGACAGAGTCTCCGGTTGTTCCGGTTCTTACTCAGTTCTACTTGTGGGTGGCTATTCTCCTTCAGCTTTTGCACTAAACTGGCTAGGACTGGCTACCAGGGGGTGTATAAGCTCAGAGGGAGGAGCTACACTTTTAAGTGTAGTACTTTGTGTGTCCTCCGGAGGCAGAAGCTAAACACCCATGGTCTGGGTCTCCCAATACGGAACTATAAGAAAAAGAATTTACGGTAAGTAACAAAATTCTCTTTTTTTCTTGAACGATACCCACTTCTTCCTGTACCACTGTTTGAAGAAGTTGTCTTCCAGAAACTACCAGGGAGAGCACTCCGGCACACTACCCCAATAATTATAAGAGCAAAAATTTCTGAATCAAAAGTTTCTTTATTACATGAAAGTCCAATACAAGAAAATCCAAAACAAAACGTTTCGACCTATAAGGTCTTCATCAAAGGACTATCATAGTCCTTTGATGAAGACCTTATAGGTCGAAACGTTTTTTTTTTTGGACTTTCTTGTATTGGACTTTCATGTAATAAAGAACCTTTTTGATTCAAAAATTTTTGCTCTTATAATTATTGGGGTAGTGTGCCGGAGTTCTCTCCCTGGTATTAAATCTCTTTTGTTCTCCAGAGCACGTATAAGGTGAAGCAGGGTCCTAATCTCTTCCTGTCTTCCAGAAACTGGCAGTAGGTCTGGGAGTTGAGCTTCACTCCATCCTGAACCCGAAAAGGTCCCACAAGTTCATCTTTGATGATACCAGCCCATACCAGTACCCCACCTCCACCTTGCTGGCGTCTGAGTTGGAGTGGAGCTCTCTGCCCTTTACTGATCTAGCCTCTGGCCCATCCATCTAGCCCATCAAGAGTCACTCTCATTTCATCAGTCCATAAAACCCTTGAAAAATCAGTCTTAAGATATTTCTTGGCCCAGTCTTGACGTTTTATCTTATGTTTCTTGTTCAAAGGTGGTCGTTTTTCAGCCTTCCTTACCTTGGCCATGTCCCTGAGTATGGCACACCTTGTGCTTTTTGATACTCCAGTAACGTTGCAGCTCTGAAATGTGGCCAAACTGGTTGCAAATGGCATCTTGGCAGCTTCACGCTTGATTTTCCTCAATTCATGGGCAGTTATTTTGCGCCTTTTTTGCACAACACGCTGCTTGCGACCCTGTTGGCTATTTGCCATGACACGCTTGAGTGTTCGGTGATCACTCTTCAAAAAGTTTGGCAATTTCAAGACTGCTGCATCCCTCTGCAAGACATCGCACAATTATGGACTTTTCAGAGCCCGTCAAATCTCTCTTCTGACCCATTTTGCCATAGGGCAGGAAGTTGCCTAATAATTAAGCACCCCTTATATAGGGTGTTGATGTCATTACACCGCACCCCTCCTCATTACACAGATGCACATCACCTGATTTACTTAATTGGTAGTTGGCTCTCAGCCTATACAGCTTGGAGTAGGACAACATGTATACAAATTATCATGTGATCAAAATACTCGTTTGACTAATAATTTTGCACACAGTGTACATTTGCAACAGAATAAGTGCAGACACGCACCACTTGATTACCTTGTCCGATGCTGGCCGGGGAACAGATGTGAACTCCTGGCTGTTGCTGGGCTTCACTGGTACTCGCTGGTGTGAACAGGCAGATCCAAACGTGAGCCAGTAAAAAGGGGAAAAAAGCTGCACCTGCCGTAAAATAACATCCAGACTTTATTGAAAATGGTACATAAAAATCATGGAGGTCAGGGGCCAGGCGCTGGAACTGAAAAGGACAATGGCCATTTCGCGCAAATTTGCTTCTATGGGTCCTTTGTCCTGAAAGGACCCATAGAAGCGCATTTGTGCGAAACAGCCGTAGTCCTTTTGGGTTCCAGCGCCTGGCCCTTGACCTCCATGATTTTTATGTACCATTTTCAATAAAGTCTGGATGTTATCTTATGGCGGGTGCAGCTTTTTACTGGCCCGTCCATCAGTCCTGTGACCCTCTGCCTTAGCCCTACATACAGCAGTAGACATTGATTGTGGCAGTCACATGACCACGGGTTGCGATGTCACATCTTGAGTGGGGAAGCCAATTTAATCATGTGCATCTTACAAACCAGGAGATAATGAGGACCGGTCTGGATGTAAAAAAAAATCCATATGCTAGCTTAAGACAGAGATTTTAAGATCATACCTCTCCCTCATGTATGATCATGCTGGTCTTTGAAATGTAAACCTACTGACACCTTTTATTTCTTCTATGTGTTGCTGCAGTCCCAAGTAATTGGCATTCTCACTCCAATGCACATGAGGTGTTAAGTATGTCAAGGAGAACCTCATGCTCCTTTGCTCCGCCAGGTTGTTTTGCTGTCTAGCACCCGCCTCTATAGCTCACAGTGTGTAACAATGAATACTAGACAAGGAAAATTGGATAGTGAATGATCACTCAAGCTCAGGAGGTTTATGAAGTGCTCTGAGCACTTAAGCTGGTGTCACACACAGCGACAACGACAACGACGTCGCTGCTACGTCACCATTTTCTGTGACGTTGCAGCGACGTCCCGTCGCTGTCGCTGTGTGTGACATCCAGCAACGACCTGGCCCCTGCTGTGAGGTCGCCGGTCGTTGCTGAATGTCCAGCTTCATTTTTTCGTCGTCACTCTCCCGCTGTGACACACACATCGCTGTGTGTGACAGCGAGAGAGCGACGAAATGAAGCGATCAGGAGCCGGCACTGGCAGCTGCGGTAAGCTGTAACCAGCGTAAACATCGGGTAACCAAGGGAAGACCTTTCCCTGGTTACCCGATGTTTACGCTGGTTACCAGCCTCCGCTCTTGCTGCCAGCGCCGGCTCCTGCACTGTGACATGTGGCTGCAGTATGCATCGGGTAATTAACCCGATGCATACTGTAGCAAGGAGAGCAAGGAGCCAGCGCTAAGCAGTGCGCGCGGCTCCCTGCTCTCTGCACTGTGACATGTAGCTGCAGCACACATCGGGTTAATTAACCCGATGTGTACTGTACCTAGGAGAGCAAGGAGCCAGCGCTAAGCGCGGCTCCCTGCTCTCTGAACATGTAACACAGCGACGTTATGATCGCTGCTTCTGCTGTGTTTGACAGCTAAGCAGCGATCATAACAGCGACTTACAAGGTCGCTGTTACGTCACCGAAAATGGTGACGTAACAGCGACGTCGTTGTCGCTGTCGTTTAGTGTGAACCCAGCTTTAGTGTCTAATCTTCATAGGAATGAAAATGCTCTTTACTCAGGAATGCAACAGCAGATAAAAGATATAAAGGTGTCAATGGGTTTACATTTCAAAGACCAGCATGCCCATGTTTGTGGGGGAGGAGGGTTGACTTTACTGACAATTCTCCCTTGGAGGTAGATTTGGATGCAAATCTGTGGCGAACTTCAGCAAAGTCTTTATGAAATCTTAATGCCGTTTAGGATAGTGAAATCTGCTGATGATTTTCCATGTATGGGAAATCCACAGTGCCTCCATCCTGTGCAGACGGACTCGGGTACTCCCATCTCCTGCAGTTGCTGTCAATGTCTACTAGATGCAGTGTCATCCTATAAGGGAGGACTATGTTAAGATTCAGTGCAGCCGCTTCTCCCATTGAAATCCGTAAAGAGCTGCTTGGACACCTTTTTTAAATGGGAAAGTGTTGACGGATGCCGTCCTTGAATCCATCTGCCTTTATAGGTGTACAATTAAAGTCCCCCGCTCATCACTAGTTACTAGTACTGCGCACCCGAGCATGGTAGTGCCCGCTCATCACTAGTTACTAGTACTGCGCACCCGAGCATGGTAGTGCCCGCTCATCACTAGTTATGAGTACTGAGCACCCGAGCATGGTAGTGCCCGCTCATCACTAGTTACAAGTACAGAGCACCTGAGCATGGTAGTGCCCGCTCATCACTAGTTACTAGTACTGCGCACCCGAGCATGGTAGTGCCCGCTCATCACTAGTTACGAGTACTGCGCACCCGAGCATGGTAGTGCCCGCTCATCACTAGTTACGAGTACTGAGCGCCTGAGCATGGTAGTGCCCGCTCATCACTAGTTACGAGTACCGAGCACCCGAGCATGGTAGTGCTCGCTAATCACTAGTTGCGAGTACTGAGCACCTGAGCATGGTAGTGCCCGCTCATCACTAGTTACGAGTACTGAGCACCTGAGCATGGTAGTGCCCGCTCATCACTAGTTACGAGTACTGAGCACCCGAGCATGGTAGTGCTCGCTCATCACTAGTTGCGAGTACTGAGCACCTGAGCATGGTAGTGCCCGCTCATCACTAGTTACGAGTACTGAGCACCTGAGCATGGTAGTGCTCGCTCATCACTAGTTGCGAGTACTGAGCACCTGAGCATGGTAGTGCCCGCTCATCACTAGTTACGAGTACTGAGCACCTGAGCATGGTAGTGCCCGCTCATCACTAGTTACGAGTACCGAGCATGGTAGTGCCCGCTCATCACTAGTTACAAGTACAGAGCCCCCGAGCATGGTAGTGCTCGCTCATCACTAGTTACAAGTACAGAGCCCCCGAGCATGGTAGTGCCCGCTCATCACTAGTTACAAGTACTGAGCACCCGAGCATGGTAGTGCTCGCTCATCACTAGTTACAAGTACTGAGCACCCGAACATGGTAGTGCTCGCTCATCACTAGTTACAAGTACTGAGCACCCGAGCATGGTAGTGTTCGCTCATCACTAGTTACGAGTACTGAGCACCCGAGCATGGCAGTGCCCGCTCATCACTAGTTACGAGTACTGAGCATCCGAGCATGGTAGTGCCCGCTCATCACTAGTTACAAGTACCGAGCACCTGAGCATGGTAGTGCCCGGTCATCACTAGTTACAAGTACTGAGCACCCGAGCATGGTAGTGCTCGCTCATCGCTAGTTACGAGTACTGAGCACCCGGGCATGGTAGTGCTCGCTCATCACTAGTTACGAGTACCGAGCACTGGAGCATGGTAGTGCCCGCTCATCACTAGTTACGAGTACTGAGCACCCGAGCATGGTAGTGCCCGCTCATCACTAGTTACGAGTACTGAGCACCCGAGCATGGTAGTGCCCGCTCATCACTAGTTACGAGTACTGAGCACCCGAGCATGGTAGTGCCCGCTCATCACTAGTTACGAGTACTGAGCACCCGAGCATGGTAGTGCCCGCTCATCACTAGTTACAAGTACTGAGCACCCGGGCATGGTAGTGCTCGCTCATCACTAGTTACGAGTACCGAGCACCGGAGCATGGTAGTGCCCGCTCATCACTAGTTACGAGTACTGAGCACTGGAGCATGGTAGTGCCCGCTCATCACTAGTTACGAGTACTGAGCACCCGAGCATGGTAGTGCCCGCTCATCACTAGTTACGAGTACTGAGCACCCGAGCATGGTAGTGCCCGCTCATCACTAGTTACAAGTACTGAGCACCCGAGCATGGTAGTGCCCGCTCATCACTAGTTACAAGTACTGAGCACCCGGGCATGGTAGTGCTCGCTCATCACTAGTTACGAGTACCGAGCACCGGAGCATGGTAGTGCCCGCTCATCACTAGTTACGAGTACTGAGCACCCGAGCATGGTAGTGCTCGCTCATCACTAGTTACGAGTACTGAGCACCCGAGCATGGTAGTGCTCGCTCATCACTAGTTACAAGTACTGAGCACCCGAACATGGTAGTGCTCGCTCATCACTAGTTACAAGTACTGAGCACCCGAGCATGGTAGTGCTCGCTCATCACTAGTTACGAGTACCGAGCACCGGAGCATGGTAGTGCCCGCTCATCACTAGTTACGAGTACTGAGCACCCGAGCATGGTAGTGCTCGCTCATCACTAGTTACGAGTACTGAGCACCGGAGCATGGTAGTGCCCGCTCATCACTAGTTACGAGTACTGAGCACCGGAGCATGGTAGTGCCCGCTCATCACTAGTTACGAGTACTGAGCACCCGAGCATGGTAGTGCCCGCTCATCACTAGTTACGAGTACTGAGCACCCGAGCATGGTAGTGCCCGCTCATCACTAGTTACGAGTACTGAGCACCTGAGCATGGTAGTGCCCGCTCTTCACTAATTACGAGTACTGAGCACCGGAGCATGGTAGTGCCCGCTCATCACTAGTTACGAGTACTGAGCACCTGAGCATGGTAGTGCCCGCTCATCACTAGTTACGAGTACTGAGCACCTGAGCATGGTAGTGCCCGCTCTTCACTAATTACGAGTACTGCCCATGGTAGTACTCGCTCATCACTTGTTACGAGTACTGAGCGCCCGAGTATGGTAGTGCTCGATTATCACTAAATCTTACTATTTTTGGTCTAAAAAAATAATTTTCTTATCCTGGACAACTAATTATGCTAAAGCAGCATTCACCTATGACTTGTTACTGTCCATGACCTATGGTGTAAAATGTTCAAATGCAGCGAGTACAAATATTGCATAAGTAAGAACCTGTGACTGTGGGATGCTGAGCAGATGTAGTGTCGGGGATAAGTCCATACGGTGATCGGCTAATTCTGGTAAATGAATCCTTTCGTTCCTTCCTTGCAGGCTGACTTTGTGAAGGTTGCTCATCCGGACCCTTCATTCAGAGAAGCAGCGGAGGAAGCCTGCAGGAACATAGGCACCATGGTGGAGAAGTATGTGACCGGTGCCACGCTGTGCCGCTGTCTGTGTACATTGTGTGTGGTGTTTCTGCCTTGTTCACACTGGATTTTTCAATGCATACTGTATATCTAGTGGACACTTCCGAAATATCCATAGGATCCATTCATCTCACAGGGGTGCTCTTTGTGCCTCCATCAGGCAGCGATATTTTATTAGAATTTGGGTCTTTTGTACTGTATATAAGGCTATGTGCACACAGAGACGTAGAGGATTTTTTTGAGCAGATACTGACCGGAAACTCCAAGTCCACCTAAATGGTATGTGTGACGCCGTTTTCATACACACCGGAATCATGGCCATATGCAGACCAATTAAAATCAATGGATCAAATGGATCTGTGCACATATTAGTGTTTTCACAAGGGCCGTGTGTCCGTATGGAGCACACGCCTGTCCTTTTGCTTCGCACAGAGACAAGTCAGTTTTTCTCCGGCAGCAGTGATGTCACGTGGATCACCCAGTGGTGTGATCCGTGTGACACGTAGCGGAGAAAACAAGTGTCTTTGAAATAAATTGATTTTCTATACTCACCTGGCTCCAGTGCTGCTGTCTTCGGCGCTGCTGCCACTTGCTTCCGGGCCCGCTCATTATGCTCATTGCATATTCACGGCACCGCGGACCCGGAAGCAGCAGCGCCGGGGACAGGTGAGTAAAAAGTTCCTGATCTCCATGTGCTATCATGCATAGCACACGGAGAACACACGTGTGCTAACATCATGGCACTCGAAGGGTCATATGCACCTTCAACACGGCTGTGAAAAACGTGTCTTTTCTATGGACATGTAAAAGAGGCCTTAAACAGAGACATCCCACACAAAAAAAATGCATTGGGTCTGATTCATCAAAGCTTTCATGCCAGAAAACTCGGCTAAAAGGTTTGAAAAGTTGCAAAAATTAGGCGTAACTCTGCGTTGCACCTAATGTTGCAACTTTTCTCGTCTTCACACCAGTTTCTCCCAGCTCAACCAAAATAGCAGATTTAAGGCTGCTTTACACGCTGCGACATCGCTAGAGATCTCGTTAGCGATGTGAGATCGCAGATAAGATTTGCCGAGATCGCACATAGGTCATATTTTATAGCGCCGGTCACATGTGCGATTTTGGCAAATCGTATGTGCGATCTGGTGTGTACATCGCTAATGAGAACGCTAGCGATCTCGCAGCGTGTAAAGCACCCTTTAGGCTATGTGCCCACAGGACTCTGTACCCACGGATTTTGTCGCGTAAAACCTGCGGATTTATCTGGATTTTCCAGATAAATCCGCAGGTTCACGCAAGTACAGACACTCCCCATATTATCCTATGGGAAATGGGGAGTGCTGTATCAATGCTGCAGTATGTGCGGCTGCGGAATATGCTGCGGATGTCCCGCAGCTGTACATAACTGCATGTCAATTATTCATGCGGAAATACCTGCGGAAATCCGCTTCTCCACTATAGAGATACAGGCCGGGAATTCCGCAGGTAAGTCGCATGAATGTCCGCAGGTTTACCGCAACAAAAATGCTCGGAAGTTGCAGCAATGGATAACTGCGGATTCCGGGGAGCAGCTGCGGGAAACCTGCAAAAACGTCCGCGGGTACGTTGTTCCGTGGGCACATAGCCTAAGGGCACTGCTGGGGTGTGATATTCTTTACTCCAGAAATCTCAATCCAGTACCTGACGTTAGTGAGGTTTCTGGCATCGCGCATGAACTCCCACACTTGTGTATACTCCTGTTTCATGAAGAGGCGGGCACCTCTTCATAAATCGGGATCATCTGACACCAACACACCCCCTCATCAAGACCAGCGAGAACAGTGCCAGTCTTGATGCCTCGGTCCTGTTGCCTCCAGTATGTTGTTGTTGTTGGTGTTGGTGTTTGTTGGTGTTGGTGTTTGTTGGTGGTGTTGTTGTTGGGGGGTGTGTGTGTTTTTTTTTTTTCTTTTCCCTAATATTGATGTCCAGTAGCATCACATACCATATTATGTCTGTGCAGGAGCCTCAGGCAATGCTCCTATCTCCAACAGAAAGGTCAAAAGCAATAAGTAAAAAAATGTCTGATCGCTGGAAGCCTCTACTTTTTTCAAGATGATTTATGTCAGACTCATTATTATATTGTCATATGGCCATGAATCACCTTAGAAAAAAATCCAGATGGTTTACAGACCCTGTCCTAAGGTGAGTTAAAGGGAATCTGTCACCAGGTTTTTGCTCCCCCATCTGTGAGCAGCATAATGTAGAGACAGCCCCTGATTCCAGTGATGTGTCACTTACTGAGCTGTTTGCTATCTGTCACGAACCACCGGGGGGGTCACTCAGAAATCCCCCGCGCTGGCTACCAGTACGTCACAATCGGGGGGTAACAAGTGGGGGTCACCCCTCCTTTATACCTCCCGACCGACAGACAGAGCACGTGACGCGCTCTCTAGCGCCCCTCTTATAGTCAGGCCAATTATGGAATTGCCCGACAATAAGCAAGGAGGCCGCTATACTACTTATGCCGATTATTGAAGGGTCCCCAGTGAGGGTAGGGTATATATTCCCCCGACCTCCGCGGGCGGAATATATAAAATCTCCCCGAATCTCACTGGCCTCCCCACAATAATCCTTGGCACAATTCGCTGCCACCAACCGATTTACGGTAACTATTAGCCGAACACACAGACGTGGGATTCAAGATCGAGATAACAGAACAGCCCAAGATTAATTATATAATTTAATCAGCCTAAAGCACACTAGAAACTACAATATATACAATAGGGAATCTACAGAATATACATATGTCAGAGTACAGTTACAGTCAAAGCATGGGTTACAAACAGGCATACACAGTTCCAGCAGTTACCTTGTTGCGTCTGGCCACAGGGGGGCGCTGTAGACCAGGTTTCCAGGAACTCCCTCACAGGTCTTTCCCAACCAGGCCCCCGAGCAGAAGAACACTGGAAAATGGCCGAAGTAGGGTTATCAACCTGGGCAGATCCAGGTCCCCTCCTACCTTAGTGACCTCACAGGGAAGCACTGCCACTCCCCCTGCATGGATCAGAATTATCCAGCAAAGGGGATATTGGCCATAACTTTGCCTGGGAGCGTCGTAGGCAGACGCCAATGCTCTCATTGTGACAGTTATGAATTTAGCTACAGAACGAGGGGACTCATGACCTGTCTACGAGTTCCCATATGGCTGATATCACGCCTGGGGTATTTCCCAAGCTCCCCCTTCCATAAAAAAGGTGTGCCAGCATCGTCCGCCTGCGCAAACACCATTTTTATGGTTGCCATATTTATCGGAGATATGGCTTGCGAGATATGAACCATTTTTTACTGGAGTCGTTCTGTCTGGCTACTTCCAAGCCTTGCTAATGAGATACAACTCTTGTTACAGGGGGACGGCAGGGAGTCATCCTGGGTCCATTGTCCTCACATCATCTCATCTCCATATCAGAGGAGATGGCTGTTGGAGGTGTAAGTGGGATGTGACACCTTCACAGATGCTGGACATTTGAGAACCAGAAGGGAGGGGGGGGGCACTGCCAGGGAGTGATGAGAGCAATTATGACTTCTAGTCATAATTCCTCTTCATATCCCAGGATTTACCTCACACCTCCCCCCTTTTGAGGGCGCTAGGGGGCAGCACACTCCGGTGTTCCCCCGTGCGCCCGTCCGCGACCTCTCCTTGTCGGGACAGCCCGTCTGCGTTACCGTGGTCACGGCCCCTTTTGTGGCGAATGGTGAAGTTGTATTGCTGGAGCGCAAGGCTCCATCGCAACAATCGCCCATTCGTCCCAGAGACGGTGTGCAACCAGCTGAGGGGATTGTGGTCCGTCTCCACGATGAAGTGGCGCCCGTATAGATAGGGTTGCAGACGCTGCAGGGCCCACACTATGGCCAGGCACTCCTTCTCCATTGTAGAATAGGCCACTTCCCTTGGTAACAGCTTCCTGCTCAGGTACAAGACTGGGTGCTCTTGGCTCGCAGAGTCCACCTGGCTGAGCACCGCACCGAGGCCGAAGTCACTGGCGTCGGTCTGTACTACAAACGGCCGCGTGAAGTCGGCTGCCTGTAGCACGGGCGGGCTGGACAGGGCGTCCTTTAGGGCCCGGAAGGCTGTCTCGCAGTCCACTGTCCAATCGACTGCAGAGGGCAGCTTCTTCTTGGTGAGGTCCGTCAAGGGCTTTGCCAGGCTACTATAGCATGGAACAAACCTCCTATAGTACCCAGCGGTCCCCAAGAAGGACATCACCTGCTTCTTGGTCCTGGGGGTGGGCCAGGATGCGATGGCCTCCACTTTCTCAGGCTCGGGCTTCAGCGTTCCCCCACCTACCCGGTGACCGAGGTACTGGACCTCGCTCATGGCCAGCTGACACTTTCCCGGCTTGATGGTCAAACCTGCCCGGTGGATCCGCCTGAGCACCTGTGCTAGATGCTCTAGGTGGTCCTCCCAGGTGGGACTGAAGACGGCAATGTCATCCAGGTACGCGGCCGCGTACCCTTCAAGTCCCTTGAGCAGGGTGTTGACCATCCGCTGGAAAGTGGCAGGGGCATTCCTCATCCCGAATGGCATCACCGTGGACTCGTACAGTTCAAATGGGGTAATAAAGGCAGAGCGTTCCCTGGCCTTGCGAGTCAGGGGGATCTGCCAATATCCCCGGCTCAGGTCCATGATGGTCAGGTACTGAGCCCCGGCCAACTGATCGAGCAGGTCATCGATGCGTGGCATTGGGTACGCATCGGCGACCGTGACAGCATTGAGCCCCCTGTAGTCCACGCAGAACCGAGTGGTTCGGTCCTTCTTAGGGACGAGGACTACAGGCGAGGCCCAAGCGCTGTTGGATGCCTGGATCACCCCCAGCTCCAGCATCTCGTCAATCTCCTGGCGCATGTGTTGCTGCACCTCCAGGGAGACCCGATATGCTGAACGCCGGATCGGGGGATGATCCCCAGTGTCCACGTGATGGACAGCCAAGTCAGTCCTTCCGGGCTGGTTGGTAAACAACCCCCGGAAGGGGAGGAGGGTGGCCCACAGCTGGGACCGTTGGTCCTCCAAGAGCTGGTGGCCAACCTCCACATCCTCAATGGATCCGCCTGCCCTAACCTGGGCTAGCATATCCAAGAGGGTTTCCGCTTCTCCCTCCTCGGGCAGGTTGCACACGGGGAGCGCACATGCCTCCCGCTCATGATGTGCCTTCATCATGTTCACATGGAAGGGCTTTCGCCTTCCACGGGCGGGGTCCAGGGTGACCAGGTACGTTACAGGGTTGAGCTGCTGGTACACGAGGTATGGGCCTTCCCAGGCTGCCTGAAGCTTGTCCTGTGGTACGGGGACCAGTACCCACACCTTTTGACCCACTTGGTAGGTCCTCTCACAAGCGTTCTGGTCGTACCAACGCTTCTGATCGGCCTGGGCTTGAGCCATATTGTCGTGTACCAGTTGCGTCAAGGCCTGCATTTTGTCCCGGAAGCGCATGACATACTCGATGACCGACACTCCAGGGGTGGCCAAATCCCCTTCCCAAGCCTCTTTCACCAGAGCCAGGGGGCCCCGCACACGTCGCCCGTACAGGAGCTCAAACGGTGAGAATCCTGTTGAGGCCTGTGGAACCTCCCGGTAAGCAAATAACAGGTGTGGGAGATACCGCTCCCAGTCACGCCCATGGGAGTCGACCAACATCTTAAGCATCTGCTTTAAGGTGCCATTGAACCGCTCGCACAGGCCATTAGTCTGTGGATGGTACGGGCTGGCCACCAGATGTCGCACCTGGACCTGCTTACAGAGGGTCTCCATCAGCTGGGACATGAATTGGGTCCCCCGGTCGGTGAGCATTTCCTGGGGAAAACCCACTCGGGAGAAAATCTCCAGCAATGCGGTGGCCACCTTGTCAGCCCGAATGGACGACAAGGCCACTGCTTCTGGGTACCGGGTGGCATAGTCAACTACCGTCAGTATGAAGCGTTTCCCGGAGCTGCTGGGGATGGCCAGCGGGCCGACCAGATCCACAGCCACCCTCCTGAAAGGCTCATCGATGATTGGCAGAGATACTAGTGGGGCTTTGGGGTGTGGCCCCGCCTTCCCCACTCTCTGACAGGTTTCACACGAACGGCAGTAGGCAGCCACATCGGCCCCCATTTTTGGCCAGTAGAAATGCTGGTTTAACCTGGCCTTGGTCTTAGCGATCCCTAGGTGTCCGGCCATCGGAATCTCATGTGCGATCCGCAACAACTCCGTCCGGAACGGATAGGGTACCACCAACTGTCGGTCCCTGGGCCACGCCTCCGGTGAACCCTGCTGGACCGTGGCCCGGTACAGCCGTCCTTGGTCCCAGACCACTCGCTCCGGGTCCGAGTCCGAGGGAGGCTGTGCCGCCTGCTCCTTTAGAGCTTTCAGGCTGTCGTCAGCTTCTAACGCTGCCTGAAACCCCTGACCAGATGTGGCCAGAATCGACGAGACTGTCACATCTTCGGTCAGTACCCCGGGACCTGTGTCCTGGCCTCCACCTGACTCGGCTGCCACTTGGTCAGAAGGGGAAGAGCTATCGGACCTCCGGGAGGCCCCTTGGCTTCCAGCACTCCCACTGCGGGTGACAGCGGCCACAGCCGCTGCGACCGTGGGTCGTGCCTGCTCCTCCTCCGTTCCTGACCAAGTCGCCGGTTCAGGCAGACCTACCTGGCTTCCTGACACCCCGGTTGTGGGGGAACCCTGCACCGAGATCTTACCTGGGAGCACTTCCGCTCCTGGACCGGCCCCAATCTCACCTGCCTGTTCCCCCTCTGCAGCAACAGAACCCCGCTGTGAAATCTCTGGGGACCCCACATTTGCTGTGGTAGCCCCCACCCCACACACTGGTCCTCCCCCTGCAGCACCCTGCTCTCTGCTTATCCCTGCAGAGGGCAACAGATCCCAGCTCACAGGCTGGTTACTTGTAGAGGCATGGTCACACCTTTCTCTGACCCCCTCCCCTGTCACAGCTGCAGCTGAGTGTGTGTTTTTGGTGTCTATGCAAGCAGAAATATCAGAGTTCACTCCCTCCTCCCTTACATCATTCATAGATAACACATTAACATTGTCCGGAGGCACGTCAGCACTGGCTGAAGGTTCAGCCTTTGGGGCGGGGCCAAACTGGGAGGTTATTTGCCCCAAATCTGTCCCAAGTAGCACGTTTGCAGGGATCCGATCAGTTACCCCCACCTCCCTCACCCCTCGCCCTGCGCCCCAGTCCACATAAATGTCAGCAACAGGCAGCGCCGGGTCAATGCCTCCAATCCCGGAGACAGCGAGGGTTTTTCCAGGGATCAAGTCTTGGGGGGACACCATCTCAGGCCGCACCAGAGTCACCTCCGAGGCGCTGTCTCGCAGTCCTATGGTCACAGACTGGCCGACGGTGACAGGTTGGAAGCTGTCCAGGGACCTACCACCACCCCCACCCACACAATACACCTTGGGCGGCCCTTGGGACGGGGACGGAGCCGGGGTCTTGGGACGCTGAGGGCACATGGCCTTGAAGTGTCCAGGTAGGTTGCACTGGTGGCACCGTCTTGGTTCCGCCACGGGCCTGGAGAGGGGAGTTGAGGGGGACACCCCCTGCAGTCTAGGGGCAGGTGGGGCAGTCGCAGAATTCATCTTACCCCCTCTCCAGGTGCTGCTGGTGGCCGCTCTCCTGGCCTCAGGGGCCCGGTTGTTGGTGTAGTCATCGGCAAGGGCAGCTGTAGCCGTGGACCCCTTTGGCTTCTGGTCTCGGATGAACTGGCGGAGATCCTCAGGGCAGTTCCACAAGAGTTGCTCCGTGATGAACAAGTCCAGGATCTCCGGTCCGGTGGAAAGCTGCAGGCCTTGGGTCCAGTGGTCGGCAGCTCGGGCAAGTGCCCGCCTGTGGTCAGCCCAGGAGTCCTTTGGTCCCTTCTGCAGCGTCCGGAACTTCTTGCGGTAGGACTCCGGAGTGAGGTTGTACTGTTGGATCAGGGCCCGCTTGATGGTGTCGTAGCCCTGATCTGCCTCAGCAGGCAAGTCCCCAAGGATTTCCAGGGCCTTACCCCTTAAACGGGGGGTCAGGTATTTGGCCCACTGGTCCTTGTCCAGATGGTGCTGCAAGCAAGTCCGTTCAAAAGCAGTCAAGAAAGAGTCCAAGTCTCCATCCTTCTCCAGCACTGGGAAGTCCTCAACACGGACCTTTGGAAGTTTGGTGTCTTGAAGGTCACGTGTGGCTGATGAGGGCCGGAGCTGAGCTAGCTGCAGCTGGTAGTCACGCTCTGCCTGTCGCTCTCGCTCTCGCTCTTCACGCGCTGCTTGCCGCTCCGCAGCCTCACGCACTGCTTGCCGCTCCGCAGCCTCAGCATCACGCGCTGCCTGCCGCTCTGCCCTGTGCTCTGCCAGGAGTCCCTTGTAGCCCTCCTGGTCTCCAGCCTGGAGAAGGGCCATAGCCATTTGAAGAAGGCTATCCGAGCCTCCCAGGCTCGGTGGAATGGCACGTGGTGATCTGCGGCCCGCTGCGGAGCCTGGTGATTCACTGTCCATTGCAGAGCGGAGGGCTGGCATCTGGCTCGTTGAGGACCCTTGGGTGAGCTGCTCCTCCTCTTGTCCAGCAGTGCCCGGTTGTGCAATGTCCTCTGCGGAGCTGTTTTCTGGCGTCGAGCTCCTGGAGGACTCGTGGGCAACCTCCTCATTACTGCCCACAGCACCGTCCTCCCTCTCTTCGGCTCCTGCTTTAGCATTGGCCAGTTGCCTAGCTTTGCTCCTGGTGCCATCAGCCATTCTTGCAGACTTTTGGTCACTGACACAGAACTGACACCTGATGCCTCCACACACCTTACAGTATCTGCACTCTGACACTCTAGTGTTGAGCTAGTCTGAAGACCCCAGCAGCCACAGCTGCTGCAGGCAGTCTTTAGTGTCTGGGAGTATGGGTCTCACACTCACACACACTATTATCTCGATCCCACCGCTTGCCACCAATATGTCACGAACCACCGGGGGGGTCACTCAGAAATCCCCCGCGCTGGCTACCAGTACGTCACAATCGGGGGGTAACAAGTGGGGGTCACCCCTCCTTTATACCTCCCGACCGACAGACAGAGCACGTGACGCGCTCTCTAGCGCCCCTCTTATAGTCAGGCCAATTATGGAATTGCCCGACAATAAGCAAGGAGGCCGCTATACTACTTATGCCGATTATTGAAGGGTCCCCAGTGAGAGTAGGGTATATATTCCCCCGACCTCCGCGGGCGGAATATATAAAATCTCCCCGAATCTCACTGGCCTCCCCACAATAATCCTTGGCACAATTCGCTGCCACCAACCGATTTACGGTAACTATTAGCCGAACACACAGACGTGGGATTCAAGATCGAGATAACAGAACAGCCCAAGATTAATTATATAATTTAATCAGCCTAAAGCACACTAGAAACTACAATATATACAATAGGGAATCTACAGAATATACATATGTCAGAGTACAGTTACAGATAAAGCATGGGTTACAACCAGGCATACACAGTTCCAGCAGTTACCTTGTTGCGTCTGGCCACAGGGGGGCGCTGTAGACCAGGTTTCCAGGAACTCCCTCACAGGTCTTTCCCAACCAGGCCCCCGAGCAGAAGAACACTGGAAAATGGCCGAAGTAGGGTTATCAACCTGGGCAGATCCAGGTCCCCTCCTACCTTAGTGACCTCACAGGGAAGCACTGCCACTCCCCCTGCATGGATCAGAATTATCCAGCAAAGGGGATATTGGCCATAACTTTGCCTGGGAGCGTCGTAGGCAGACGCCAATGCTCTCATTGTGACAGTTATGAATTTAGCTACAGAACGAGGGGACTCATGACCTGTCTACGAGTTCCCATATGGCTGATATCACGCCTGGGGTATTTCCCAAGCTCCCCCTTCCATAAAAAAGGTGTGCCAGCATCGTCCGCCTGCGCAAACACCATTTTTATGGTTGCCATATTTATCGGAGATATGGCTTGCGAGATATGAACCATTTTTTACTGGAGTCGTTCTGTCTGGCTACTTCCAAGCCTTGCTAATGAGATACAACTCTTGTTACAGGGGGACGGCAGGGAGTCATCCTGGGTCCATTGTCCTCACATCATCTCATCTCCATATCAGAGGAGATGGCTGTTGGAGGTGTAAGTGGGATGTGACACCTTCACAGATGCTGGACATTTGAGAACCAGAAGGGAGGGGGGGGGCACTGCCAGGGAGTGATGAGAGCAATTATGACTTCTAGTCATAATTCCTCTTCATATCCCAGGATTTACCTCACACTATCATCTTGATAAAATCAATATTTTCTCTGCTGCAGATCTAGCAGTTATACAGAGCTCATGAATATGCTGGACTACCTGCAGCATGCCAAGTAGTCCGGTAATGATAATCTCCTGCTGATCAATCAGTGATTTTATCAAAATCTACACTAAGCAGCCCAGTAAGTGACACATCACTGGAATCAGGATCTCTGCCCCTACTTTATGCTGCTCTCAGATTAGGTGGCAAAAACCTGGTGACAGATTCCCTTTAACTTGCAGTTTTCTGTGGACTGTGATGCATAGAGGTTGTAGAAGCCAATCAGCTCAACGTATTTATGAAACCCGATTGCAAAAATGCCACAAATACAGTTAGGTCCAGAAATATTTGGACAGTGACACAATTTTCGCGAGTTGGGCTCTGCATGCCACCACATTGGATTTGAAATGAAACCTCTACAACAGAATTCAAGTGCAGATTGTAACGTTTAATTTGAAGGTTTGAACAAAAATATCTGGTAGGAATTGTACACATTTCTTTACAAACACTCCACATTTTAGGAGGTCAAAAGTAATTGGACAAATAAACCAAACCCAAACAAAATATTTTTATTTTCAATATTTTGTTGCGAATCCTTTGGAGGCAATCACTGCCTTAAGTCTGGAACCCATGGACATCACCAAACGCTGGGTTTCCTCCTTCTTAATGCTTTGCCAGGCCTTTACAGCCGCAGCCTTCAGGTCTTGCTTGTTTGAGGGTCTTTCCGTCTTAAGTCTGGATTTGAGCAAGTGAAATGCATGCTCAATTGGGTTAAGATCTGGTGATTGACTTGGCCATTGCAGAATGTTCCACTTTTTTGCACTCATGAACTCCTGGGTAGCTTTGGCTGTATGCTTGGGGTCATTGTCCATCTGTACCATGAAGCGCCGTCCGATCAACTTTGCGGCATTTGGCTGAATCTGGGCTGAAAGTATATCCCGGTACACTTCAGAATTCATCCGGCTACTCTTGTCTGCTGTTATGTCATCAATAAACACAAGTGACCCAGTGCCATTGAAAGCCATGCATGCCCATGCCATCACGTTGCCTCCACCATGTTTTACAGAGGATGTGGTGTGCCTTGGATCATGTGCCGTTCCCTTTCTTCTCCAAACTTTTTTCTTCCCATCATTCTGGTACAGGTTGATCTTGGTCTCATCTGTCCATAGAATACTTTTCCAGAACTGAGCTGGCTTCATGAGGTGTTTTTCAGCAAATTTAACTCTGGCCTGTCTATTTTTGGAATTGATGAATGGTTTGCATCTAGAGGTGAACCCTTTGTATTTACTTTCATGGAGTCTTCTCTTTACTGTTGACTTAGAGACAGATACACCTACTTCACTGAGAGTGTTCTGGACTTCAGTTGATGTTGTGAACGGCTTCTTCTTCACCAAAGAAAGTATGCGGCGATCATCCACCACTGTTGTCATCCGTGGACGCCCAGGCCTTTTTGAGTTCCCAAGCTCACTAGTCAATTCCTTTTTTCTCAGAATGTACCCGACTGTTGATTTTGCTACTCCAAGCATGTCTGCTATCTCTCTGATGGATTTTTTTTTTTTTTCAGCCTCAGGATGTTCTGCTTCACCTCAATTGAGAGTTCCTTAGACCGCATGTTGTCTGGTCACAGCAACAGCTTCCAAATGCAAAACCACACACCTGTAATCAACCCCAGACCTTTTAACTACTTCATTGATTACAGGTTAACGAGGGAGACGCCTTCAGAGTTAATTGCAGCCCTTAGAGTCCCTTGTCCAATTACTTTTGGTCCCTTGAAAAAGAGGAGTCTATGCATTACAGAGCTATGATTCCTAAACCCTTTCTCCGATTTGTATGTGAAAACTCTCATATTGCAGCTGGGAGTGTGCACTTTCAGCCCATATTATATATAGAATTGTATTTCTGAACATGTTTTTGTAAACAGCTAAAATAACAAAACTTGTGTCCAGGGCTGTGGAGTCGGAGTCGTGGAGTCGGAGTCGGAGCTCATTTTGGTGGAGTCGGAGTCGGAGTCGGTATAAAATGCACCGACTCCGACTCCTAAAATATATAATAAATTGGGGACAGGAGTGCAATGCAGAATGTGCTGAATATTTTACTAAATAACAACATTTAGTATAATGCTTATATTTAAGTGAAAAATTTATTGTAGTACAATGTGAACATCAGACATTTAATTGTTTTTATGATACAATAATCAAGATATTTGGATAGAACATAAAATATTTATTGGAATACAACTTTAGAACACAAAAAAACTAATAAATTGTAAATATGTAATATATATAATATATATATATATACAGTGTATATACACACACACAAGATATATATGTAATCTACTGTATATTACATAGTGTATTACATATTTACAATTTATTACAGTTTTTTGTGTTCTAAAGTTGTATTCCAATAAATATATTTTATGTTCTATCCAAATATCTTGATTATTGTATCATAAAAATTATTAAATGTCTGATGTTCACATACACATATTCATGTACTACAATACATTTTTCACCTAACTATAAGCAATATATGTAGGAGTCGGAGTCGGAGCCGGAGTCGGAGCCGGAGTCGGAGCCGGAGTCGGAGCCGGAGTCGGAGTCGGAGCCGGAGTCGGAGTCGGTGCAAGAGAATTTGAGGAGTCGGAGTCGGAGTCGGAGTCGAAGGTTTGGCTTACCGACTCCACAGCCCTGCTTGTGTCACTGTCCAAATATTTCTGGCCCTGACTGTACATAGGATAAAAGAAATGCTGGATGGTTAGGTTATAACCATTATCCCTGATGGTTTATATAAAAACCTAAGGAAAACATTGTTGGGTGGGGGGGGCACAACCATTTCTCGGTCAATGCCATTTTCTCTCGGTTTTCCTTTTTATATATTTATGATGTCTCTTATTCTGTTTTTGTTTTGTATGTTTTTCGCACAGTTGAGTTATATGATATTCGGCTTCCTCCGGATGTGATGCCGTTCTTCTTTCTTTTTCGCTCCTAATTGGGAGACCCAGACAATTGGGTGTATAGCTACTGCCTCCGGAGGCCGCACAAAGTACTACACTTAATAGTGTAAGGCCCCTCCCCTTCTGGCTATACACCCCCCCGTGGGAGCACGGGTCCCTCAGTTTTTTGCTTTGTGCGAAGGAGGTCAGACATCCACGCATAGCTCCACTATTTAGTCAGCAGCAGCTGCTGACTATGTCGGATGGAAGAAAAGAGGGCCCATACAGGGCCCCCAGCATGCTCCCTTCTCACCCCACTTTCTGTCGGTGGTGCTTGTTAAGGTTGAGGTACCCATTGCGGGTACGGAGGCTGGAGCCCACATGCTGATTCCTTCCCCATCCCCATTAGGGCTCTGGGCGAAGTGGGATTTTACCGGTCTCCAGGCACTGAGACCGTGCTCCATCCACAGCCCCTGGAGAAGCCGCTGGATATGGAGCTGAGTATCGTCAGGGACATGGCCCTGCTCCGTCAAGGTACTCTGTGTCCCCGTGCATACGCGCGCACACCGCAGCATTGCTGGGTGTGTTAGTGCGCCGGGGACAACAGCGCTGCTGCGCTTGTGCCATTTCCTCACTTCAGCTTAGCTGAGTGGGTAGACTCAGGGAGAACGGTCGCGCCGGCCGCTGGGACTGCGACGCGGCTGGGACTTGTGGTGCGCCGGGGACTTCCGCGCTGACCGTGCATATATCACGGCCGCGCTTATTACTACAGTCCCCGGCTTTTGCGGCCTAGTTCGTTCGTTCCCGCCTCCGCACCTGCCAGTCAGGAGGAGGGCGGGACGCTGTACAGAGCATCAGCGCTGAGGGCTGGAGTCTTTTTTACATACTCCAGCCCTCACACCAGGCACAGTAGGACGCAGTTTCCCGCACTTTGTTTGTGGCACGCCCACGGTCTGCCCCTCTTCACTGAACGCCGGCAGCCATTCCTGCCTGCACGCTGAGCTGCAGAGGGGAGACGGGGAGACCCAGACACGGGATTCTACGGCCTCATACCCGCTGTTCAGCGGGCGGTAAGCAGCCCTCAAGGGCTCACCCCCACTTGTGCCGTTTGTATACTGAGTATTTTGTGTTTGCAAATACTTTGTACTGTACGGTCGCTGGTGATTCTCGGCTATATACCCTCCTAGATTACAAGGAGGCAACAGCATGTCGTCCGCAAAACGCAAGGGTGCCAAGGCACAGACATTATATGCTGCCTGTACCGCATGTGGGGCTGCTCTACCGGCAGGTTCCACTGACCCCCATTGTGTGCAGTGCTCGGCCCCTGTGCAACTTGCACAGCCGGGGCCTCTGCTGGACGTGACCCAGAGTGTACCACCTGTGAATGCTGTCCAGGTGACAGGAACGGAGTTTGCAGCTTTTGCTGACAGATTGTCTATGACCATGTCAAAGATTCTTGAAACATTGCAGTCTAGACCAGTAACTCAGACCATGGACACTGTGGCATCATTGCTCCCTGGTCCCCCTCAGCTGGAACACTTCCAAGCTCCGGGGGTGTCACATGCACCCCAGGGTGACGATTCTGACTCAGACAACAGTCCCAGACAACCTAAGCGGGCTCGTTATGAGGGGCCCTCAACTTCGTCTCACTGGTCAGGATCCCAGCGGGACGAATCTATGGGTGATGAGGCGGATGTAACTGATCAAGATTCTGATCCTGGGACCGCTCTCAATCTGGATACACCGGATGGTGACGCCATAGTGAATGATCTTATAGCGTCCATCAATAGGATGTTAGATATTTCCCCGCCAGCTCTTCCTGCGGAGGAGGCAGCTTCACAGCAGGAGAAATTCCATTTCAGATATCCCAAGCGTAAATTAAGCACTTTTCTGGACCACTCTGACTTTAGAGATGCAATCCAGAAACACCACGCTTATCCTGAGAAGCGGTTTTCTAAACGGCTTAAAGATACACGCTATCCTTTTCCCCCTGACGTGGTCAAGGGTTGGACCCAGTGTCCCAAGGTGGACCCTCCAATCTCCAGGCTTGCAGCTAGATCTTTAGTTGCAGTAGAAGATGGAGCGGCACTTAAAGATGCCACTGACAGGCAGATGGAGCTCTGGCTGAAATCCATCTATGAAGCTATTGGAGCGTCGTTGGCGCCAGCTTTTGCAGCCGTATGGGCACTCCAAGCCATTTCAGCTGGGCTTATACAAGTCGACTCGGTCACACGTACATCTGCCCCGCAGGTGGCACCATTGACCTCTCAAATGTCTGCATTCGCGTCTTACGCGATTAATGCTGTCCTGGACTCTACGAGCCGTACGGCGGTGGCGTCAGCCAACTCCGTGGTTTTGCGCAGAGCCCTGTGGTTAAGAGAAAGGAAGGCAGATTCTGCTTCCAAGAAGTGCTTAACCAGTTTGCCTTTTTCTCGCGACCGATTGTTTGGGGAGCGTTTGGATGAAATCATTAAACACTCCAAGGGTAAGGACTCATCCTTACCTCAACACAGACAAAACAAGCCCCAACAAAGGAGGGGTCAGTCTGGTTTTCGGTCCTTTCGAGGCTCAGGCAGGTCCCAATTCTCCTCGTCCAAAAGGACTCAAAAGGATCAGAGAGGCTCAGATTCTTGGCGGACTCAGTCACGCCCAAAAAAGACAGCAGGAAGAACCGTTACCAAGACGGCTTCCTCATGACTTTCAGCCTCCTCTCTCCGCATCCTCGGTCGGTGGCAGGCTCTCCCGCTTTGGCGACATTTGGCTGTCACAGGTCAAAGACCGTTGGGTGAAGGACATTCTGTCTCACGGGTACAGGATAGAGTTCAGCTCTCGTCCTCCAACTCGTTTCTTCAGAACTTCCCCACCGCCCGACCGAGCCGATGCTCTGCTGCAGGCGGTGGCCGCTCTAAAGGCGGAAGGAGTGGTGACTTCCGTTCCTCTTCAGGAACAAGGTCACGGTTTTTACTCCAATCTGTTTGTGGTGCCAAAGAAGGACGGGTCCTTTCGGCCCGTCCTGGATCTAAAGTTGCTCAACAAACACGTAAAAACCAGGAGGTTCCGGATGGACTCTCTACGCTCCGTCATAGCCTCAATGTCTCAAGGAGATTTCTTAGCATCAATAGACATCAAAGATGCTTATCTTCACGTGCCGATTGCGCCAGAGCATCAGCGTTTTCTACGCTTCGTTATAGAAAGCGAACACCTGCAGTTCGTAGCGTTACCTTTCGGGCTGGCAACAGCCCCTCGGGTCTTCACCAAGGTCATGGCAGCAGTAGTAGCTGTCCTGCACTCGCAGGGTCACTCCGTGATCCCGTATTTGGACGATCTACTTATAAAGGCACCCTCTCAAGAGGCATGCCAACACAGTCTGGACGTGGCACTGAAGACTCTCCAGAGTTTCGGGTGGATTATCAACTTTTCAAAGTCAAATCTAACCCCGACCCAATCACTAACATATCTTGGCATGGAGTTTCATACTCTCTCAGCGATAGTGAAGCTTCCACTGGACAAGCAGTGCTCTCTGCAGACAGGGGTGCAATCTCTCCTGCAGAACCAGTCCCACTCCTTGAGGCGCCTCATGCATTTCCTAGGGAAGATGGTGGCAGCAATGGAAGCAGTCCCTTTCGCGCAGTTTCATCTGCGCCCTCTACAATGGGACATTCTCCGCCAATGGGACGGGAAGTCGACGTCCCTCGACAGGGATGTCTCCCTCTCTCAGGCAGCCAAGGACTCTCTCCGATGGTGGCTTCTTCCCACCTCATTGTCAAAAGGAAAGTCGTTCCTACCCCCATCCTGGGCGGTGGTCACGACAGATGCGAGCCTATCAGGGTGGGGAGCAGTGTTTCTTCACCACAGGGCTCAGGGTACGTGGACTCAGAGAGAGTCCACCCTTCAGATCAATGTTCTGGAAATCAGAGCAGTCTATCTTGCTCTGCGAGCCTTCCAACAGTGGCTGGAGGGCAAGCAGATCCGGATTCAGTCGGACAATTCCACAGCGGTGGCGTACATCAACCACCAAGGGGGAACACGCAGTCGGCAAGCCTTTCAAGAAGTCCGGCGGATTCTGACGTGGGTGGAAAACACAGCATCCACCATATCCGCAGTTCACATCCCAGGCGTGGAAAACTGGGAAGCAGACTTTCTCAGTCGCCAGGGCATGGACGCAGGGGAATGGTCCCTTCACCCGGACGTGTTTCAGGAGATCTGTCGCCACTGGGGGATGCCGGACGTCGACCTGATGGCGTCACGGCACAACAACAAGGTCCCGGTTTTCATGGCACGGTCTCACGATCACCGAGCTCTGGCGGCAGACGCCTTAGTTCAGGATTGGTCGCAGTTCCGACTACCTTATGTGTTTCCACCGCTGGCATTGTTGCCCAGAGTGCTCCGCAAAATCAGGTCCGACTGCCGTTGCGCCATTCTCGTCACTCCAGACTGGCCAAGGAGGTCGTGGTACCCGGATCTGTGGCATCTTACGGTAGGACAACCGTGGGCGCTACCAGGCCGTCCAGACTTGCTGTCTCAAGGGCCGTTTTTCCATCTGAATTCTGCGGCCCTGAACCTGACTGTGTGGCCATTGAGTCCTGGATCCTAGGGACCTCAGGTTTATCTCATGATGTTGTTGCCACCATGAGACAGGCTAGGAAACCATCCTCCGCCAAGATCTACCACAGAACGTGGAAGATATTCTTATCTTGGTGCTCCGCTCAGGGAGTTTCTCCCTGGCCATTTGCATTGCCTATTTTTCTTTCCTTCCTGCAGTCTGGGTTGGAAAAAGGTTTGTCGCTTAGCTCCCTTAAAGGACAAGTCTCTGCGCTATCCGTATTCTTTCAGAAGCGCCTGGCGCGACTTCCTAAGGTACGCACGTTCCTGCAAGGGGTTTGTCATATCGTTCCCCCTTACAAGCGGCCATTGGAACCCTGGGATCTGAACAAGGTTCTAATTGCTCTCCAGAAGCCACCTTTCGAGCCTATGAAGGAGATTTCCTTTTCTCGGCTTTCACAGAAAGTGGCTTTTCTGGTGGCGGTCACGTCTCTTCGGAGAGTGTCAGAGCTGGCGGCGTTATCTTGCAAATCTCCCTTCCTGGTGTTTCACCAAGACAAGGTAGTACTGCGTCCAATTCCAGAGTTTCTTCCCAAGGTGGTATCTTCCTTTCATCTCAATCAGGATATCGCTTTACCATCTTTGTGTCCGCTTCCAGTTCACCAATTTGAAAAGGGTTTGCATCTGTTGGACCTGGTGAGAGCACTCAGGATCTACATTTCCCGCACGGCGCCTCTGCGCCGTTCGGATGCACTCTTTATCCTGGTCGCTGGTCAGCATAAAGGGTCGCAAGCTTCCAAATCCACCCTTGCGCGGTGGATCAAGGAACCAATTCTTCACGCCTACCGTTCTGCTGGGCTTCCGACTCCTTCTGGACTGAAGGCCCATTCTACCAGAGCCGTGGGTGCGTCCTGGGCATTACGGCATCAGGCTACGGCTCAGCAGGTGTGCCAGGCGGCTACCTGGTCGAGTCTGCACACTTTTACCAAGCATTATCAGGTGCATACCTACGCTTCGGCGGATGCCAGCCTAGGTAGACAAGTCCTGCAGGCGGCGGTGGCCCACCTGTAAGAAAGGGCTGCCTGACAGCCCAATCACGAGGTATTCTTTTACCCACCCAGGGACTGCTTTTGGACGTCCCAATTGTCTGGGTCTCCCAATTAGGAGCGAAAAAGAAGAAGGGAATTTTGTTTACTTACCGTAAATTCCTTTTCTTCTAGCTCCAATTGGGAGACCCAGCACCCGCCCTGTTTTTTCTTAGGGTATTTGTTTTTCGGGTGCACATGTTGTTCATGTTGATAAGTTACGTTCTCCGATATTGTTTATCGGATTTAATTTGTTTTTTAAACAGTTATTGGCTTTCCTCCTTCTTGCTTTTGCACTAAAACTGAGGGACCCGTGCTCCCACGGGGGGGTGTATAGCCAGAAGGGGAGGGGCCTTACACTTTTAAGTGTAGTACTTTGTGCGGCCTCCGGAGGCAGTAGCTATACACCCAATTGTCTGGGTCTCCCAATTGGAGCTAGAAGAAAAGGAATTTACGGTAAGTAAACAAAATTCCCTTCTTCCGTGTGTCTTTGCATTCGATAAGTCTGCAGTAAAGTCTGATTATTATAGAACAATGTTTCTTTTGCAGGTTGAACACAAATGTTGAATTGTGTGAGAGTTTGAGGAGACTTCTGGAAAACAAATCTGTAATGGATTCTCTGGACCCAGAAACCAGGTACGTTTTCCTCCTGTGAGATATTGAGGAATGCCACCAAGGTCGGGTTCAGACAGCTGCACAGGCCAGTCGAATCAGCAAATTGCGGCCTTGACTGGCTCTCGGTTCCGCTCCACGTTGTGGGACGGTGCCGGGACTGCATCTATTCTGGTCCATAAAACGGACCAAAGTAGTGCATGTTTTTTTTTCCAAGCAGAGTATCAGTCTTTGTGGAAGATCATTGATGTGCACTCATACACTAGCTGTAATAGTTTTTGTGAAGGAGAAAAAAACAAGTTTTTATAGTGCAAAAATACATTATTTATTGAAAAATAGGTGACAATCTTTGTAGAAGTTGATAAAAGGTAATTAAAATACCAAGATTAATCAGGATACTGTATATGTGAGTGTGACAGCTAACCCCCAACAGCAAAGGATGATCGGTTCAAAATAACATAGTCAAAGGACTGTTCTACAGGGTATTTCTATCGCATAAGAGACAATGTTAGTCTAAATATAAATAAATATAGCGAAACATACATAAACCCAGCAGTAAAAAAGATCCTGACTGGGATCAGCATGTAACATGTGTACAGAACCGATCAATATTACAAAGGGTATACCGCTCCATTGTCAGGTTATAGTCCACAACAAGTCCAAGACAATTCCATCATTATTAATTCTTCCTCGGGGGATAGGGTGCTGTGATCACGGAACCCCATTCCCTGAGGAAGAATTAATTATCCGTTCATCGAAACGTACGTCAGGCAGCCTTGGGGCCATCTTCCTCTGATCATCCAGCACTACTCAGTACTACGTTACTGAATCCTCCATCGTCTTTTAAAGGGTATGACCCCTGCTCTGGCAGGAATTACTTATGTTTTTTTCTCGTTTTTTTCTCCTTCACAAAATATGATTTTGAGTTTGTGCTACCCGTGTGGCCCTAGGATATATAGGACCCTCGGGAACGTATTTGGTATAGTTGTCTGGAATTTTGCTCTACTACTAGCTGTAATGGCTCCATGGTGCGCATGGACCAGTTATAAGCTCATAAGAACAAGCTCCAGTATTGTAGATTCATGTGCAGTTATTTCTATCCAGGCTGCCATTTCTACAGTACATTATTTGTACGCCTTGGTCTCAACCAGGAGAGCTTATTTGGACGCTGCTCACTTCCACATTGAGGGGCGAGCACCGATGATGACATAACATACGTTGGCAAGCATCTGGCACATGTTCTGTTGCCATTAAAGAGATCCTGTCACCAGATTTTGACCTTCTAAACTAAAATTAGCACCTTAAGCAGCGCCTTTCCTACATTCCATGAAGGTACATGTTATCCCCTGACCCCCTGTAGATACCAAAAATACCTTTATAAAATCTCCCGCCCTATATGTAAATATTCCGGTCCGGTCTGATGGGCATCCTAATCTGCGCCTCCTGTCCCTTTTTTGTTCTCCTCCTGTGCTGATTAACATGGAGGACACCTCGGACGCCATCCACATAGGCAGGCAAAATCTCCATATTCCCGTCTCGCGCAGGCTCTATTGCGGGCAGAGTCAAAAACATAGGTGCGCCTGCGCAAACTGGAAGGTTCTCTGTGCAGGCGTGAGATTTTGCCCGGCAAAGTGGATGACGTCACCCGCTTCATCCACATCGCTGAGCAAAATTTCGCACCTGTGCAGAGAACTTGTCAGTTTGTGCAGGCGCACCTATGTTTTTGACTCTAACCACAATAGAGCCTACGAAAGCCGGGAACAAGGAGATTTTGCCCACCTACGTGGATGGAGTCCGAGGCGTCATCCATGTTAATCAGCACATGAGGAGGACGAAATAGGGACAGGAGGCGCAGATTAGGACGCCCATCAGACCGGACCGGACAATTTATATACACAGGTGGTAGTTTTGGTTTAGAAGGTCAAAATCTGATGACCAGTTCCCTTTAAAGGGAATAATGCTTTGAAGAATTACACCATTTTGAGATGCCGGGGTGGAAATCTTAAGAATATTCCTAATTAAAGTAAAGCAAATAGGGAATATACCGTATTTTTCGGACCATAAGGCACATCGGATTATAAGACGCATTAGCAGTGAGAGCCTGCTAAGGCGCCTAGATTCATATATAAGGCGCACCGGATTATAAGCTGTAGCGCATTAAGTTCATGACAGCTGCAAAAAGGCCGGGGTGCAATCCGGAGTTTAGGTGAGAGCACCGGAGATCAGCCCGGCCTGTCTGCAGGTGTCATGAACTGAACCGGGGAATCAATCACTCGGCGCTCGCGGTACAGTCTAGGCTGCACTCCGGAGCTCTGGTGAGAGCTCCGGAGTGCAATGCAGGTACCTGAATCCAGGCCTGGCATTATTGGAGATTCCTCCGGTAGCCAGTGCGACGCTGCTCTTATGTACAGCATTCTAACATGCTGTATATACAGTAAGAGCGCAGGCCGCACTGTGGAACATAAAAAACACTTTACTCACCTAAACCGGTCACTCCGGTGCTGGTTGGCCAGATGGGCGGTGCTGTTCTCTGGGACCGGCGCCTTCTCTTTCGGCCATCTTGCCCCTCTGTCTTCTGAAGCCTGAGTGCATGACGCGTCCACGTCATACACACTCGCCGGCACTGAGGTCCTGCGCAGGCGCACTTTGATCTGTCCTGCTGAGGGCAGATCAAAGTACGGTATTGTAGTGCACCTGCAAGGGACCTCAGTGTCTGCGAGTGTGTAAGATGTGTAAGATGTGGACGGGTCATGCACTCAGGCTTCAGAAGACAGAGGAGCAAGAGGGCCGAAAGAGGAGGCGCCGATCCCGGAGAACAGCGCCGCCCATCTGGTCAACCAGCACAGCAGCGACCGGTTTAGGTGAGTAAGCATGTCTCTTAACAGGAGGCATAATGCTCGCTTGTATTCATATACAAGGCGCACCAGACTATAAGGCGCACTTTCGGTTTCTGAGAAAATCATAGGTTTTTATGTGCGCCTTATAGTCCAAAAAATACGGTATATAAAAAAATATCCTATAATGAAAAGTACCTAATGGAGTTGTCAACTGTGGATAACTCGTGTTCTAATCCTGGACTAGATCCTCAATTAACCAGAGTAGAGCCACATTGATAAGAGCAATTCTTGCACTAGCCATGTATATGGCACTTATCACTGTCATAGGGCCCCATTTTATACTACTTTTTATTTTTTTAGGCCATTCCTACAGTATTAACCCCTTCACCCCCGGCCACTAAAACACCCTAATGACCGGGCCATTTTTTGCAATTCTGACCAGTGTCACTTTGACAGGTTATAACTCTGGAACGCTTCAACGGATCCTGGCGATTCTGAGATTGTTTTTTCGTGACATATTGTACTTCATGTCAGTGGTAAATTTAGGCCGATATTTTTTGCGTTTATTTGTGAAAATTTAGGAAATTTGGCGAAAATTTTGAAAATTTCGCAATTTTCAAACTTTGAAAATTTATGCCCATAAATCTGATAGATATGTCACACAAAATAGTTACTAAATAACATTTCCCACTTGTCAACTTTACATCAGCGCAATTTTCGAAACAAATTTTTTTTCCGTTAGGAAGTTAGAAGGGGTCAAAGGTCATCAGCAAATTCTCATTTTTCCAACAAAATTTACAAAATAATTTTTTTTAGGGACCACATCACATTTGAGGTGACTTTGAGAGGCCTAGGTCACAGAAAATACCCAAAAGTGACCCCATTCTAAAAACTACACCCCTCACACTGCTCAAAACCACATCCAATAAGTGTATTAACCCTTTAGGTGCTTCACAGGAACCAAAGCAATGTGGAAGGAAAAAATGAAAATTTTACTTTTTAACACAAAAATGTTACTTTAGCCATAAAATTTTCATTTTTACAAGGGAGAAAAGAGAAAGTGCACAATACAATTTATTGTGCATGTTCTCCTGAGTACGCCGATACCCCATATGTGGTAAAAATCAATTGTTTGGGCGCACGGCAGAGCTCGGAAAGGAAGGAGCGCCATTTGAATTTTTGAACGCAAAATTAGCTGCACCTGTTAGCGGACGCCATGTCGGGTTTGAAGACCCCCTGAGGTGCCTAAACAATGGAGCTCCCCCACAAGTGACCCCATTTTGGAAACTAGAGCCCTCAAATAATTGTTCTAGATGTTTGGTGAGCACTTTGAACACCTGGGGGCTTCACAGAAGTTTATAGCGTTGAGCCGTGAAAAGAAAAAAAAATTTTTTTACCACAAAACGGTTGCTTCAACTAGGTAGCTTTTTTTTTCACAAGGGTTACAGGAAAAAATGCACCATAAAATGTATTGTGCATTTTCTCCTGAGTACGCAGATACCTCATATGTGGTGGAAATCAAATGTTTGGACACACAGCAGTGCTCGGAAGGCAAGGAGCGCCATTTGAATTTTTGAGTGCAAAATTAGCTGCACCTGTTAGCGGACGCCATGTCGGTTTTGAAGACCCCCTGAGGTGCCTAAACAATGGAGCTCCCCTACAAGTGACCCCATTTTGGAAACTAGAGCCCTCAAATAATTTTTCTAGATGTTTGGTGAGCACTTTGAACACCTGGGGGCTTCACAGAAGTTTATAGCGTTGAGCCGTGAAAAGAAAAAAAAATTTTTTTACCACAAAACGGTTGCTTCAACTAGGTAGCTTTTTTTTTCACAAGGCTATCAGGAAAAAATGCACCATAAAATGTATTGTGCATTTTCTCCTGAGTACGCAGATACCTCATATGTGGTGGAAAGTAATTGTTTGGGCGCATGGCGGGGCTCAGAAGAGAAGGAGCGCCATTTGACAGCAAAATTGGTTGGAATCATTAGCGGACGCCATGTCACGTTTGGAGACCCCCTATGGTGCCTAAACAGTGGAGATCCCCCACAAGTGACACCATTTTGGAAACTAGAGCCCTCAAATAATTTTTCTAGATGTTTAGTGAGCACTTTGAACACCTGGGGGCTTCACAGAAGTTTATAGCGTTGAGCCGTGAAAAGAATTTTTTTTTTTTTTTTACCACAAAACGGTTGCTTCAACTAGGTAGCTTTTTTTTTCACAAGGGTAACAGGACAAAATGCACCATAAAACGTATTGTGCATTTTCTCCTGAGTACGCAGATACCTCACATGTGGTGGAAAGTAATTGTTTGAGCGCATGGCGGGGCTCAGAAGAGAAGGAGCGCCATTTGACTTTTCAAACGCACAGACGCAGTGCACTGATCGGCCGCTGCAGGACGCACGGTCGGATGCGATAAAAAAAAAGCGTCGGGGATACGTAAAAAATAAAGTCACGCCAAAAATTGACCATGGATGCAGATACGTTATGTGCATCCCTGATCACCGCTTGGCGGGATGCACGGACGGATGCGATACAAAAAGCGTCGCAAATACGGAAAAAAGTTACGCCAAAAATTGAGCAGGGATGCCGATCCGTTATCTGCATCCCTAATCAGCGCTCGGCGGGACGCACGGACGGATGTGATACAAAAAGCGTCGTGAATACGGAAAAAAGTCACGCCAAAAACTGACCACGGATGCAGATTCGTTATCTGCATCCCTGATCAGCGCTCGGCGGGACGCACGGACGGATGCGATACAAAAAGCGTCGGGGATACGGAAAAAAAAGTCACGCCAAAAATTGAGCAGGGATGCCGATCCGTTATCTGCATCCCTGATCAGCGCTTGGCGGGACGCACGGACGGATGCGATACAAAAAGCGTCGGGGATACGGAAAAAAAAGTCACGCCAAAAATTGAGCAGGGATGCCGATCCGTTATCTGCATCCCTGATCAGCGCTTGGCGGGACGCACGGACGGATGAGGTGTAAAAATGGACAGGGGATACGGAAAAAAAAAAAAAGTTATACTCACAGTACCCAGAGGACTAGCAGGAGGATCACTGACCAGAAGAGCTGCAGAGGAACAGATGGCAGAGAGATGGACAGCTTTACAGGAGCAGCAGGCAGATCAGCAGAATGCCCAGGAAGGACCCAGCGATGGACGCAGATGTGATCAGGCCAGTGAAGACAGGTAAGAGGACGTCGGGGGAGAGCAGAGGGGGAGAGGGGGGGAGTGAGAGCAGAGGGGGGGGGGGGTTGAGAGCAGAGGGGGGGGGTTGAGAGCAGAGGGGGGGGAGAGCAGAGGGGGAGACCGGAGAGGGAGCTGCAGAAGCAGAATAGAGATAATGGGGGAGGCAGTCAGATCGCGGGGGGAGCAGATCGGGATGTCGGGGGGGGGCGGGGGTTGGGGGGAGCAGATCGCGGGGGGGGGCTATCACGGCAGCGTGCATGGGCACCACGGGAGCGCGCACGGGCTGCAAAGTGAGCACAGTACTCACGTGCAGCAGATCGCAACAGGGAAGCACATGGCAGGGGGCAGATCGCGGCAGGGAAGCACATGGCAGGGGGCAGATCACAGCAGGGAAGCACATAGCAGGGGGCAGATCGCAGCAGGGGGCAGATCGCAGCAGGGCGGCACATCAGGGAGCATGCAGTGGCCATCACGGGAAGCGCGCAATACTCACGTGGAGCCGGAGCGGCGGTGACATCGGCGGCGGCAGCAGCGGTGGCGTGGTACCACAAGTACCAGCCACTGCACGCTGCAAACATGTTGGGGGAGGGCTCGCAGGCCAGCACAGGCCTGGGGAGGGCGGCCACCGGCAGATCAGACCGCCCCACTGCACACTGATTGGAGCGATTGCGCGTCATAGCACGATCGCTCCAATCAGTGCTGCAGGGGCTGGGGGCGACATGTTTGAGGTCCACCTATGATATGCTGCAGCAGCTGCGGCATCTCATAGCTGGATCTCACAGGATCGCACTAATTCGGGCATTATTTTTGCCGAAATTAGTACGATCGATGTGGTTGGCGGTTCAGATTTGAACAGCCAATCACATCGATCGTCGATAGGGGGTGGCGATGCCGCCCCCCCTGGGGTCAAGCAAAGGTCCCCTGCTGTAAGAAACAGCAGGGGACATCATTTGAAAGCCGTTGCTATGGCCACGGCAATCAAATGAAGTTTAGGCCGTAAAATTACGTCCCTGGTCGTTAAGTCACGTTAAAATAGGACGTAATTTTACGGCCCGCGGTCGTGAAGGGGTTAAGAGGGTACTAGGTATCGCTCGGCTCTTTTCTTCCCTTACCATACTTGCAATAGTGGAGGGAGAGTTGTTTGTGCATAACCCGATCCCCATTGATTTCAGTGGAAAAAAACATACTTGATTTGGGTAGGCAAAGAAGCGTAGTAGATTAAAACGATGCATATATATTTACTGTATATAATTATGTATGTACTAGAAGGTGGCCCGATTCTAACGCATCGGGTAGTCTAGAATGTGAATGTTGGTTAGCAGATTGAATAATAATGTAATAAATGCATTGGATGGGTTAGGTTTAATTTAGTATTCTTAAAATAGTTTATTGGTTTAAGAATGACAAATAGAAGAAACAATTTTTTTTTCAATAATTTATTAGATAATGAATTGGTTTGAAACTTTCAATACATATATTTCATATACTATAAATGCTTACAATTTTTTTTTGTATGAGAGGAAAATGAAAGGATGGGAGGGATGAGAGGGGTAAGAATATTTTATTAGGGGAGAATGCAGGGTAACAATGAGGTAAGTGGGTACTATGGAAAGAGGTTGTGGAAACATTCCTGCTTATTTAGTTCATGTTAAATATTTTTATGATTGGTGATTAATATGAACAGTTTTAATAGATGAGTCTAATGTTTAATGATGTCCATGGCTTGTAATGAAAGAAGGTTATGAACAGTCTAAAGTTAATTAAAAATATTTTTATACACCACATTTTGTGTAAAGATCTTTTCACTCTCTTTAAGTAACTTTCCTTGTAAAGGGGTGTCAAGAACTTGCACTTTGACGTTGCATCTCATTGTCACTCTTGAAAACGCAACGTACAGTTGTCCATGGCCAAAAACTGGTTCAGGTAGATATATGCCAACACGGTGTAGAGTTTGGCCTTGCGACTTGTTTATTGTCATGGCAAATGCGGGTTTTAGGGAAAACTGACGACGGCGAAGTTTAAATGCAAGGCGAGTGTCTGAAGGACATATATCAAGGCGTGGAATTAACACTTCCTTTTCTTTAGCTGATCCAGTGATGACTCTTGCTTGAATAAGGTGTGAATACATTCCAGTCACAATAAGGCGCGTTCCATTTCATAGTCCTTGTTTGGTATTTAGATTCTGGAGTAACATAACAATGGTTCCAATTTTAAGTTTATGTATGTGGGATGGCATTCCCGATGGTGTTACACTGTTTAAAAATTCAACGGGATAATATTCACGTTCATCTTCATTATCTACATCGATTGAATCATCACTTTTGTACAACTTATATTCACCTGGCATGCGATCCATTACACGGGAATTTAGTAGAGTAACGTCTTCATTTTTGGCACAGAGAATTGCATAGGAAGAGGCTTTGTTAACATTGTTTTTGTCGTTAATATCAATGTTAAAACGTCCAAAAACCTCAGTTACAATGCAGTCTTTACATAACATGTCTTCAGGTATTTCTATAATGTCTTCTCCAAGGTTATATTGATTGGTAAGTTCACCATTACCAAGTTTCAGAAGCCATTGGCTGTAATCTGGATCAGTAGATCGCATGTTGTTAATTAGTTGGAGTTTGGTAAAGTTTTTCCAAAGTTCTGACATTTTTAAGCTGGACTCAATAATATCTGTTCTTGTTCCACTTGGTATAACTGGAAGGCATTGTCGAAAATCTCCCCCAATAACAAACACTTTTCCACCAAATGGAATTTAAATTTTTTTCTGCTACGTTTGTGGTCATTACTTCACGTAGAAGTCTGTCAATTAAGGTCAAAGCATATTTTGAGGCCATAGTGCATTCGTCAATTATTAAAAGACTTGCATTTTGTAAACGTTTTCCTGCTACTGTGTCTTGTTTGATTCGTGAAACGGATATTTCATTGACTGGAACTGGGATGCCAAATAGTGAATGCATAGTGCGACCTTCGTTTAAAAGATTTGCTGCAATACCTGTTGTAGCAGACGTCAACACTTTTTTTCCCAAACCTCTAACGTGATGTATTAAAACATCATAAAGGTATGTTTTGCCGCTTCCTCCGGGACCGTCAATAAAGAAACATTTAGGGTTTGCATTTCCTTGGTTTTGAATGGCGCTTAAAATGGTGTCATATGCAATTCGTTGTTGTTCATTTAAGGAGATTCTCAGCTCTGTTGCTAACAATAATTCTGAAGATTCATTATACTGCGGAGCTTGTGGAAGTTGTATTTCAGGGTGTGGCAAATTAAAGTCCGCATACGTTTTTCCATGTAGTAATAAAATATTTTGGATATCTTGCATGGCGTAAGCTTCACATTTGCAACAATGACCAGTTTGGTTGTGAAGATGTAAGCAGTAATCTTCAATTAGATTTTCTTTGAAAAATGTCCAAAGTTGATCAGGGTTTGTAGGGGGGCCAAACACGCAGATGTATGCAAACAATTCCCGAAGTTCCTCTGGATCAACATGTTAGGCTATGGGTTGAACTAGATCAGGGGTCGGGAACCTATGGCTCGCGAGCCAGATATGGCTCTTTTGATGGCCGTATCTGGCTCGCAGACAGGGCTCCTACCTGTCTATGGGAAGGATGCATGCACCGCGCTCCATCAGGCCGCGGTGCACGCTGATCAGGCCCAGACTGACAGGCGGGAGGGGCGGGACCAGGGCCGGCGCCAGCACCCGGCAAACCCGGTCAAATGACGGGGCCCTGAGCTGCCGGGGGGGCCCACTCGCGGTGGCAGGAGTGGCGCACCGCTACTCAGGGGGGCCCGGTGGCCGCGCTGTCACCGCCCCCCGCCGAGGATCGAGCTTTCAATTGCATCGGCATCGCAGGTGCCGATACAATTGAGAGCAATGATGAGAGAGTGAGCGGCGCTCCCTCTCTTATCATTCTCCCCGCTGTGACTGTCGGCGTTCTTCTGACAGCTCTGCAGAGGACCGCGGTGACGTCATCACTGCGCGCCTGCTGAGAGGTCAGAGCGAGCGACAGCAATGGACGACGCGCCGAGGAGACCGGATCAGTGGGGGAACGAGGAGACGTGAGCCGCCCCTCTACTGACACTGGGCTCCCCTGACTCACAGGCCGGCCACTACACAGCGGCACTAGTACACATAGGGGCCCGGCAGCCGCTCTGCAGAGCCGGCTGCCGGGCCCCTATGTGTAGTGCCGCTGTGTAGTGGCCGGCCTGTGAGTCAGGGGAGCCCAGTGTCAGTAGATGGGCCCCTGACCTGGAGAGGCCACCAGCCGTGTCTGAGCTGCAGGAGTGCTAGTCCTGACCTGCACAGCAGACGGAATCTCCATCCTGCAGGACCTGCGATGATGTCACGCCCATGTGACTGTGTGTGAGGAGACACAGGATGCCGGGCAGAAAGCAAGATACTGAAGGCGATTTGGACACATGATGACTGGTAATAAGAAAAGAGGGGACATGAGGGTGGGGGGGGGCTGCAGGGTGAGTGGCATATGAGGGCTGCAGACTGTGACTGAAGCATGTGAAGGGGTGCACAGTGTTTGAGAGGGGTAAGTTGGGGTACAGGCAGGGTGAGATATGTGGGCAGGGTGTGTGTGATATGGGGGTGTATTGTGTGTGATATGGGGGGTGCAGGCTGTATGGGGAGCAGGGTATGTGACATATGGGGGTGTAGTGTGTGAGATCTGGGGGGTGCAGGCTGTATGGGAAGCAGGGTGTGAGAGATATGGGGGTGTAGTGTGTATGTGACATGGGGGGGTGCAGGCTGTATGGGAAGCAGAATGAAAGGCAAGAGAACAAGAGTAAAGTGCAAAAATAGACAAAATTTTATTGAATACACAACAAGACATATACTTCATTAAAATAGTGTACTACCAGTATATCCTGGGGATGCCAACATTGAAGAGTAGACCAGTAATTACAGCCAATAAAGTCAAAAAGACCAACTAGTCAAAATCTATGTATATGGCTAAGACTAGCCTAAACAGATCACAGTGGTGGGGAACATACCCAGAAACAAGGGAACTGCTGAGTGGAAGGTAAAGAAAGGGTCAGATCAAACCGTGGTTGCCCACCATGTAAAGGTGGGGAATCATGGTGATACCGCTGGCTATGCTGTTAATAAACATGAGTATACAGCAGGAGATCGGCATGCAATAACAGTATGGCACAAGTGTGCAATTGGAAAATATTCCCTTACCTAAAGTGCTAAAGTGCAAACCAAACCAGCGCAGGACAGCCAGCCATGGACACAAGCAGTTCCTATGGGGTGTAAGAAGGCATCCTCAGGTCATCCAAAGGTCTCCATCCGACGCGCGTTTCGCGGGGATAGCTTTATCAAGGTGGAAAACCAAAGTAATAACCCCATGACCTGCATGCCTGTTATATATACCCCTCCTAATATGAAATCCAACAGCTGAATGGCCGGAAATGGCATGGAGACAGGAAGTGACATCGCTTAGCAACAAGCTTATGTCACCGTCATACCTCAAAGTGGTTACAAGTGCATATAATCTGCAGGTCCATAGTATATCCAAACTAATCTTGATTAAACCGCTAGAAATTGAAACTGAATACATCAGAAAATCCAGCCCTGGCATATATCGTTACTGGATTTTCTGATGTATTCAGTTTCAATTTCTAGCGGTTTAATCAAGATTAGTTTGGATATACTATGGACCTGCAGATTATATGCACTTGTAACCACTTTGAGGTATGACGGTGACATAAGCTTGTTGCTAAGCGATGTCACTTCCTGTCTCCATGCCATTTCCGGCCATTCAGCTGTTGGATTTCATATTAGGAGGGGTATATATAACAGGCATGCAGGTCATGGGGTTATTACTTTGGTTTTCCACCTTGATAAAGCTATTCCCGCGAAACGCGCGTCGGATGGAGACCTTTGGATGACCTGAGGATGCCTTCTTACACCCCATAGGAACTGCTTGTGTCCACGGCTGGCTGTCCTGCGCTGGTTTGGTTTGCACTTTAGCACTTTAGGTAAGGGAATATTTTCCAATTGCACACTTGTGCCATACTGTTATTGCATGCCGATCTCCTGCTGTATACTCATGTTTATTAACAGCATAGCCAGCGGTATCACCATGATTCCCCACCTTTACATGGTGGGCAACCACGGTTTGATCTGACCCTTTCTTTACCTTCCACTCAGCAGTTCCCTTGTTTCTGGGTATGTTCCCCACCACTGTGATCTGTTTAGGCTAGTCTTAGCCATATACATAGATTTTGACTAGTTGGTCTTTTTGACTTTCTTGGCTGTAATTACTGGTCTACTCTTCAATGTTGGCATCCCCAGGATATACTGGTAGTACACTATTTTAATGAAGTATATGTCTTGTTGTGTATTCAATAAAATTTTGTCTATTTTTGCACTTTACTCTTGTTCTCTTGCCTTTCATTCTCGTAATGAGTAGTGCTGGCACCTTCCCTGCCTAATTAAGGGAGGCTTGGTGCCTATTTTCTAATGGCTCTTGATGTGAGTTATGTTATGTTAATGTATGGGAAGCAGGGTGTGTGAGATATGGGGGTGTAGTGTGTGAGATCTGGGGGGTGCAGGCTGTATGGGGAGCAGTGTGTGGGATATAGGGGGTGCAGGCTGTATGGGGAGCAGTGTGTGTGTGTGTGGGATATGGGGGGTGCAGGCTGTATGGGAAGCAGTATGTGTGGGATATGGGGGGTGCAGGCTGTATGGGGAGCAGTGTGTGTGTGTGGGATATGGGGGGTGCAGGCTGTATGGGAAGCAGTGTGTGTGGGATATGGGGGGTGCAGGCTGTATGGGGAGCAGTGTGTGTGTGTGGGATATGGGGGGTGCAGGCTGTATGGGGAGCAGTGTGTGTGTGTGTGTGATATGGGGGGTGCAGGCTGTATGGGAAGCAGGGTGTGAGATATGGGGGTGTAGTGTGTGTGATATGGGGGTGTAGTGTGTGTGATATAGGGGTGCAGGCTGTATGGGAAGCAGGGTGTGTGAGATATGGGGGTGTAGTGTGTGTGATATGGGGGTGCAGGGTGTGTGACATATGGGGGCAGGGGCGTAACTACCGCAGTCGCAGGGTTGGAAGGAGAAGAGAGGTACTTGTTTTTTATTTTGCTGGCTGCATGACACATGGAGGCCTGGAGGGGCCTGGCTCCATGATACATGGAGGTCTATGGGACTGCATAATAAACATGAAGGACACCTTATACATGGACTAGGGGTGCATTATACATGGAGGAGTATGGGGCTGCATAATACAAAATGATGATTTATGGCGCTACGTTATAATACATATAGCACTATGGGGGCTACATTATAATAAATGGAGGAATATGGAGGCTACCTTACACATGGTCACACATGGGTGTGCGTTATAAAACATGGAGGACTGTGGTGCAGTATAATATATGGAGTACTATGGGGTGAATTATAATACATGGAGAACTATGGGGGTGCATTATAATATATGACGGGTTATGTGGGACCCTTTATATTATACGGAAGGCTATGTGGGGGCCATTATAGTATTTGGAGATCTATATACAAGGAGGCCAAAGATACAAGTATGGGATGGGAATGTTTTGTGCTGAGGGAAAAAGGCTCTTTCCCTCAGCACCCAGCTTTCCCATGCTCTGCTATACATCTCTCAGCACCCAGCTTTACTCTGTTATGGGAAAGCTGGGTGCTGAGGGAAAGATGGATATCAGAACATGGGAAAGCTGGGTACTGATAGAGGGATTTCAGATCATGGGAAACCTGGGTGCTGAGGGTAAGAGCCAAGTGTCAGCATCATTATCCTGTACCCCGAGTGTCAGTGTCATTATCCCGCACCCTAAGTGTCGGTGTACGTGGAGGGGGGCCCCGATCCAAATTTTGCACCAGGGCCCATCAAACTCTAGTTACGCCACTGAGTATTAATCACTGTATTCTACATGAGGGTGCCTACTGCTATCTGGCTCTGCACTGTGCTATATACAGGCTATGCTATATACAAGCTGTATGCTACATGAGGGTGCCTAATGCTATCTGGCTCTCCACTGTGCTGTCTGGGTCTGCACTGTACTATATAGGTCTGTGTACTACATGAGGATACCTAATGCTATCTGGCTCTGCACTGTGTTATATAGGTGCTGTGTACTACATGAGGGTGCCTAATGCTATCTGGCTCTGCACTGTGGTATTTAGGGGCTGTGTACTACATGAGGGTGCCTATTGCTATCTGGGTCTGCATTGTGCTATATGTGTGCTGTATACTACATGAAGGTGCCTAATGCTATCTGGGTCTGCATTGTGCTATATGGGGGCTGCATAGTGCATGTGGGGGCTACATAATACTATATGGAGGACAATGGGGGCTTCATAACACAATATGGGGGCTGCATACTACTATACCCCCAGAGTTGTATGTCCCCTCCACCCAGGTGCTGTATGTCCCCCCCCACCCCAGACCTCCCTTGGGATGTATATACAGCAGTGTTAGTGTGCCCTATGTGCGGCCATGTCTGTTAGACAAGCCAGGAGGTGAATGAGGCTGTTGCCGGCTTCCCAATATTAGAAATATATATACAGGATAAATATATAAAAATAATGTGTGTGTATGTATGATATGTATCTATGTATGGCAGTGTATATGACTGTGTCTAGATTTATGTCTATTTATGTGTTTTTGTGAATTTCTCTTTAAGTATGTGTACGTGTGCCTGTATGTGTATGTATCTGTGCATGTCTATGTGTGGATGGGGCCCACTGAGACTCTTTCGCCCAGGGCCCACAAAAACCTGGAGCCGGCCCTGGGCGGGACTTCTCCCGGTGGGCTGGCCGGTGGAGGGGTGGGGGGCCGCCGCCCCCCGCCTCTCCCGCAGGTCTGCAGTGGCGTAGCGAAGGGGGGGCGGAGGGGGCAGTCCGCCCCGGGCGGCACATGTCAGGGGGGCGGCATTTTGGCCACTCGCCTTCAGTTCTGCTGTCCCTGGGCTGAGTTCCGGGGACCGCAGTCCTCGGCAGGAAACTGTGCTTCCGTCCCTTTAAGGCAGGGGTGGGGAACATCCAGCCCGCGATGACCTTTTCTGCGGCCCCCGGGGCACTGGGGCAGATTCCCGGAGGCTGCAGTGCTCGGGCAGCCGCTGATCTTGTCTATTGCCGGCAGACAGCACTGGGGGTGGGACTTCCTCCCTCCGGCTCCTACATGCTCCCCTGTGAAATTGCAGATAGAAGCAGAGTGATGGGGCAGGGGCCTGTATAGTGCCGTGCGTTCTGCCTCTCACCCTCCAGTTCTGTGCTCTGCTGCTCAGGTCTATAAGGTCTTTTCTTGGAGAGAAAAGAGGAGAATGAAGCCAGCCCTTGAACTGCTGCATCCATCACTTGTGCTGCACCTGATCTTACAGGGCAACTAAGCAGCAGGTACTTATATCTGTGTGTGCTGTGCATACGGCGCGTGCGTGTGCTGTGTATACGGTGCGTGCGTGTGCTGTGTATACGGCGCGTGCGTGTGCTGTGTATACGGCGCGTGCGTGTGCTGTGTATACGGCGCGTGCGTGTGCTGTGTATTCGGCGTGTGCGTGTGCTGTGTATATGGTGTGTATGTGTGCTGTGTATACGGCGCGTGCATGTGCTGTGTATACGGCGTGTGTGAGTGTGTGCTGTGTATATGGTGTGTATGTGTGCTGTGTTTGTTGTGTTTGGCACTTAATAAAGTTTCATATTGTGAGGTTTATTGGTATATCTAATTCCTGGTGTGCATATGTTTACCTGCAGAGCTTTTTTTCTTCTCCTTATGTACTGTGTATACGGCATGTTGAGTGCTGTGTATGGCTTGTGTGTGTATCTCCTGGGTCTGAGCCTCTCTTTTTTGTTCATTTTCTGTAAGACCAACACTTTTAAAAGGGCCACTGACAGATAGAATTGCTCCAGCGGTCACTTAGTACACAAAGGAGTGTTCCTCTCTGCTGCACTAAGCCACCGCTGGACCTAAACAATAATTCGCTGTAAAATAATAAAATAGATAATTGACATAACTGACAATGCGTTGTGTGACATGTCCAATATTCCAGCTTCTTTCTTCTGCGAATGCCTCAAAGCTGGCATTCTCTCAACATCAGGTGGGAAGAATGCCAGCTTCCAGTCATGCGCAGGAAAAAGAAGAAGCCAGACTGCTGGACTGATGTCATGCATCGCAAGTTCACAATGTAAGTTATTTATTTGATTTTTTTACTGCTAATTACCATTGTTTCAGTCCAGTTGTGGCTTTATATAGCAGGGAGGAGCATTCCTTGCTGTACTAAGTGAACATTGGAGCGATTGATCTGTCAATGGCCCTTTAAACATATTGTACGGCTCTCGCGGAATTATATTTCAAAATATGTGGCGTTTACGGCTCTTAGCCAAAAAGGTTCCTGACCCCTGAACTAGATGGACTTAGAGTTTCCCTTCAACCTTAAAAACTATGATACTATGATGATACTATGATACTATTTTATATGTAGGGTTACTGCGTCTTGTAAAGTAAGTTTCCAAACTGTATCATCAAATAGAAGTCCCAAAGCCAAAGCTGCAGCTTTAAATCTATCATGGAATACTCCATGAACGGTTTTTAAATGGTTATAACTTGTAGCTCCTCTGACATGCAGTAGTAAGAGGCGAAGGCAATATCTTTCTTGATCTTTGAGACTAAGGGCGGCTTTGCACATTGCGACATTGCACGTGCGATGTCGATGGGGTCAAATCGAAAGTGACGCACATCCGGCGTCGCAGTCGATATCGCAACGTGCAAATCCTTTTTGATACGATGAACGAGCGCAAAAGCGTCGTTATCGTATCATCGCTGCATTCTCTGACATTTCCATAATACCGGTGCAGCGACAGGTGCGATGTTGTTCCTCGCTCCTGCGGCAGCACACATCGCTGTGTGTGAAGCCGCAGGAGCAAGGAACTTCTCCTTATCTGCCGCCGGCTGCAATGAGAAGGACGGAGGTGGGCGGGATGTTTACATCCTGCTCATCTCCGCCCCTCCACTTCAATTGGCCGCCTGCCGTGTGACGTCGCTGTGACGCCGCACGACCCGCCCCCTTAGGAAGCATGCGGGTCGCCGGCCAGAGGGACGTCGCACGGCAGGTATGTGCGTGTGAAACTGCCGTAGCGATAATAATCGCTATTCGCTACGTCAGCTTTCACTAGATATTGCACGTGCGACGGGGGCGGGACTATCGCTGCAGCATCGGTAACACATTGTTACCGATGTCGCAGCGTGCAAAGCCCGCCTAACAGTATACATGCGTCCAATTATTGTGCTTACTCCACGTAGTCTTGGATTCCAAGTTTTTTTCCAAACATAATGCTCTGGAATCTCTCGATACAAATATTGCCTTGCATTTTCATCTCGTTGGTTTAGCAAAAACCATTCTAGTAATGTTGAGGTTGTGGTTAAAGTTTTGAACACATCTTCGACTTGAGCATCTTCAAAGAAATAAAGTTGTTGTTGATGTGGTAAATGAATAGCTAATCGTATAATGGCATGGGACTGTGAATGCATTGGAAAGGCAAATATTCGCCACGCAGCTTCGGGAGCACTGACATATCTTGAGTCTACAAAAGTTGAAGATTCATCATGGTTCAGAGTTTTCTGTTGGATTTCGACATTAGCTTTGTCATGGCCTTTGTAGATGTACTTAAAAAGATATTTTACACTTTTGATTGAACCACAGATTTCCACGTTGATGTGACAGTTGTAGCGTTTTAGTAGGTATAGATTGTATGGGACTATCCATGAGTTATTGATATGTTTATTTTTGTGAACAATGTTCTCAATATCTTGTCGTTGGTATGATGGGTAGCCATCTAAATCTTTAACAGTGTGCTGTTTTAAGTCCTTTGGAAATTTTTAGTACATTTTCCGTTTTGCATGCATGGACTTGCTGGATTAAGAACTCCACATGGACCATGAACCATGTGAGACACTACAATGTCATAGAGCTCTGGATATTGTTGTTGGTTAGCAATCTCAGCCCATACTATGTTGTCGATGTCTTCTTCGGTGAGAATCTTAGAATTGGTGTCTAAGATAAGGAGAATATGTGCATGTGGTAGACCTCTTTTTTGAAACTCGATGACCTGAACCATTGCTATGACTGTTCCAAAGAGGCCATTTTTGATGTCTTGTAAAAGGCTTTTTAGTTTTAGCCGAAATATGCGTGCAACTAAGTCAGGCCTATGTTCTACGTGTTGCCATGGTTCCAGATGCTCGGTGATTTCTACCCATTTGGGATTACAGGTCATGGTAACAAAAATGTCTGGTTTTCCATACTTAGTGACTATTGCCATTGCATCATGATAACGTTGTTGCATGTTGCGGGGGCTTCCTTCAAATGACGATGGTAGAATAACTGTTTTGCCAATAGGTATTCCCTTTTCAATTGATTTTTGTTGCAAATGTTCTTGAAGAACACAGTAGTCTTCTACTTTGAGGATTTTTTGATTTTGTCTTATGTAATTCAGGCGATTAGCTTCTATTTTAACATATGCGTCTACTAAGTACTGTTGTGTTAGTTTTCCACCGTTTAAAATTGGATTAAAGTGATTGCGGACAGAGAGTTGAAAACTGTAGTATTGCAGTTGTGTTATTCTTCTAGTAGTACCTTGTTGTTGTAGGTTTTCATGCCAGCCTTGATCACCTCTTGGAAAGAAAAGCGGATATAGAAGAGCATCAAGGTTGCTGTGTAAAATGCTAATCCGCTGTGTTTTAGGAAGTAAAGGGTTGCTTTTGTCTGGGTGAAGATGAACTAATATATCCCTGTTAAAAGGAGGCTCTCCATAATCATTTTGGAAAACTACTGTGACCTCACTAATGCGTGGTTTGTTGTATCGCCGTGGATCTTGTCCACGTTCTTGTTTAATGGCCATGACAATAGAAGGCATTGAAGTTCCATATGTGACAGCCTTCTGTTCTTCGGCTTCTACGTCTTTTAGCATGCGATATGCAGCTGCAAATGGGTTGATTTGTTGTAAAAGTTGTGCAATTTGATGCATCATTTCAGTATTACACTTTTTGTTTTCGTGAACAGTCAGCCGTTGTTCTGTTGCTTCATTTGGATCCAAGATGTATAAGGCTGCTTTCACACCTCCGGTTTTTGCTATGCGGCACAATCCGGCACTTTGCAGGAAAATCGCAACCGTTTTTTTTTGCTGCCGGTTGCGATTTTCCTGCATAGACTTTAATTAGTGCCACATTGTGCCGCATGGCCTTGCGTTCCGTCCGGTTTTTGCCGCATGCGGCAGATTTAGCCGATGCGGCGGCCGGATGGAACGTTGCCTGGCACGTTTTTTCGTGCGGCAAAAAAAAAAACGCATCGCGCCGCATTCGGCCGATGCGGCGCATTTTTCAATGCATGCCTATGGCGGCCGGATGCGGCGCGATGCGGCAATAACCGCATCCGGCCGCCGCATGCGGTTTTTGCCACTGCGCATGCTCAGTAGCATGCCGCAAGCGGCAAAAAACGGACTGGCCGCAAAGGAAAAACTTATGCAAAGGATGCGGTGTTTTCACCGCATCCGTTGCATAGCTTGCACAGCCGGATTGAGCCGCAGAGCTCAAGCCGGATGTGTGAAAGTAGCCTAATTGAGCATATTTTGGAGTTTGGCCCATTTCTGGATGAAGTGTCCCTTTGCGGTGGTAAATTTGACCATGAATTTTAAAACAATACGGGCCAAATCCTGGAGGTGGTGCAATATTGGCTCCAAATGAAGCAAATGCATGTGAACTGTTGATGCTTCGGATATTGTCCATAAAGTATTGAGGTATGGGCAACTGAATTTTCCCTTTTTGGCAGCATTGAGTGAACAGATTGTCTGCTGGTTTTTCATCGGTAAAATTGTGCGAGTTGCATTTGGAGCAGAGTGAATTCATCTTTCCACAGTAGTGCTGAATAATTGTATTTTCGTTATGTGTTCTGCTGGCTGTAAAAAGTTGAATATTGTGTTGAGTTTGGCTGAGATGGTAGAGCATTCTTTTGTGATGAATTAGGCGATCATGTTGTTGTCTTTTTAGTTTGGAAGGTGGGGATTCCTGTCTCCGTTGTTGGCTGTGGGCTTCTGCATCCTGAGCTTGTCTTGCAGCAGTTTGTTGTGGTGTCTCTTGTAGGCGACGTTGTGTGTGAGCTTGAGCATCGTGGGCTTGTCTCTTGGCAGTTTGTTGAAGTGTCTCTTGTTTTCTATGTTGTGTGTGAGCTGTGGCATCTTGTGCTTGTCTGTCCACAGTTTGTTGAAGTGTCTCTTGTTTTCTACGTTGTTTGTGAGCTGTGGCATCTTTTGCTTGTCTGTCCACAGTTTGTTGAAGTGTCTCTTGTTTTCTACGTTGTGTGTGAGCTTGAGCATCGTGGGCTTGTCTATCGGAAGTTTGTTTAGGTGAGGCTTTGTGTCGACATAGTCTGTGTGAATTAGCATCTCTGGCTTGTCTTTCAGTAGTTTGTTGAAGTGTCTCGACGTTGCGACGTTGTTGTCGCATTGATGCTGCTGCTATTTTTCTATCATGTTTGCTGGTGTATTTTCGCTTACGCCCCCTTGTAAGACAGAGCTCGTCAGGTGTTCTTGGGTGAAGCTGTGAAAGGCAGACAGATAGACGGAATAAGACAGTTAGATTGTCGAGTCAAGTAAAGGATTTTTTTTGTTAGAGTACTGTGCATGAGAGAAGGTGTTGAGTTGACTTGTGAGAGCTATGTTGCACTGTGTTAGTGAGCAGGTCTTTACAAATGTTGCTGAAAGTATATTACTACATGGTTTACATTATGTGTGTGTTCCACGTGGAAAAACTGTAGGAGTGTGGGAGTGTTTATCGTTGTGTTGTGACCTTCTTTGTGGGCTACGATACAGTAAGGTATGAGATGGGTAGAAATCTCGTTAGTTTTTTGCGTTGTTAGTTGCCTCCATTTGTAATGTAAGGCAGTTGATGTGACAGTACTTGTGCCATTGCTAAGGGGGCGTTGGGTTATGGAGGTTGCATTGGGGCATCAATTTATCTGCGCAGGCAGATGCAAACTGGAGCTAGTGGAGGCAAGACATGTTTGTGAGGTGGGATGATTTTGGTAGTTACTATGTGTCTTTTGTGTGTGTCCATTCCTTTCTTCTTCTGGCTTACCTGTTCATTTTCAATTTCTTGTGGTGTCTCCTGTTGTGGTGGAAGTGCGGGAGGTGGTACTTCCAAGGCTTGTCTGTTGTCCTTTTTTTGAAGAGTATCTTGGTGTAGCTGTGGTGTGTGAGCCGTACCCTCGTGGGTTATTGTGCAGGCAGTTTGTTTACGCGTGTCTTGTTCTGGAGGCTGTGTGCTAGTGTTGGCATCACATCGTTGTCTGTTGACCTCTTGTTGTATTTGCCTTTGTTTTTGACGTTGTAGTTGCCTTCTTTTTGCTGCAGCTGCTTTTCGTTCCTGGTCGGTGGTGTACTTGTGCTTCGGCCCCATTATAAGGCAATCAGTGTAAATCGTGCTGGACGTAATCTGAAAAAGACACAAAAATTGCAAGACATGGTAAATGATATGGTAGACTACAGGCAAGAAGTATGTATTCAGCGGCCTGTTATTTTTTTTTTTTTGTTTGATTTTTGTTCAAGGTATGTATCAGTGTGTGTGAGGTAAAGTCTTGAATAATGATGTTTAATTTTTTGCTCGATGGTCTTCAGCTGTGCAGCACGCATCAGCGTGTTTGACAGCGGGAGACCATCGATCTGAATGTGCAGGGAACTGTCGTAGACTGGTAACCATGGTACACAATCGGATAACTATGCAAATTGCTTTGCTTATTTACCCAATGCGTACCATAGTTACCAGCATACGCCGATTCCCGCACACGTGTACCGTGAGCTGGGGTAAGCTGGTAACCATGGTACACATTGGCTAAGAAACCAAAGTGCTTTCCATAGTTACAGGATTGTATACCATTGTTACCTGCGTAAGTCGTTAAGCTGCTAATCAGAGTGCAAATTGGCTAACTATGCAAATCGACAGTGGTGGTTTATTTTTTGCTTGTTGATCACTTGCTGTGTAGCTGTGTGCACCCCCATGCTGCGCATTCCCCATCGTGCTCCATCCCCCATGCTGCGCACTCCCAAACGTGCTCCATCCCCCATGCTGCGCACTGCCCATCGTTCTCCATCCTCCATGCTGTGCATCCCTCCATTGTGCTCCATCTCCCATGCTGCACCAGCATCAGCCTCTCTGCCCCCTGCATCAGCCTCTCCTCTCTGTCCCCAGCATCATCCTCTCTCGTCCCAGCCTACCCCAGCCTCAGCCTCCCCCAGCATCAGCCTCTCTTCTCTCAGCCTCCCCCCTCCCAGCCTCCCTCCTCCCAGCCTCCCCCAGCATCAGCCTCCCCCTCCCAGCCTCCCCTAGCATCAGCCTCCACCTCCCAGCCTCCCCCTCCCAGCCTCCCCCAGCATCAGCCTCCGCCTCCCAGCCTCCCCCAGCATCAGCCTCCGCCTCCCAGCCTCCCCCTGCATCAGCCTCTCTCCTCCCAGCCTCCCCCAGCATCAGCCTCCGCCTCCCAGCCTCCCCCAGCATCAGCCTCCGCCTCCCAGCCTCCCCCAGCATCACCCTCTCTCCTCCCAGCCTCCCCCAGCATCAGCCTCTCTCCTCCCAGCCTCCTCCAGCATCAGCCTCTCTACTCCCAGCCTCCCCTAGCATCAGCCTCCCCTCCCAGCCTCCCCCAGCATCAGCCTCCCCCAGCATCAGCCTCCCTCCTCCCAGCCTCCCTCCTCCCAGCCTTCCCCAGGATCAGCCTCTCTCCTCCCAGCCTCTCTCTTCCCAGCCTTCCCCAGCATCAGCCTCCCCCTTCAGCCTCCCTCAGCATCAGCCTCCCCCAGCATCAGCCTCTCTCCTTCCAGCCTCCCCCAGCATCAGCCTCTCTCCTCCCAGCCTCCCTCCTCCCAGCCTCCCCCAGCATCAGCCTCCCCCAGCATCAGCCTCTCTCCTTCCAGCCTCCCCCAGCATCAGCCTCTCTCCACTCAGCCTCCCTCCTCCCAGCCTTCCCCAGGATCAGCCTCTCTCCTCCCAGCCTCCCTCTTCCCAGCCTTCCCCAGCATCAGCCTCCCCCAGCATCAGCCTCTCTCCTTCCAGCCTCCCCCAGCATCAGCCTCCCCCAGCATCAGCCTCCCTCCTCCCAGCCTCCTTCCTCTCAGCCTCCCCCAGCATCAGCCTCCCCCTCCCAGCCTCCCCCAGCATCAGCCTCCCCCAGCATCAGCCTCCCTCCTCCCAGCCTCCCTCCTCCCAGCCTTCCCCAGCATCAGCCTCCCCCTCCCAGCCTCCCTCAGCATCAGCCTCCCCCAGCATCAGCCTCTCTCCTTCCAGCCTCCCCAGCATCAGCCTCCCCCAGCATCAGCTTCTCTCCTTCCAGCCTCCCCCAGCATCAGCCTCCCCCAGCATCAGCCTCCCCCAGCATCAGCCTCCCCCAGCATCAGCCTCTCTCCTTCCAGCCTCCCCCAGCATCAGCCTCCCCCCAGCATCAGCCTCTCTCATCCCAGCCTCCCCCAGCATCAGCCTCCCCCAGCATCAGCCTCTCTCCTCCCAGCCTCCCCCTGCATCAGCCTACACCCTCCCAGCCTCCCCCAACATCAGCCTCCCCCAGCATCAGCCTCCTCCTCCCAGCCTTCCCCAGGATCAGCCTCTTTCCTCCCAGCCTCCTCCAGCACGCCGTGCTCCTCTGCCGACACTCACAGATCCGATCGCATACACTCACACACACACACACACCCGATCGCATACACTCACACACACACACACCCGATCGCATACACTCACACACACCCGATCGCATACACTCACACACACACACCCGATCGCATACACTCACACACACCCGATCGCATACACTCACACACACCCGATCGCATACACTCACACACACCCGATCGCATACACTCACACACACCCGATCGCATACACACACACACACCCGATCGCATACACTCACACACCCCCGATCGCATACACTCACACACACAAACATTGATGATATTAAACATCCGCGCTCCCGTGCTCCCACGCACAACATCCGGAGATACCACATGCTTCTGGCCATGTGATCCTCCGGCAGGTCCTGGAAGCTCACTGCACAGTATCGCCGCCGAGAAGCAAGCGATATCCCAGGATGTTGTGAGTGTGTGGATGCGATGTGATGTGTGTGTGAGGTGTGTGTGAGAGTGAGTGTGATCTGATGTGTATGTGTGTGTGTGTGTGTGTGTGTGTTGTTATGTGTGTGCGTGTGTGTATGTTCCGCCGCTGCAGGACCTTGATGCGCTGGTAACTATGCTACCATGGTTACCATCGTATCTCGTCCCCCACTCGCACGGGAGCCCATACCAGCATACGCCGGCCAGCCCCAGCAATGCGAGGGTATGTGTCAGCTGGGTTGGCGGCGTACGCTGATGTGGTCTCCCGGGGATACAGTACTCACGTGGGAGTCGTGGCTCCGTGACCGTGTCGGTTCGGGGAATGCGTGGGGGGGTGGGGCCAGAGCTAGCGTGCATTGCATGAGGGGGGCGGGGCGTGGCCGAGTTGCCAATGCCTGCAGGGTGCCAATCTGTGGGGGGGGCGGAGCCTGGGCAAGCGGCCGGCCAATCCGTGTGGGGGCGCAGCCTGGGCGAGCGGCCAATCCGTGTGGGGGGGCGGGGCCATTTCGAGCCCAGCAGCCAATCAGCTTTGTGTCACCGTAAGGACACAATTTTGGAGCAAGACAGATAGACAGACAGATAGACAGACAGAATAAGGCAATTATATATATAGATAATATACAGTGCCTACAAGTAGTATTCAACCCCCTGCAGATTTAGCAGGTTTGATAAGATGCAAATAAGTTAGAGCCTGCAAACTTCAAACAAGAGCAGGATTTATTAACAGATGCATAAATCTTACAAACCAACAAGTTATGTTGCTCAGTTAAATTTTAATAAATTTTCAACATAAAAGTGTGGGTCAATTATTATTCAACCCCTAGGTTTAATATTTTGTGGAATAACCCTTGTTTGCAATTACAGCTAATAATCGTCTTTTATAAGACCTGATCAGGCCGGCACAGGTCTCTGGAGTTATCTTGGCCCACTCCTCCATGCAGATCTTCTCCAAGTTATCTAGGTTCTTTGGGTGTCTCATGTGGACTTTAATCTTGAGCTCCTTCCACAAGTTTTCAATTGGGTTAAGGTCAGGAGACTGACTAGGCCACTGCAACACCTTGATTTTTTTCCCTCTTGAACCAGGCCTTGGTTTTCTTGGCTGTTTGCTTTGGGTCGTTGTCTTGTTGGAAGATGAAATGACGACCCATCTTAAGATCCTTGATGGAGGAGCGGAGGTTCTTGGCCAAAATCTCCAGGTAGGCCGTGCTATCCATCTTCCCATGGATGCGGACCAGATGGCCAGGCCCCTTGGCTGAGAAACAGCCCCACAGCATGATCCTGCCACCACCATGTTTGACTGTAGGGATGGTATTCTTGGGGTCGTATGCAGTGCCATCCAGTCTCCAAACGTCACGTGTGTGGTTGGCACCAAAGATCTCGATCTTGGTCTCATCAGACCAGAGAACCTTGAACCAGTCTGTCTCAGAGTCCTCCAAGTGATCATGAGCAAACTGTAGACGAGCCTTGACATAACGCTTTGAAAGTAAAGGTACCTTACGGGATCGTCTGGAACGGAGACCATTGCGGTGGAGTACATTGGTTTCAGGCAATACCATAAGTAATGTCCCCACTGCCATGAGATCTTCCCGGAGCTCCTTCCTTGTTGTCCTTGGGTTAGCCTTGACTCTTCGGACAAGCATGGCCTCGGCACGGGTGGAAACTTTCAAAGGCTATCCAGGCCGTGGAAGGCTAACAGTAGTTCCATAAGCCTTCCACTTCCGGATGATGCTCCCAACAGTGGCGACAGGTAGGCCCAACTCCTTGGAAAGGGTTTTGTACCCCTTGCCAGCCTTGTGACCCTCCACGATCTTGTCTCTGATGGCCTTGGAATGCTCCTTTGTCTTTCCCATGTTGACCAAGTATGAGTGCTGTTCACAAGTTTGGGGAGGGTCTTAATTAGTCAGAAAAGGCTGGAAAAAGAGATAATTAATCCAAACATGTGAAGCTCATTGTTCTTTGTGCCTGAAATACTTCTTAATACTTTAGGGGAACCAAACAGAATTCTTGTGGATTGAGGGGTTGAATAATAAATGACCCTCTGAATAAACTTTTCACAATTTAAAAATAAAAAAAGAAATAACATTCTTTTTGCTGCAGTGCATTTCACACTTCCAGACTGATCTACAGTCCAAATGTCACAATGCCAAGTTAATTCCGAATGTGTAAACCTGCTAAATCTGCAGGGGGTTGAATACTACTTGTAGGCACTGTACATGTATATGCATACTTTTGAGACGAGAATATGCCTATAATCCAGATCTTGTATTTTTTTTATTTTTCATTTTAACAGACGCGTTGCTGAATTATTTCTAATTGACTTTGAGATCAGCGGAATCCACATGAATGAGGAGAAGGTCAGTCCCAATTATATAAGATGTACCTCGATTGTGTATGGCATCTGTGTGTATGTGACGGTGCAATATATCTTCTGTAAGCAGAAGGGATGTTATACAATTGCAATCAAAATTATTCACTCCCCCCATTGGAAATTGCCACTTTTACTGACTACTGCAGTCTCAGAAGTATTCAACTCCTTCATGACACTCCTCTTTGGTACTTAGTGAGCCCCTTTGGCTGGTATGACCTGTTGCAATCATGATACATAGCCAGGCAAAGCTTCTGGCATCATTAGTAAGGAATCTTAAATCATTCCTCACTGGAGATCGCCTCCAGGTCACTAATATTCTTGGTCTTGCTGCTGGAGCCGCCTTCTTGACATCCCACCAAAGACATTTTTTTTGCAGTTCATCAGGTGACTGTGGAAACTTCAGGTTGCTCCATGACTTCTGAAATCAAGCCTTGGTGGCCTTTAATGCTTGGGATCTTTTTATTATTGGAAGGTCCAGTTACACAGAAGCTACTGCTTCATCAGAGAAGGCATGATGTTTTTCTTTTTCGCTCTATTGGGAGACCCAGACAATTGGGTGTATAGGCTATGCCTCCGGAGGCCGCACAAAGTACTACACTTAAAAGTGTTAGGCCCCTCCCCTTCTGCCAATACACCCCCCGTGCTCCCACGGGCTGCTCAGTTTTTTGCTTTGTGCGAAGGAGGTCAGACACGCACAGCACAGCTCCACAGATTAGTCAGCAGCAGCCGCTGACTAGGTCGGATGGAAGAAAAGTGGGCCCATATAGGGCCCCCAGCATGCTCCCTTCTCACCCCACTTTTGTCGGCGGTGTTGTTAAGGTTGAGGTATCCATTGCGGGTACGGCGGCTGGAGCCCACATGCTGTTTTTCCTTCCCCATCCCCCTTAGGGCTCTGGGTGAAGTGGGCTCTTATCGGTCTCCAGGCACTGAGACCGGGCTTCATCCACAACTCCTGTGGAGCCTGATGGATAGGAGCCGATACCGTTCAGGGACATGGCCCTGCATCTTAAAGGTACTCTGTATCCCTATGGGGACCGCGCACGGCATCACCTCAGCTTTGCTGGGTGTGCTAGTGCACCGGGGACCGCGGCGCTGACCGGGTCTATATGTGCCATTACACACTCAGCGTCGCTGAGTGTGTTTATATGTAAGGGCTACCGCACTGACCGCCGTTGCCACGGGACACTGCGGCGCGGCTGGGACTTGTAGTTCGCCGGGGACTTTCACGCGACCGCGCTTTTACGGCGGCCGCATTTATTACTACAGTCCCCGGCTTCATTGCGGCCTAGTTTCCCTTTTTTTTTTTTTTTCTCCCGCCCTCAGCCCTGACAGGCAGGGGAAGGGCGGGACGCTGCACGGAGCGAGCAGCAATGAGGGCTGGAGTATGATTTACATGCTCCACTTCCCTCACTGTACACAGTATGAGCGCCCGTTTCGCGCTCTTTCTAGGCCACGCCCACAGCTTCCTCAGCTCGTCAGGACGCCGCAGCCATTCCTGTCAGCTCCACCGACGCTGCAGAGAGGGACATATTCATGGGAGACCCAGACACGGTCTCTGGTGGCCTCACAACCGCTTAGGCGGCTGGTAAACAGCACATGTGGTGCTAGCCCCATGGTGCTGTATTGTATGGGTACATTATTTGTGTACTGTATATAATTTACACTGTATGAGCACAGTTCTTTCTGGCTATATACCCTATTGTGTTACTCAGGGAAAACTATAGCATGGCGCCCATAAAAGGCAGGGGTGCCAAAACACAGGCTTATTATGTTGCCTGCGCCGCATGTAAGCGACCCCTGTGACACTTCCTCAGCCGGATCCTCTGCTAAGAGGGGCCCAGGGGGAGCCACCTGTTGACACTGTCCAGGTGACGGGGACTGAGTTTGCAGCCTTTAAGGATCAACTCTCTGAGACTATGGCTAAGATACTAGAAGCCTTGCAGTCCAGACCGGTATCTCAGCAAAGGGACTCTGTTGAATCATTGTTCCCTGACCCCCCTCAGTTGGACCAACAATGTCCTCACGGGGTATCTCATACATCCCAGACGGAGGGTTCGGACTTAGAACCTAGCCCCAGATCGTCTAAGCGAGCCCGCTTAGAATTTCCCTCGACATCATATTGTTTAGGGTCTCAGCGGGGGGATTCTCTGGTTGATGATGCGGAAACAGCTGATCATGATTCTGATCCTGGGAGCGCTCTCAATCTTAATTCTCCAGACGGGGACGCCATAGTGAATGATCTTATTGCATCCATTCATCAGTTGCTGGATATTCTTCCCTCAGCCCCTCCGGCGGAGGAGTCTGATTCTCAGCAGGAGAAATTTCGCTTCAGGTTCCCCAAGCGTACACAGAGTATGTTTCTAGACCACTCTGATTTCAGAGAGGCAATCCAGAATCACCATGCTTGTCCGGATAAGCGTTTCTCTAAGCGCCTTAAGGATACACGTTATCCTTTTCCCCCGGAAGTGGTTAAAGGTTGGATTCAATGTCCCAAAGTGGATCCTCCAATCTCCAGACTGGCGGCTAGATCCATACTTGCAGTGGAAGATGGGGCCTCGCTTAAAGATGCCACTGACAGGCAGATGGAGCTCTGGATGAAATCCATCTATGAAGCTATCGGAGCTTCTTTTGCCCCAGCATTCGCAGCCGTATGGGCGCTACAAGCTATATCAGCAGGTCAAGCGAAAATTGAAGCGGCCGCGCCACAAGTGGCTTCCATTACCTCCCAGACCTCGGCAATTGCGTCTTACGCTATGAATGCTGTCCTGGACTCTGTGAGCCGTACGGCAGTTGCGACCGCCAATTCGGTAGTAGTCCGCAGGGCCTTGTGGCTACGGGAGTGGAAGGCAGATTCCGCTTCCAAAAAAGCGTTTAACCGGTTTGCCAAATTCTGGCGACAGGCTCTTTGGCGAGCGCCTGGATGAAATCATCAAACAATCCAAGGGAAAGGATACATCCTTACCCCAGCCCAAGCAGAACCTCTCCCAACAGAGGAGAGGGCAGTCGAGGTTTCGGTCCTTTCGGGGCGCGGGCAGGTCCCAATTCTCCTCGTCCAAAAGGTCTCAGAAAGAACAAAGGAACTCTGATGCATGGCGGTCTAAGTCACGTCCTAAAAAGGCCATTGGGAGCACCGCTAACAAAGCGGCTGCCTCATGACTTCTACCTCCTCTAGTAGCATCCTCGGTCGGTGGCAGGCTCTCCCGCTTTTGCGACACCTGGCTGCCACAAATAAAAGACCGCTGGGTGAGAGACATTCTGTCTCACGGTTACAAGATTGAGTTCATCTCTCGTCCCCCGACTCGATTCTTCAGGTCTTCTCCGCCTCCCGAGAGAGCCGAGGCTCTTCTGCAGGCGCTGGGCACTCTGAAGGCAGAAGGAGTGGTGGTCCCTGTTCCTCTTCATCAACAGGGCCACGGTTTTTACTCCAACTTGTTTGTGGTCCCAAAGAAGGACGGGTCTTTCCGTCCTGTCTTAGACCTGAAACTTCTCAACAAACACGTAAAGACCAGGCGGTTCCGGATGGAATCCCTTCGCTCCGTCATCGCCTCAATGTCCCAAGGAGATTTCCTTGCATCGATCGATATCAAAGATGCTTATCTCCACGTTCCGATTGCCCCAGAGCACCAGCGCTTCTTGCGCTTCGCCATAGGAAACGAACACCTGCAGTTCGTGGCACTGCCATTCGGCCTGGCAACAGCCCCACGGGTTTTCACCAAGGTTATGGCTACTGTAGTAGCGGTCCTCCATTCTCAGGGTCACTCGGTGATCCCGTACTTGGACGATCTGTTGATCAAGGCACCCTCTCTAGAGGCATGCCAACACAGCCTCGACGCTACCCTGGAGACTCTCCAGAGTTTCGGGTGGATCATCAATTTTCCAAAGTCAAATCTGACACCGGCCCAATCGCTCACATACCTTGGCATGGAGTTTCATACCCTCTCAGCGATAGTGAAGCTTCCGCTGATCAAGCAGCGGTCACTACAGACAGGGGTACAATCTCTCCTTCAAGGCCAGTCACACCCCTTGAGGCGCCTCATGCATTTCCTGGGGAAGATGGTGGCAGCAATGGAGGCAGTCCCTTTCGCGCAGTTTCACCTGCGTCCTCTTCAATGGGACATCCTACGCAAATGGGACAGGAAGCCGACGTCCCTCGACAGGACCGTCTCCCTCTCTCAGGCGACCAAAGCTTCCCTTCGGTGGTGGCTTCTTCCCACTTCATTGTCGAAGGGGAAATCCTTCCTACCCCCATCCTGGGAAGTAGTCACGACGGACGCAAGTCTGTCAGGGTGGGGAGCGGTTTTTTCTCCACCACAGGACTCAGGGTACGTGGACCCGGCAAGAGTCCTCGCTTCAGATCAATGTTCTGGAAATTCGGGCAGTGTATCTTGCCCTGAAAGCGTTCCAGCAGTGGCTGGAAGGCAAGCAGATCCGAATTCAGTCGGACAATTCTACAGCGGTGGCATACATCAACCACCAAGGCGGCACACGCAGTCGACAAGCCTTCCAGGAAGTCCGGCGGATTTTGATGTGGGTGGAAGCCACGGCCTCCACCATATCCGCAGTTCACATCCCAGGCGTGGAAAACTGGGAAGCAGATTATCTCAGTCGCCAGGGCATGGACGCAGGGGAATGGTCCCTTCACCCGGACGTGTTTCAGGAGATCTGTTGCCGCTGGGGGGTGCCGGACGTCGACCTCATGGCGTCCCGGCACAACAACAAGGTACCAACGTTCATGGCACGGTCTCAAGATCCCAGAGCTCTGGCGGCAGACGCCTTAGTTCAGGATTGGTCGCAGTTTCAGCTCCCTTATGTGTTTCCTCCGCTGGCACTGTTGCCCAGAGTGTTACGCAAGATCAGGGCCGACTGCCGCCGCGCCATCCTCGTCGCTCCAGACTGGCCGAGGAGGTCGTGGTACCCGGATCTGTGGCATCTCACGGTCGGCCAACCGTGGGCACTACCAGACCGACCAGACTTGCTGTCTCAAGGGCCGTTTTTCCATCTGAATTCTGCGGCCCTCAACCTGACTGTGTGGCCATTGAGTCCTGGATCCTAGCGTCTTCAGGATTATCTCAGGATGTCATTGCCACTATGAGACAGGCTAGGAAACCAACGTCCGCCAAGATTTATCACAGGACGTGGAAAATTTTCCTGTCGTGGTGCTCTGCTCAGGGTTTTTCTCCCTGGCCATTTGCATTACCTACTTTTCTGTCCTTCCTTCAATCTGGACGGGAAAAGGGTTTGTCGCTCGGTTCCCTTAAGGGACAAGTTTCAGCGCTCTCTGTGTTTTTCCAGAAGCGCCTAGCTAGACTTCCACAGGTACGCACGTTCCTGCAGGGTGTTTGTCACATCGTTCCACCTTACAAGCGGCCGTTAGAACCCTGGGATCTAAACAGGGTGCTGATGGTTCTTCAGAAACCACCATTCGAGCCAATGAGAGATATTTCTCTCTCACGCCTTTCGCAGAAAGTGGTTTTTCTAGTAGCAGTCACTTCACTTCGGAGAGTGTCTGAGCTAGCAGCGTTGTCGTGCAAAGCCCCTTTTCTGGTTTTTCACCAGGACAAGGTGGTTCTACGTCCGGTTCCGGAGTTTCTCCCTAAGGTGGTATCCCCCTTTCATCTCAATCAGGATATTTCCTTACCCTCTATTTATCCTCATCCAGTTCACCAAGGTGAAAAGGATTTGCACTTGTTAGATCTGGTGAGAGCACTCAGACTCTACATTTCTCGTACGGCGCCCCTGCGCCGCTCGGATGCACTCTTTGTCCTTGTCGCTGGCCAGCGTAAAGGGTCACAGGCTTCCAAATCAACCCTGGCTCGGTGGATCAAGGAGCCAATTATCGAAGCTTACCGTTCGGCTGGGCTTCCGGTTCCCTCAGGGCTGAAGGCCCATTCTACCAGAGCCGTGGGAGCGTCCTGGGCTTTGAGGCACCAGGCTGCGGCTCAACAGGTGTGTCAGGCGGCTACCTGGTCGAGCCTGCACACTTTCACGAAGCACTATCAGGTGCATACCTATGCTGCGGCGGATGCCAGCCTAGGTGGACGAGTCCTTCAGGCGGCGGTTGCCCACCTGTAGGAAGAGGCCGTTTTACGGCTCTCTTACGAGGTATTATTTTACCCACCCAGGGACTGCTTTTGGACGTCCCAATTGTCTGGGTCTCCCAATAGAGCGAAAAAGAAGAAGGGAATTTTGTTTACTTACCGTAAATTCCTTTTCTTCTAGCTCTAATTGGGAGACCCAGCACCCGCCCCTGTTTTTTTGTGTACACATGTTGTTCATGTTGAATGGTTTCAGTTCTCCGAGTTTCCTTCGGATTGAAGTTAAACCAGTTTATAATTATTTTTTCCTCCTTCTTGCTTTTGCACCAAAACTGAGCAGCCCGTGGGAGCACGGGGGGTGTATTGGCAGAAGGGGAGGGGCCTAACACTTTTAAGTGTAGTACTTTGTGCGGCCTCCGGAGGCATAGCCTATACACCCAATTGTCTGGGTCTCCCAATTAGAGCTAGAAGAAAAGGAATTTACGGTAAGTAAACAAAATTCCCTTCTTTCCTGATTCTTCGTTGAATCCATGTTGCCCTACAGACGCTGCTGGTTTCCAGTGCCAGAGGAAGCAAAGCAACACCAGATTAATCACTGAGGCACCACGATGCTTTACTGCAGGCATCACTGAGCCACCACCATGCCTCACTGTTGCCATCACCAAGCCACTGCCATGCTTCACTGTAGGGATCACTGAGCCACCGTTATGCTTCACTGTAGGCATTACGGAGCCACCACCATGTTTCACTGTAGTCATCATCAAACCACCACCATGCATTACAGTAGGCATCACTGAGCCACCCCCTTGCTTCACTGTAGGCATCACTGAGCCACCGCCTTGCTTCACTGTAGGCATCACTGAGCCACCGCCATGCTTCACTGTAGGCATCACCAAGCGACCGCCATGCTTCACTGTACGCATTGTTGAGCCACCGCCATGCTTTGCTGTAAACATATGAATCAAGAGAAATTTAGCTACTGAATTGATCAATGCAATAGAGCCCCAACACTACGCCAAAGTATTTCTCTACGTTGGGGTCCCTAGCTTGTGTGTGTCCTCTCATGCAGTTAAAAAACCTGCCGTGTATGGGAAGCTAAGACCCAGGCTATTTATGCGTATGATATGGATTGGCAATAGGTGTGGTTGGGGAGGGTTCACAAACGAAAAAATACTAACAAATAGGAATAACGTTTGGAACACCATTCTAAGTCCGAACTGGGTGCAAAAACCTAAAAAAACATCACTATGGGGAGATAAGGTATGCACACCAGTGACTATGTAAGGGGAATACATGAAATAGCAGAAACTGCTGTGTGAATACTGACTTGAAAAATCCAATAGCTATATGCAAGAGTGAATATGTGAAAAATGGAATCTGCATTACTGCCATGAACATATGAATCAAGAGAAATTTAGCTACTGAATTGATCAATGCAATAGAGCCCCAACACTACGCCAAAGTATTTCTCTACGTTGGGGTCCCTAGCTTGTGTGTGTCCTCTCATGCAGTTAAAAAACCTACCGTGTATGGGAAGCTGAGACCCAGGCTATATATGCGTATGATATGGATTGGCCATACACGGTAGGTTTTTTAACTGCATGAGAGGACACACACAAGCTATGGACCCCAACGTAGAGAAATACTTTGGCGTAGTGTTGGGGCTCTATTGCATTGATCAATTCAGTAGCTAAATTTCTCTTTATTCATATGTTCATGGCAGTAATGCAGATTCCATTTTTCACATATTCACTCTTGCATATAGCTATTGGATTTTTCAAGTCAGTATTCACACAGCAGTTTCTGCTATTTCATGTATTCCCCTTACATAGTCACTGGTGTGCATACCTTATCTCCCCATAGTGATGCTTTTGCTGTAGGCATCGCTGAGCCACCGCCATGCTTTGCTGTAGGCATCGCTGAGCCACCGCCATGCTTTGCTGTATGCAAAATTAAACTCTAGCTCCATATTGTGTGAAGAATAGGGATGAGCGAATGTATTCGCCACTATTCGGTATCCGACGGACAACAGGCTATTCGCGCCATTCGGTATCCGGCGAATAAAACAACATCCGCTCCAATACTTTCATTTTCATTTCTGACTTCCTGACGCCTGTTTTCCAGCCAATGAACACATCTGATGTTGCTTGCTCTCGCAGTAACGCCGCAGCCATCTTTGTTGTGGTGTTACTGTGATTGGCTTGGCCGCACAGAGTCATCTACATACACGTTGCCGCAGCTTACGGGAACGATACATATATAGTCCCCACTGCTTTGGCTTCTAGCTCCACGGAGGAGAGAGAGAGGGGGGGGGGGTAGAGAGGGGGACTGCCTTTTTCCATCCATTTCGGCATGTGCCTTCGTCACCACAGCTCACGGTTAGGTCCAACGTCAAATTATTAGGGTTTCCCATAGACTTACATTGCGCGTCAACTATTCGTCGCATATCCGTCAAAGCGAATATTAGGGTATTCGATCATCCCTAGTGAAGAACACTTAATGCAACTAATGAAACCACTGCTTGGTTACATCTGATGTACTTGAGACAAGTCTGTGCTCTTATAAGGGATTTAATTCAGGGGGAGTAGTAATTCTGAAACTGCAGAAGTTAATAAAAGTGGTATTTCTTTGTCGCTCTATTGGGAGACCCAGACAATTGGGTGTATAGGCTATGCCTCCGGAGGCCGCACAAAGTATTACACTCAAAAGTGTTAAGCCCCTCCCCTTCTGCCTATACACCCCCCGTGCTCCCACGGGCTCCTCAGTTTTTTTGCTTTGTGCGAAGGAGGTCAGACACGCACAGCACAGCTCCACAGATTAGTCAGCAGCAGCTGCTGACTATGTCGGTTGGAAGAAAAGTGGGCCCATATAGGGCCCCCAGCATGCTCCCTTCTCACCCCACTCTTGTCGGCGGTGTTGTTAAGGTTGAGGTATCCATTGCGGGTACAGAGGCTGGAGCCCACATGCTGCTTTCCTTCCCCATCCCCCTCAGGGCTCTGGGTGAAGTGGGATCCTATCGGTCTCCAGGCACTGAGACCGTGCTTCATCCACAACTCCTGTGGAGCCTGCTGGATAGGAGCCGGGTACCGTTCAGGGACATGGCCCTGCTACGTGAAGGTACTCTGTATCCCTGTGGGGACCGCGCACGGCAACACCTCAGCTTTGCTGGGTGTGCTAGTGCACCGGGGACCGCGGCGCTGACCGGGTTAAACTGTGCCATTACACACTCAGCGTCGCTGAGTGTGTTTATATGTAGGGGCTACCGCGCTAACCGCCGCTGCCATGGGAAACTGCGGCGCGGCTGGGACTTGTAGTTCGCCGGGGACTTCGGCGTCGGCCGCGCTTTTACGGCGGCCACGCGTATACTCGAGTCCCCGGCTTGCTTGCGGCCTAGTTTCCCTTTCTCCCGCCCTCAGCCCTGACAGGCAGGGGAAGGGCGGGAAGAGCAGCACTGAGGGCTGGAGTATGATTTCCATACTCCACCCCCCTCACTGTGCACAGTGTGAGCACCTCGGCCACGCCCACGGCTCCCTCCTCTCGTCAGGACGCCGCAGCCATTCCTGTCAGCTCCTCCGACGCTGCAGAGAGGGATTAACCCTGGGAGACCCAGACACGGTCTCTGGTGGCCTCATAACCGCTTTAGGCGGATGGTAAGCAGCACATGTGGTGCTAGCCCCATGGTGCTGTAGTGTATTGATACATTATTTGTTTATAGTATATATTTTACACTGTATGAGCACAGTTCATTCTGGCTATATACCCTAGTGTGTTACTCAGGGAAAACAATAGCATGGCGCCCACAAAAGGCAGGGGTGCCAAAGCACAGGCTTATTATGCTGCCTGCGTCGCTTGTACGACCCAGCTGCCGGCAGGTTCCATTGACCCTCATTGTGTGCAATGTTCGGCCCTGTGACACTTCTTCAGCCAGGGCCTCTGCTAAGAGGGGCCCAGGGGGAGCCACCTGTTGACACTGTCCTAGTGATGGGGACGGAGTTTGCAAAACTCTCTGAGACTATGACTAAGATACTAGAAGCCTTGCAGTCCAGGCCGGTATCTCAGCAAAGGGACTCTGTTGAATCATTGTTCCCTGGCCCCCCTCAGTTGGACCAACAATGTCCTCCCGGGGTATCTCATACATCCCAGACTGAGGGTTCTGACTTAGACCCCAGCCCCAGACCGACTAAGCGGGCTCGCTTAGAATTTCCCTCGACATCATATTGTTCAGGGTCTCAGCGGGGGGAATCTCTGGTTGATGATGCGGAGACAGCTGATCAGGATTCTGATCCTGAGGGCGCTCTCAATCTTAATACTCCAGACGGGGACGCCATAGTGAACGTTCTTATTGCGTCCATCGATCAAATGCTGGATATTTCTCCCTCAGCTCCTCCGGCGGAGGAGTCAGCTTCTCTTACACCGAGTATGTTTCTGGACCACTCTGATTCAGAGAGGCAGTCCAGATTCATCATGCTTGTCCAGATAAGCGGTTTTCTAAGCGCCTTAAGGATACACGTTATCCTTTTCCCCCTGACGTGGTTAAAGGTTGGACTCAGTGTCCCAAAGTGGATCCTCCAATCTCCAGACTGGCGGCTAGATCCATACTTGCAGTGGAAGAGGGGGCCTCGCTCAAGGATGCCACTGACAGGCAGATGGAGCTCTGGTTGAAATCCATCTATGAAGCTATCGGAGCTTCTTTTGCCCCAGCATTCGCAGCCGTATGGGCGCTACAAGCTATCTCAGCAGGTCAAGCGCAAATTGAAGCAGCCACATGCATGGCCGCGCCACAAGTGGCATCCATTACCACCCAGACCTCGGCAATTGCGTCTTACGCTATTATTGCTGTCCTGGACTCTGCGAGCCGTACGGCGGTCGCGACCGCCAATTCGGTGGTACTCCGCAGGACCTTGTGGCTACGGGAATGGAAGGCAGATTTTGCTTCCAAAAAAGCGCTTAACCAGTTTGCCAATTTCTGGCGACAGGCTGTTTGGCGAGCGTCTGGATGAAATCATCACACAATCCAAGGGAAAGGATACATCCTTACCCCAGTCCAAACAGGACATACCCCAACAGAGGAGAGGGCAGTCGAGGTTTCGGTCTTTTCAGGGCGGGGCAGGTCCCAATTCTCCTCGTCCAAAAGGTCTCAGAAAGAACAAAGGAACTCTGATGCATGGCGGTCTAAGTCACGTCCTTAAAAGGCCACCGGAGGCGCCGCTAACAAAGCGGCTTCCTCATGGCTTCGACCTCCTCTAGTAGCATCCTCGGTCGGTGGCAGGCTCTCCCGCTTTTGCGACACCTGGCTGCCACAAATAAAAGACCGCTGGGTGAGAGACATTCTGTCTCACGGTTACAAGATTGAGTTCACCTCTCGTCCCCCGACTCGATTCTTCAGGTCATTCCCGCCTCCCTAGCGAGCCGAGGCTCTTCTGCAGGCGCTGTGCACTCTGAAGGCAGAAGGAGTGGTGATCCCGGTTCCTCTTCAGCAACTGAGCCACGGTTTTTACTCCATCTTGTTTGTGGTCCCAAAGGAGGACGGGTCTTTCCGCCCGGTCCTGGACCTGAAACTGCTCAACAAACATGTAAAACCAGACGGTTCAGGATGGAATCCATCCGCTCCGTCATCGCCTCAATGTACCAAGGAGATTTCCTTGCATCGATCGATATCAAAGATGCTTATCTCCACGTACCGATTGCTCCAGAGCCCAGCGCTTCTTGCGCTTCGACATAGGAAACGAACACCTGCAATTCGTGGCACTGCCGTTCGGCCTGGCAACAGCCCCACGGGTTTTTACCAAGGTTATGGCTACTGTAGTAGCGCTCCTACACTCGCAGGGTCACTCGGTGATCCCGTACTTGGATGCTGATCAAGGCACCCTCTCAAGAGGCATGCCAACGCATCCTCGACGCTTCCCTGGAGACTCTCCAGGGTGTCGGGTGGATCATCAATTTTCCAAAGTCAAATCTGACACCGGCCCAATCGCTGACATATCTTGGCATGGAGTTTCATACCCTCTCAGCGATAGTGAAGCTTCCGCTGTTCAAGCAGTAGGCACTACAGAAAGGGGTACAATCTCTCCTTCAAGGCCAGTCACACCCCTTGAGGCGCCTCATGCACTTCCTGGGGAAGATGGTGGCAGCAATGGAGGCAGTCCCTTTCGCGCAGTTTCACCTGCGTCCCCTTCAATGGGACATCCTACGCAAATGGGACAGGAAGCCGACGTCCCTCGACAGGACCGTCTCCCTCTCTCAGGCGACCAAAGCTTCCCTTCGGTGGTGGCTTCTTCCCACTTCGTTATCGAAGGGGAAATCCTTCCTACCCCCATCCTGGGAAGTAGTCACGACGGACGCGAGTCTGTCAGGGTGGGGAGCGGTTTTTTCCCCACCACAGGGCTCAGGGTACGTGGACCCAGCAAGAGTCCTCGCTTCAGATCAACGTTCTGGAAATACGGGCAGTGTATCTTGCCCAGAAAGCGTTCCAGCAGTGGCTGGAGGGCAAGCAGATCCGAATTCAGTCGGACAATTCCACAGCGGTGGCATACATCAACCACCAAGGCGGCACACGCAGCTGGCAAGCCTTCCAGGAAGTCCGGCGGATTTTGATGTGGGTGGAAGCCACGGCATCCACCATATCCGCAGTTCACATCCCAGGCGTGGAAAACTGGGAAGCAGATTATCTCAGTTGCCAGGGCATGGACGCAGGGGAATGGTCCCTTCACACGGACGTGTTTCAGGAGATCCGTTGCTGCTGGGGGGTGCCGGACGTCGACCTCATGGCGTCCCGGCACAACAACAAGGTACCAATGTTCATGGCACGGTCTCAAGATCCCAGAGCTCTGGCGGCAGACGCCTTAGTTCAGGATGGTCGCAGTTTCAGCTCCCTTATGTGTTTCCTCCGCTGGCACTGTTGCCCAGAGTGTTACGCAAGATCAGGACCGACTGCCGCCGCGCCATCCTCGTCGCTCCAGGCTGGCCAAGGAGGTCGTGGTACCCGGATCTGTGGCATCTCACGGTCGGCCAACCGTGGACACTACCAGACCGAACAGACTTGCTATCTCGAGGGCCGTTTTTTCCATCTGAATTCTGCGGCCCTCAACCTGACTGTGTGGCTATTGAGTCCTGGACCCTAGCGTCTTCAGGGTTATCTCAAGACGTCATTGCCACTATGAGACAGGCTGGGAAACCAACGTCCGCCAAGATCTACCACAGGACGTGGAAAATTTTCCTGTCGTGGTGCTCTGCTCAGGGTTTTTCTCCCTGGCCTTTTGACTTGACCACTTTTCTGTCCTTCCTTCAATCTGGACTGGAAAAGGGTTTGTCGCTCGGCTCCCTTAAGGGACAAGTCTCAGCGCTCTCTGTGTTTTTCCAGAAGCGCCTAGCCAGGCTTCCACAGGTACGCACGTTCCTGCAGGGGGTTTGTCACATCGTTCCTCCTTACAAGCGGCCGTTAGAACCCTGGGATCTAAACAGGGTTCTGATGGTTCTTCAGAAACCACCATTCGAGCCAATGAGAGATATTTCCCTCTCACGACTTTCGCAGAAAGTGGTTTTTCTAGTAGCAGTCACTTCTCTTCGGAGAGTGTCTGAGCTAGCAGCATTGTCGTGCAAAGCCCCTTTCCTGGTGTTTCACCAGGACAAGGTGGTTCTATGTCCGGTTCCGGATTTTCTCCCTAAGGTGGTATCCTCCTTTCATCTTAATCAGGATATCTCCTTACCTTCTTTTTATCCTCATCCAGTTCACCAATGTGAAAAGGATTGGCACTTGTTAGATTGGGTGAGAGCACTCAGACTCTACATTTCTCGTACGGCGCCCCTGCGCCGCTCGGATGCACTCTTTGTCCTTGTCGCTGGCCAGCGTAAAGGGTCACAGGCTCCCAAATCAACCCTGGCTCGGTGGATCAAAGAGCCAATTATCAAAGCCTACCGTTCTGCTGGGCTTCCGGTTCCCTCAGGGCTGAAGGCCCATTCTACCAGAGCCGTGGGCGCGTCCTGGGCTTTGAGGCACCAGGCTACGGCTCAGCAGGTGTGTCAGGCGGCTACCTGGTCGAGCCTGCACACTTTCACGAAGCACTATCAGGTGCATACCTATGCTTCGGCGGATGCCAGCCTAGGTAGACGAGTCCTTCAGGCGGCGGTTGCCCACCTGTAGGAAGAGGCCGTTTTACGGCTCTATTATGAGGTATTATTTTACCCACCCAGGGACTGCTTTTGGACGTCCCAATTGTCTGGGTCTCCCAATAGAGCGACAAAGAAGAAGGGAATTTTGTTTACTTACCGTAAATTCCTTTTCTTCTAGCTCTAATTGGGAGACCCAGCGCCCGCCCCTGTTTTTTTGTGTACACATGTTGTTCATGTTGAATGGTTTCAGTTCTCCGATATTCCTTCGGATTGAAGTTACTTTTAACCAGTTTATAATTCTTTTTCCTCCTTGCTTTTGCACCAAAACTGAGGAGCCCGTGGGAGCACGGGGGGTGTATAGGCAGAAGGGGAGGGGCTTAACACTTTTGAGTGTAATACTTTGTGCGGCCTCCGGAGGCATAGCCTATACACCCAATTGTCTGGGTCTCCCAATTAGAGCTAGAAGAAAAGGAATTTACGGTAAGTAAACAAAATTCCCTTCTTTGATATATTCACAGAACCCAATTGATATGGGTTGTGCAAAGCTACTTACATAGTTCTGTTTTGGTTTGAAGAGGTTGTCCAGGCTTGAGCTTAGTCTCCAGTCTGACTGCAGACTCCTGAATCCTTACAGTGCGTGCATTGCACACTGTCAAGATTCTTTGGTGGTAGCACCAGGAGCAACAGTAACGTGACTGCAAGTATCCGATTTGCATACTTATATCAAGTGACCGCTTGTATGCAAATCTGATACTTCTGGAACGGCACTGGTCCTGGAGGCGAATATAGGCTTTATTATTTTACCTGGGGGAAACATGTGGAATAGGAAGCGGTTGTCCTAGTAGTGGAGACCTCCTTTAAAGGAAACCAGTCACCAGATTTGGCGACTATAAGCTGTAGCCACCACCAGTGAGCTTTTATAAACAGTCTTCTAGAATGACATCACACAGGTCCTGCAAGAGACAAAGGGAATCATTTGTATAATAGTTATGCTAATTCTAACAGGGGGAGGGGATAACTATGAATACCCCCAGCAGCGTCGGACTGGCTACCGGAGGAATCGCCAGTAATACCAGGCCTGGATTCAGTTACCTGCATTGCACTCTGGAGCGCTCACCTGCAGCCTGGTCTGATCTCAGAGTTTGCAGGACTGCACCGCGAGCAGCGAGTAATTGATTCCCCGGAGATTGCGGTTCAGTTCATAACAGCTGCGGACAGGCTGGGCTGCAATGTGGATTTCAGGTGGGAGCACCGTAGATCAGCCTGGCCTGTCTGCTGGTGTCATGAACTGAACCGCAATCGCCGGGGAATCAATCACTCGGCGCTCGCGGTGCAGTCTAGGCTGCACTCTGGAGCTCAGGTGAGAGCTCCGGAGTGCAATGCAAGTAACTGAATCCAGGCCTGGCATTACTGGAGATTCCTCCGGTAGCCAGTGCGACGCTGCCCCCCAGATATTATCTGATCCTCAGCTGCTGTCACTCAACAAGCAGCTCATTTTATAAACTTTTTTGGGGTTTCAAAACTTATACATCCGAGCTGACCACTACAGGTATGTATAGACTCAGCCTGATAGTGCTAGTATAGCACTGGCTTTAGGTTATATAGGAAAATCCCTGTGATTGGTTCCCTTTTAATGTGCGGTCCCAGACTGTGCACTGTCCAATGTGGCAAGGAAAGGTAGGTTTACCTCTGCAGCATCAGAGGAGCGCAGGAGCACTGAAGCTGGCCGGACTGCTATTTGTAAGTTGAAACACAAAGGAATGAGGAGTTTTTTTGTGGTACAAATATAAAAATTGTTTTATTGGTATGAAATAGTTAAAAGACAAAAATTACTGAAGATTTTTCTGCAATACATAGATAAATAATTAATCGATATACACAATGCTTGATAACACAACACCTAGAATATAGAGGACAACTTTAAAAGGTACAGTGGGATAGCTTAAACCAGCACTATGAGTGCACCGCCTCCTATCCGTTCACACACGGCCTTCCCTAAAATCAGAAAAGACACAATGGCTATGATGTGTATTCCAGCGGGATAGGGGGAAAACGGTGAGGCATATTACCAGTCAGGGTGTCCCGTGGAGGACCCGACGTACGTTTCGCAGTGTTTACGATGGCTTAATCATGGGTGGTGCAGCATCAGAAGAGCGCAGGAGCACTGAAGCTAGTCGTAGCTGCAGGCGCTGCCTTTCTTGCCTTGGAAACTGGCCTCTGCTAACAGACCGCAGCGGTGGCTGGTTCCCTAGGCAACGAGCTATAGAAATACTATTTTTTAATAACCATTATATTGCAAAGTTGCATGTTTTTTATGAGCACTTGGCAGGTTTAACCACTCAGATGAGACAACCTTCCTTTAGGGAAGTGTTTTGGGATGACAACCACTGTTGTTGGGCTCCTGGCATGTGTATGCATTACATGCACCACCTTTTTATCAGAAAGTTCTCCATGTAACACTACATTTCTAAGTCTCTTAACTTTCTATGCACATGTGTATACTAGTAATCCCGACCTTACTTACCTGCTTATAGGTTTTGCAGCAAGCACTGTCACTTTGCAATAAGGATTTTACCCCCCTTATATCAAGTCTTATTGGGATTAGTGCTTCCTTTCGGGAGTAGAAAGTGTCATCAAAGTTTGACATCTGAATCTGAAGAGTAATTCTTTTGTCTCATCGCAGCGTCAGAAGGCCGTCAACCTGAACGTTGTGATTGCCGACCTCAGTAATGACTTCCTAATGGGATCCAACCTGCCCAATAGGATTGATGTCAGTGTTATCCCCGAACATATCCGCTCTCATTTCTCCTGGGATGGAAAGTACATACAGATCAGTGGGATACACGCAGACTGTCCGGACGATCTGGTAGGTGATTTGCAGGAGTAGATGATACATGGCTGCCTCCGTCTGTTCTCCGAGTTGCACAGTACATGTGTATGAAGCTTTTTATTTCATTACTCATTAAAGTTGTTACCAGGACATGTTACTTTTAATTCACGACAAAACAATCACTGATCTCGGGGAGACCAGCCAGAGAAAACACTGCCGGCAGCCAGTGAGGGCACTCAACACCGTGAAATCCTAGGTGCATTGCCCCCTGGGAAGTATGAAAATCAAAAAGGTCCGTGGAGCCTCTGTTAGGAGTCTCGACATGGAAAATAGCCAGATATCCCTCCGGGAAGGACCTAGCCAAGGAGTGGCTCTTTTTAGGAGACCACCATAACCACCATATTAGGTGGCCCTTTTAGTCAATATTCAGCTCTTGACGAGTTTAAAGATATGACAAGGGAAATACCAAGGCCAGGTATCCATCCACAGACAGCTGTTTCGGGGTATTGCCCCTCATCAGTGTGGAGTAGGATTCTGGCTAGGTGGGAGCAATGCCTAGTAGACCAACAAGACAAAACAATCACTGATCTCGGGGAGAGGATTATCTATGGCCTCATTTTTAGTAAGACCCTGATGGTGTAGCCTTCTTATATATATGTTAGGAAGTGTATTTCATCTTTATTGAGAGATTGTATACATTTCTCTCCTCCTCTTTTAGATCCATATTGAATATTGATATTGAACTCATGGATCAATAAAACCTCCTGATGAACCCTTTGGCTCTATCATACAAGGGGGGGAAACGCGTCGAGGTGTAAGGTGTAAACTGTATCCCAAGAGTGTGAAGCTATCAAGCACAGAGTGTGTAACCATTACCAGAAGGAACCTGTGACATATCATGTGTCTGAAATGAGGTGTAAGGTGTAAAGTGTATCCCAAGAGTGTGAAGCTATCAAGCACAGAGTGTCTAACCATTACCAGAAGGAACCTGTGACATATCATGTGTCTGAAATCAACTATCTTTATGAAGAAGAATACAATTTTTTAACTTCAAGTATATATGTGATAAACATTTCATCTATCAAGAATTTTATCAAGGAACAAACTATGGTTATTGGACTTATTCTGTGTAATCCTTGGCATATATGTGTTTGTTGCTTTGCTGAAGAAATCCTTTTTCTAACAGTTCAGATGATGGCGTTGGGCCGATATTAGGTCTCTGTTCTGTAGAGAATGACCTTTTGGCATTCTATAAGGTGCATGGTATCTAAAATAACAGCTCAGTAGATAAGTGTAAAGAAAAAGGAGAAATTCCAGCAACTTCAGGAGAAAGTAGAATTTTCTTAAAAAACAGATTCTTTATTGATCATAAAAATATTAATATTCCATCCAAGCAAGACAAAAAATACGTAGTAGATAAGTGTACACCACATGTTGGGTGTTGGTTCTGTTAGGAATAACCTATGGGTATTCCAGGATGTGCCTAGTTTTAAAGTTATCCCTGTTTTTTCCTTTGTTAAATTGACCAGCTGTGGATGTGATCTGGATGTTGAATAGCGGTCATAAAATACATCAAAAGGAGTTATTAGGGATGACACTTGCATTATTGTGGTTATATGGTCTCTAGAACTGGATAGGAGTTGGAACTAGATATAGAGACGAAATATCCCTTTTTTGTCACTGTATTTAGCTCCTAAACCACTGTGTAACAGTGAGTTTAATAGTTGTTTTTAAAAATATGTAATATGAGCAACGGTATGAAATATATATAAATTCTTGAAAAATTGCAATTTTTCCCTCTGAGGTATTTGTAGGAGGAGAAATGTATATCGATCTGTGATTGAAAAATGAATTATTGTTATGTATCTACCCCTTTATTGGCTGATTCCAGTTGAGACATTGTATGTATTTATGTCTATGAGTCATTTTTTAGCTTTGGTATAATAAAGGAGAATTTTTAGAAAATTGGGGTTAATATATTTTTGAGTCACTGATCTCGGGGAGACCAGCCAGAGAAAACACTGCCGGCAGCCAACAAAGGCGCTCAACACAGTGAAATTCTAGGTGCCACTTCTTGGCTAGGTCCTTCCCGGAGGGATATCTGGCTATTTTCCGTGTCTACACTCCTAACAGAGGCTCTACTGACCTTTTTGATTTGCATACTTCCCAGGGGGCAATACACCTAGGATTTCACCGTGTTGAGCGCCTTTGCTGGCTGCCGGCAGTGTTTTCTCTGGCTGGTCTCCCCGAGATCAGTGATTGTTTTGTCTTGGTCTACTAGGCATTGCTCCACCCAGAATCCTACTCCACACTGATGAGGGGCAATACCCCGAAACAGCTGTCTGTGGATGGGTACCTGGCCTTGGTATGTCCCTTGTCATATCTTTAAACTTGTCAAGAGCTGGATATTGACTAAAAGGACCATTTAATATAGTGGTTATGGTGGTCTCCTAAAAAGAGCAACTCTTTGGCTAGGTTCTTCCTGGAGGAATATCTGGCTAGTTTCTTTGTCAAGACTCCTAACAGAGGCTCCACGGACCTTTTTGATTTGCATACTTTTAATTCACGGCACATGTAGGATACCCAGTAAACTGATGGGCATCCCAGAAAGATTGTGCCACATCCACCTACCTGTAAGTAACAAAAGTATTATTCCTTTTGTCTGTCATATAAATAGAGCCTAAAGTCCACATTCCAAAAACTGGGCATAGCGGCCGATCATCTGATGATTATCAGGGGCCTCTCAACTCTAACACATAGGTTGAAAAAAGACACAGGTCCATCAAGTTCAGCTTCTCTCCAAAACTTATACCTTCTCTATTACTAGATTATTTCTAACCCCAATGCCATTTGTTATGACAGAACCTGTATGAGAAGCCCTGTTATAAATGCAGTTATAGTATCTGCCATTACTACCTCTTGTGGACATTCCACAATCTAGGACTGCTCTAACTGTAAAGAACCCTTTCCTATTTAACTTTACTTGTAAGGAAAGCCCCCTGGTCCTTTGTAACCTCATGTAAATCATGTGCCATTCCTTTCTATTAAATCCAAATGTATTTATACATATAAATGAGATCTGAGTTATTGCTTGCCTTTAACCCCTTAACGACCCATGACGTACTGGTTACGTCATGGATTGTGTGAGGTTAATCCTCGCCCCCTGCCGTGGGCAGGTCGCGGCGATCCGCGCACCTATTAGCTGTTTTCAACAGCTGACATGTGTGCCTGCTAGTCACGGGTGGAATCGCTTCCACCCGCGGCCATTAACCCCTTATATCTCGCTGCCAAAATCTGGCAGTGAGATGTATATGCGCGCCGCCATGACAGTGACTTACCCCGCCCCCATCGGAAGTCACGTGACATGATCTCGTGACTTTCGGTGGTTGCCATGGTAGCACAGGATCATGTGGTGACGCCTGTAGCTAACACGAGTCACTTCCTGTCAATGCCTGAATACAGCCGGCTTTGAAAGTAAAGCACCAAATCTGCAGTTCTCAGCTCTGTAGCTGTGATCTGCAGATAGGGAAGAGCGATCGGATTGGTGATCACTATAGCCCCCTAGGGGGACTAGTAAAATAAAAAAAAAAAAAGTTTTAAAAAATTTAAAAAAATAAAAAAACCTAAAAGTTCAAATCACCCCCTTTTCGCCCCATTGAAAATTAAAGGGTTAAAAAAATAAAAAATATACACATATTTGGTATAGCCGCGTTCAGAAATGCCCGATCTATCAAAATATAAAATCAATTAATCTGATCAGTAAACGGCGTAGCGTCAAAAAAATTCCAAATGCCAAAATTACGTTTTTTGGTCGCCGCAAATTTTGTGCAAAATGCAATAACAGGCGATCAAAACGTAGCATCTGCGCAAAAATGGTACCGTTAAAAACGTCAGCTCGAGTCGCAAAAAATAAGCCATCCCTGAGCCATAGATCCCGAAAAATGAGAACGCTACGGGTTTTGGAAAATAGCGCAAAATGTGCGCCTTTTTTTGGACAAGCTTGTGATTTTTTTTTTTAACCCCTTAAATACAAGTAAACCTATTCATGTTTAGTGTCTACAAACTCGCACTGACTTCAGGCATCACACCCACACATCAGTTTTGCCATATAGTGAACACCGTGAATAAAATATCCCAAAAACTATTGTGTGAGCACACTTTTTTTGCAATTTTTCCTCACTTGGAATTTTTTTGCCGTTTTCCAGTACACTATATGGTAAAACTTATGGTTTCATTTAAAAGTACAACTCGTCTCGCAAAAAACAAGCCCTCATATGGCAAGATGGACTGAAAAATAAAAAAGTTACGACTCTCTGAAGAAAGAGAGGAAAAAAACAAAACGGAAAAACACAAAATGCCCGGGGGCTGAAGGGGTTAAACTGCCACTAATGTCTCAATATTGCTTTTAAAGGGAACCTGTCAGGTGCAATATGCACCCAGAACCACCCAGCAACAATATGCACCCAGAAACTTTCGGGTTACTCGCTACTTAGCAAGTATTTTCCATTGACTTACATTGTGTCCGCTACTCGTAACGAATATGCGAGTAGCGGACAGTGCTCGCTAACAGCATAGCAAGTACGAATAGTTAACTTCTCGCTCAACACTATGCGTAGTATATATGTGATGCCTGATTACCTCCTATTTTTTTGTAGCTTATCATTATATTTTTTTGTGTTTATCTAGGTTCGGGAAGCCGCTTACAAGATCTTCCTTTACCCTAACAGCAATCAGGTGCAGTGCTTGGATGAATTGCTGAAGAGTAGGAATGCGCTGGCTCAGCTTGTTGGCTATCCAACCTTTGCACACAGAGCATTGCTTGGGACCATGGCAAGAACACCAGGTAAAATTTTGGTGAGAAGTGTGTGTAATAATCACGCAACTAAGAATGCAGTTCATTTTATATGGTTCAGATACCTTCACAGCAAATAGCGAGTATTGTGTGGCATATGTAAAAGAATCCAGCTCACCCACGTCTGACCTCACCGCACCTCAGACTCTGATCCGGCCCTGCCCCAGCCGCAGCAGTAAAAAATGAAGGAAGGCGATCCAGCTGAGTGACCAGGGGATTTATTCAGTGCAATACAGACATGGCATGGTCGTAGTTAACGCGTTTCTGGCTTAACGCCCTTAATCATCATTATGATTAAGGCTATGTGCGCACTTACCGGATTTTGCCACGGATTTTCCGCGGATTTGCTGCATGTTTCGCTGCAGAAAATGTTCATAACATCTCTGCAGTGAATCACCAGCAAATCCTATGGAGAAAAAAAATCCTGTGCGCACTGGGCGGAATTTGACAGCTGCATGTTTTGCTGCGGGAATCCCGCAGCAAAAACAAGTGCATGTCAATTCTTTTCCGCACATCGCTGCGGGATTTCACTCCATTGACTCCAATGTTAATCATGAAATACCGCAGGGAATAACGCAGGCAGCAAATTCTGTGCGGTTCACTGCGTTTTCCTGCGTTATTCCCTGCGGTATTTCGCGGTTTACCTCCGGTAATGTACATTGCCTGTCTGCGGTTTTGCAGGGAAGTTATGTCATTACAGGAAGAGGAAGCCGTGCAGAGAGTAAACACACACAGATCACATCACACACAGACATCACAGACATAGAACACATAGACACAGACACATAGAACACACATAGAAAGAAAACGGAAATATAGAAAACAAAGAACGTGGGCTCCGCTGCATATTTACCTTCCAGCCGAGGTAAGCACACAGCGGCGGCCCGGTATTCTCAGGCTGGGGAGGGAGAGGGACAGGGATAATGTCCCCCGCCTCACTCCCCCTCCCGCAGCCGAGAATATCAGCCGCAGCTGCCCCAGCACTGTCGCATGCATTATGCGGCACTACCGGAGTGTCCTCGGCTCTTCTTGCCACCGTGTAGCAGTGGCAGCAAGGTAATACAAGGGGTTAATGGTGGTGGGGGACCACCGCCATTAACTCCAGGCTTGATCATGGCAGCGTCTATGTGACAGCTGACATGATCAACCCGTAAGTAAAGTGAAAAAAACACAGACACCGAAAATACCTTTATTTTAAATAAAACAAACAAGCCTCGTTCACCATTTTATTAACCCCCCCGGAAACAAAGCTCCGACGTAATCCACCACTCCGGCATAATCCACAGGTCCTGCACTGCTGACATCCAGCCGCGACTGTCACAGACACAGCGCTGAATGAATGCAGCAGACAGCAGAGGTAATTACCGGTCATTTCCCACGGCCGGTAATGTGAACTCACTGCCGACCGTGGGAAATGCAGCGATCTGTCATCTATCTATCTATCTGTCTGTCTGTCTATCTATCCCTCTATCTATTCTTCTGTCTATCTATTATCTCAGAATTAAATGACTTTTTTTTTTTTTTTCAATGTGCTTTATTGCATTGAATGCAATAAAGCACATCCCAACCCGCACGCGGCAAAACCGCGGCAATACCGCGAATAATACCGCGGTAAAACCGCGGCAAACCGCATGCGGTTTTCGGGTGCGGTTTCCCGCGGTTTTTTACCGCGGGTGCGGTAATCTTTGAGAGCATGCGGAATTTTCACAAGAAAATTCCATTTCCCAGTGCGCACAAGGCCTAAGGGCGTTAAGCCAGAAACGCGTTAACTACGACCATGCCATGTCTGTATTGCACTGAATAAATCACCTGGTCACTCAGCTGGATCGCTTTCCTTCATTTTTTTATTGTGTGGCATATGCTTTTGGCAATTGGACCCTAAAATGGAGGGATGCCTTAGCCTCACCCAAAAGTGGCTACAAGTGTAGTGTAGTGTGTACTTAGCCTAATCCTGTCATCAGGGCAGAGAGTAAAATGTGTGTGTGTGTGTGCGTGTGTGTGTGTGTGTGTAGAATATATATATATAATATGTATGTATGTGTATATGTAGAATATATATATATATATATATATATATATATATATATATATATATATTTCTATAATTTTTTTTTCTCTACCCAACTTCATTTGAGTGGTGCTCCTTTAAGAGTGACATAAAACATGAAGCCTTTTTCAAATTATGATTTTCTGCAGGTCATGTCAGGAGTATTTCTCCATTGCTTCATTGGGGGACACAAGAGACCGTGGGTGTAAGCTGCTGACACTGTTCCAAAAAGCTTCTCCCCAGTAGTATATGGGGGAGACCTCTAGGGGGCTCTCAGAGTCTCGGAGAAGGATTCCAGTTTAGAACTGCGCAGATGTATATGAATCAGGAGAAATGACCACACAGAGACGTATCTCTATCTGGGAGAAGCTCAATGCTCTTCTAATCAGTGTATTGTAAAAAAACACAGTTATACAGTTTGTTTAGTACATCTGTATTGCTATTAACCAATTATGTAACTTGGTTTCACTTACTCCCTTATTTGGCTATAGTTTCCTACATGACTATACTGTCCTTGATAATGCACCTGGAGATAAGCAAAGTCTGTGCACGTACATCAGCAGCTTGTTACTGACATTCAAGAGACAAATCTAAGCTAGCCTCCTGAATGCCTGCTTTGTTCAGTTTAGCATGATTAGTTTCAATAATACATTCCAGAAGATGTGCACCCTAGTATACATGATAGCATTTAAGCAATGGTTATACAAAGACAGATTATCTTATTATTTTGGACAATTGATTCATAGCCTAGGCCCTCACACATGAAGATTGTTAGGGCTCCCTGGCTGACAGTCTTTGCCACCATACCCCAGCCAGCTTTCCTTCCAGAGCCGGAACTGGTACCCTCCAGGTTCCCGACAGACAGTGTTCGGGACGCTTGATGACAATGTTCCTCATCGTGCTGCTAAGGATTCCTGGGTCTTCAAGACAGGTATCCCCTCTTCCTTGGTCCTGGGCAAATGTGGGGGCTCCTGATTTACAAAAAAAAAGCAGTCCACGCTAGTTCCTTTTTTTGTATTTTTTTTTTTTTTTTTATTATTTGTTTTGGGTTTTTTTTTCCTCTTCTCTGGCTTTCCTTGCAGTCTTTTTTAATTCTATCTTTTTTTTCTGGAGCAGTTGCGGTCTGTCTTAGCTCTCCCTGACAAGGCTTCTACTTTAGCCCCCTGGTTGGTCTGGGCCTGTTCCTGTGGCCAGTACACGCCGCATGCTTTCCAGCCAATCAGATGCGTCGACTCTCCTCATCTCGGATGCCACCGTGGAATAAAGTACTTCACTTTCACAACTGAAGCCCAAACCTTCACCCCCCAAGAGTTCCACAACTCTATTGATTTTGCTCCTTTCACCACTTCTCAGCTAGTAACAATATTTGCCAGGATAAATCTACAATCCACCAGGAAAAAAAACAAGCCCTGCTTCAAGCCTGCTCCTGTCTGGTGCAAAACAAGGAAGCCGCGGAGACACCATCACATGTTTCTCAACGCTGGCAGGTAACTAGCCAGGTCTTTCACCGGGAAGGAAAAATCACGGGAAGGGCAGTCTCCAGTCAAGGAAACCACCTATGCCAAAACATGGTATCCATCCTCAGACAGCTGTTTCGGGGTATTTGCCTTTCATCAGTGTGGAGTAGGAAACTGGCTAGTGGGAGCAATGCAGGAGAAAAAAGGGGGAAGGTATGGACTCGGCACAACTTCCTTAAAAATATCTTAAGTCCTTTATTAATAATCTTCTTAAAAAGTCATCCAAAACGCATGCACAAGGATATCGTACAGGGAAAAACTTAACGCGTTTCGGACGTGGTAATAAAAGCAATTAAGTCCTTAATCATAAGTTTACCTGTATGTAGCCAGAACCTGGATATATATGTGAATATCAGCCATGGGTGTGGAAGCTCAAGGGAACAGGAAAGGCTTTTCCTGTTCCCTTGAGCTTCCACACCCATGGCTGATATTCACATATATATCCAGGTTCTGGCTACATACAGGTAAACTTATGATTAAGGACTTAATTGCTTTTATTATCACGTCCGAAACGCGTTAAGTTTTTCCCTGTACGATATCCTTGTGCATGCGTTTTGGATGACTTTTTAAAAAGATTATTAATAAAGGACTTAAGATATTTTTAAGGAAATTGTGGCGAGTCCATACCTTCCCCCTTTTTTCTCCTGCATTATACTGGCGTGGACTGACTGGGGGACTCTGAGCACCCAACTGGTGGATATAGCAGTGGATGACAGGTAAGCTGTTAACCTTTTTCCTTCACTAGTGGGAGCAATGCCTAGTAGAAGACTATATAGGTAAGGATGGTTGACCTTAGGGAGATCAACATCCAGCACCGCGGAGCACCATCACGTGTTTTCTCAACGCAGTGATTCTAGAGCAATGCCCCCTGGAAAATATGCAAAACAAGGAGGGGGCATTGCTCTAGAATCACTCCGTTGGTGCTCCGCGGTGCTGGATGTTGATCTCCCTAAGGTCAACCATCCTTACCTATATATGCTCCTGTCTGGTGGTCACCAGGACAAGCCATCTAGATCCAGATTCCAATAGATTCTCTGTGGCATGACGGGGCGTCCACACATGGGAATCCATCCTTTCAGGGTGCGGGATAGTCTTTTCCTGTTCCGGTATGAGTGGCTTTGTACAGTCAACAATTCTTGGGTCTGGGACATCGATTCCTACAGCTACAAAATCGTTTGCCACCTTCTCTCACTTTCGCTTCCTCCAGTCTCCTCCTCCAAAGCATCCCTCTCTCATTCCCTGGTTCTCCAGGACCCAAGGAGCGAATCGATGGTGTCGTCACACCTATTTTCCCTGTGGAGCGTTTCTCAGGTTTATATTCAAATCTGTTTGTGGTTCCAAAGAAGGATGGATCCGTTCACCCCATCTTGGAGCTAGAACAGATGCGTCCGCCTCCGCCACTTCAGGATGGAGCTGCTCCTTTCAATGATGGCCTCCAAGAGAAGTTCCTATGTACAGTGGACATCCAGAATACCTATTTGCACATAAGTCTCAGGAGAAAACTTTTCTCCTTGCGGAGACTGACAAACCAATCCGGCTGTCAGTGGTGAGGAGTCTTATAGCTGCAATTCTCCTCTGGGAAATATTCAAATTGTCTCTTCAGAGAGGAATGAGACAAACTCTTATTTGCACATACCCACTTTTCCATCCTAATAGAGATTTCGCAGTTCAGGTTTCACATTTTCAGTTCACAGCACTACCGTTCGCTTTATCCACAGCATCCAGAATTTTCATGAATGTTAATGACTGCCGTCATGGCCATACTTCGGACCACAGTTGTTCTCGTTATCCTTTATCTCAATTACATCCTGATCTAAGTGCCACCCCCCTCAGCATGTTGTGAAACCCTGTAGATCTCTCAGGACACCCTCTCACTTTAGCTGGGTCATTGACAGAGTGAAGTCGTCTCTGATTCCGGCCCAATGTATTATTTTCCTGAGTTTGCTGTTCGACACCGCATGCCCAAGAGTCTTCCTGCCCGAAGACAGGTGCTCAGCCCTGCTAAGAGGGATTAGTTCTCCCAGATGTCTCTTTTCATGCTCTCTCTGGTTTTGTATGAGCATTCTAAGCACGATGGTAGCCACAATGAAAGCAGTCCCATTTGCTCAGCTCCACACTTACCCCTACAGCTCTTTCTCTTATCAAAATCGAACAGGTCCACTCACTCCCTGTGCTGGCCGGTCACACTTCTCTCCAGGGACAAGAAGTCAATGGTGGGGATGCTTTACCCTTGTTTCTTGTGGAAGAATGTTTTTACCGATGCATTGGAAGATTGTTATGGCAGACGCCAGCACCCTTGCCTGGGGAGCAGTTTTCCGAACTTTACGGTACAGGAATGATGGAACGCTTAGGAATCATCTCTTCTCATCAGTATTCTGGAGCTCAAAGCGATCTTCTTGGCTTTCTCTTCACTAGCAAGACCTTCTCTTCAGCCGTCCAATCCGACAACGTTACAGCCGGGACATACATCCACCAAGGAAGAACTCGAAGCCGAGCAGTAATTAGAGGTTTCTCAAATCCTTTCATGGGCCAAACAAAATGTACCAGTAAATCAGCTGTACACTCAGCTGTACATATTCCTGGAGTAGACAACTAGGCCGCCAACTTTCTCAGCAAAGGGGGTCTTGCATGGTTGAATGGTCCCTAAACCGGGCAGTCTTCAAACACATCTCCCTCAGATGTTGGAGACCCAATTTCGATCTGATGGCGTCCAGATTAATCCACAAGGTTTCCTGGTTTGTGTCCAAATCTGGCGATTCCCTAGTGATTGACTGTAACGATTTCCTATTCCTTCCATATCCGTTTCCTCCTCTACCTCTGATACCTAGGCTGGTCAAGAAAATCAGGGCGGAAGGAGTACCCGTCATTCTCAAGGCTCAGAGTTGTCTAAAGACCTTTATACCTGGAGCTAGTCCACCACCTCTTGAAAGCTTCAAAATCTCCTCTCGCAGGGCCCCCTCTTCCACCACAATTCTAAGCTGTTGAATTTAACTTGGCTGTTGAAGCTGCGGTGCCAAGATCTATTGGTCTCTCCGATCAGGTTATCCAAACCAAGATCAAGGAGAGAAACTGGCCTTCCTGTCGTATATACAATTGCACATGGAAGGCCTTCTTCCAGTGGTGTGAAGCAAACTAGACCGGTCCCATGGTCTTCTTATTTTCCCTGCTATCCTTCCTGCAGTTGGGTTTTGATTCTGTCCCTTCGCTCTCACAAGGGTCAGGTCTCTGCACTTTCCATTCTCCTTCAGAAGAACCTGGCATCTTGTTCCCAGGTCAGAACTTTCCTTCAAGGGCTCGCACGTTCTGGGTCACCTTACCGGCCTCTGGTATAGCCTTCGGGCCTTAACCCCGCTCTAGACGTCCTTCAGAGTTCCACATTCGAACTGCTACCAGAAGTTTCTAACTTTCCTCTCGTGGAAGGTTGCCTTCCTGGTAGCTCAGTGTCCGAGCTTTCATCCCTCTCCTGCCGATCCCCGTACCTGGTATTATGCCATGACATGCGTCCGACCCATCCTTTTTCCCTAACGTCGTTTCCTCGTTTCACCTGAACGAGGACATTGTGCTCCCTTCTTTGTGCCTGTCTCCGTCTCACCCTCGGGAGCAGTCACTACATAAGCTGGACCTTGTGAGAGGTGTACACCCCTACATCAGGATGACGGCATCTTTCAGTCAGGCAAACTCTCTTTTCGTGAATTTGGAGTGTCATCGCAGAGTACTTCTTTCCTTCAGATCCACCATTGCTCCTTGCATCCGATCTGCCATCCTGGAAGTCTATCGGATACAAGGACAGAGCGCGCCCACTCAAGGTCATGGCTCACGCCACTCGTGCATTAAGGGGCTTCCTGGGCCATCAGCTACCAGGCCTCTGTCTTGATGCTGTGTAAAGCTGTTACCAGGTCTTCCATTCATAATTCCACAGGGCTCACACTTATGCCTCATCGGATACGAGCCTTGGTAGAAGGGGGCCTAGAAGTCGCAGTGGTCTGAGCTCAGACTTGCGGGTTCTATCCCGTGTCCAACTGTTGGGACTGCTTTAGGATGTGCCATGGTCTTGTGTGTTCCACAATGAAGCGTTAGAGAAAAGATTTTGGTTACTTTGCCTTCATTGGGGGACAAAGCACCCGCCCTTGTATTGTTATGAATTGGGTTTCTTTTACTATGTTACTTCAATATGTTCTTGCCTTACTGTTGCTTCTCCTACTACTTTCTCACTATCTGATTATTTCCATGCCAGTTGGTGGGTATATACTGTACTGCTGAGAAGGAGCTAATGTTTTTTTTGCATAGTGGCATCAGAATACACCCATGGTCTCCTGTGTCCCCCAATGAAAGCTCAAAGAAATAGATTTTACTGTAAGTACCTCAAATCTTCTTTTTCTTGGCTGATCTAACTTTCAATTTTACTGTTATTGACAGAGACTGTGATGTTGTTTCTTGAAAAGTTATCCAGCAAACTAAGAGAAAGGTAAGTTGCTCTATAATAATATTTGTTTCATTATAAGACACACCCCAAATTTTAGAGGAGGAAAATAGTAAAAAAAATTATGTGAAAACGAGGGTCCGTCTTATAATCGTAGTGCGTATTAAGCCTAATGCTCACCAGGGGGGAGCGGCGGTGGTGGAGCGGCTCAGGAAGGTCACAGGAGGCAGGATAGGCAATGCTGCCGGCTCAGAGTAGGGGTGTCGCATCTCAGAAGGGTCGTCAATACTGCGGACTTGGGGGGTGTCGCGGCATTGGCGGGTGCCGTTGATTGATCTGCTGGTGAGCTGCTGAGGAGTCGCTGCGGCGGGCGCCATTGATCTGCTGGCGGGGTGCAGGGGTGACACTGCAATGGAGCCAGGAAGGGGTGTTTTGGTGTGGGTGCCATTGATCTAACTGGGGGATGTCTTGATTTCACCGACTATGGCTTACCAGGGTGGAAGTGGTGGAACAGGGTCGTAGGAGGCAGGGTCACAGGACTTGCTCGGGAGTGTCGCAGCGGGCGCCATTGATTGGTGGGTGGGCTGCGGGTGTGTCACTGGATGGGGTGTCTCGGTGGCGGGTGCTTTGAGCTGACTGCAGGCTCCATTGAATCGCCTGCGGTTGACAAGATGGACATCAAGAAAATGGCCACAGAGACAGTGCGTGCGAAGATATTACTCCGTGGTCATTTTCTTTCAGTTCATTGCATCACCCACAGGCGATTCAATGCAGCACACAGTCAGCTCAGTGCACCCGCCGCTGAGACACCCCGTCCTGTGACACTCTCGCAGCCCACACGCAGATCAATGGCGCATGCCGTGACACCCCTGAGCTCGTCCTATGACTCTGTCTCCTATGACCCCGCTCCACCACCGCTGCCCCAGTAAGCCATATCTGTTTTATAAGACTCAACCACATTTTACCCCCAGTTTTGGGAGAAAAGAAGTGCGTCTTACAATCCGGGAAAATACGGTATATAGTGCCAACATATTCCACAGCACATTACAACTCTCCTTATTGTAGAGGGCAGCTATCACACTGGAAGGGGCTGTCCAAATCTTATAACCACTTTAAGGCTGGGGCTACACAGCGATTTCTAGGTGTTTAACTATCATTAGTCACAGTGTAGTGCCTGACATTGTGACCTTATGTTGATGTATTGCTGTTGCGAACAGTACGTTGTTGCATTATGTCTAATTTACATATCAAAAACCTGATTACAGATTCACTTTAAAGTGGTTATCTGCTGTGACACAGAAAACTAAGGTCTGATGGCTGTAAAAATCATATAAGAAATTGAAATTCAGTGAAGGCCCCTAGGAGGCGCTCTTAACTTGCCCCTAAAATGGCAGTATTTTGCCTGTTCTTTTTCCTTACCCCATGTCACTTTTGGTTCGACATTCTTTGCTGATTGGTTTCTTAAAGCAGATCTTTCACCAGTTTTCATAATGTAGACTGTATAGATCTCTCAAACCTGATGAAACTGATGTACTTACTTTGAAAATACATGTCAGAATGGCTGTGTAAGGCTGCTTTCTCACCTCCGGTTTTAGCAGAGCCGGCCAATCCGGCTCTATAACCTATGCAACGGATGCGGGTTTTTTTGCCGGCTAAATCTGCCGCATGCGGCAAAAACCGGACGGAACGCAAGCCCATGCGGCACTAATGTAAGTCTATGCAAAAAAACCGCAACCGGCGGCAAAAAAAAAACGGTTGCGGTTTTTCTGCAAAGCGCCGGATTGTGCCGCACAGGAAAAACCGGATGTGTGAAAGCAGCAAAATCCAGATATTTAAGAGTCCAATATATTCTTCTTTTTTTTTTTTTTTGTACAGGACATTGAAAGATTTTGAAATGATGCTGGGAATGAAAATGAAATTGAACCCCATGAACCCAGTAAGGAGGGTTTTATGCTTTGCCCGTTCTAATGTACGGCGGTGAGATGTAACAGAAGGATGTGTAAAGTTCATACTTGATTTTAAAATCCTCATGTTTTACTTTTCCTGTCTTTTGTGGGTGATCAAAAATGTACAAAACTGAGCATGAGGCGCTCAATTTAAAGGGAACCTGTCACCAGACTCGGCGGCTATAAGCTGCAGCCACCACCAGTGAGCTCTTATATATAGCAATCCAGAATACTGTATATAACAGCCCAGGCCGCTGTGTAGAAAGTAAAAAACACTTAAGGGACGGTCTGGTCTGATGGGTGTCGCTGCTCTCCGGTGCGGCGCCTCCTCTTTGTGGCAATTGTCGTCCTCCTTCTTCTGAGGCCCGTGTGCATGATGTGTCCTATGTCATCCACACAGGCCGGCATTGAGGTCCTGCACAGGCGCACTTTGATCTGCCCTGGTCAGGGAGGATCAAAGTACTGTAGTGTGCATGCGCGGACAGCCCTTAACCTTTCCTTGCTCCTGCGCATTACAGTACTTTGATCTGCCCTCAGCAGCCCTGATCAAATTGCAACTGCGCAGGACCACAATGCCGGCCTGTGTGGATGACATAGATCACATCATCCACACTGGGCTGGGAAGAAGGAGGACAGAGTTCGCAGCAGAGAGGAGGTGCCGGACCGGAGAGCAGTGACACCCATCAGACCAGACCGCCCCCCTAGATGAGTATAATAAAAGTGTTTTTTACATTATACACAGCGGCCTGGGCTCTTATATACAGTATTCTGGAATGCTGTATATAAGAGCCCACTGGTGGTGGTTCAAGGTTATAGTCGCTAAATCTGGTGACAGGTTCCCTTTAACATCTTGATCAGACTGTATGAAGCCCACTGCCACATAACGGCGAACCTCTCAGTGCATGCCTGACCTAGAAGGTGTGCTGTCTTCCGTTAAATTGATACCACACCAGCAGTGAGAGCGACCCACAACACCCATATAGCAAGGCAAGGCCCCACAGCTATGGGTCACTCCACCACACAGGCACAGCAACAATGGCCGCAAAATACCACCAATATCAAGTAAAAGGATCTAAGAAAATTCACCTTCTACATGGGCTCAGACAGAAAGCTGATAGCAAATTATGCAATGTTGTCTTGCAGCATTGGGGCTGTGGGACACCTGGGTTGCTTCCCCTGTAGGTGAAGTAGCGCCTCAGTGGTCTTTAAAAGGACTCTGTCACCAGGTTTTTTCCACTTAATCTGGGAGCAGTGTAATGTAGGGGCAGAGATCCTGATTCCAATAATGTGTCACTTACTGGGCTGCTTCGTGTAGCTTTGATAAAATCACTGATTAATCAGCAATAGATTATCATTACAGGACTACTTGGCATGCTGCAGGTAGTACAACATATTCATGAGCTCTGTATAACTGCTAGATCTGCAACAGAGAAATCATTGATTTTATCAAAATGCCATCAAACAGCTCAATAAGTGACACATCGCTTGAATCAGGGTCTCTGTCTCTACATTATGCTGCTCTCAGATGGGGGAGCAAAAACCTGGTGACAGATTCCCTTTTAGGTCAGGAACCCACTAAGAGGATTGCCAGGACGTGACCGTCTGATCAGAATGTTATCTATGAACCTTGTGTTCAGTTTTGTATACTTTGCTTAGGCACAATTGATCAATGTATAAGTTTTGGATGTGCGGTCCATGTATGTCTTTTTTTTTTCCTCTACTTGATAATACTTTGTTTTGCATTGGTTCTTTTTGCTTTGGAATGTTTAGCAATAATTTCTCTGCGTCCTTCTGTCGCTGATGATGATCTGTTTCCATTAGGAATTGATGCCGTGGGATCCACCTTTTTATGCTGGTGTTTTACGTGCGGAAAAGTAAGTGGAGTTGTCGATTACAGTGACTTTAGTTCAGAGGATTGTTTTTATAGATTTTATGAAAGGGTTATTCCCCAAGTCAAGTTATTCCCTTTTCGTAAATGGAGCTCCATTCTGATATATGGGACTGCTGGAGAAAGCCGGGTGCAGCGCTTGGCTGTGTCTTCTATACAATGGATAGAGGGGAGTTTGAGACTGTGCATCAGTGCTCCATTCAAGGCGAGGCTCTGCGGTACCCCAATCTTGGATTCCCTAGGAGTCTCCACCCTCGTACCTTCAGTGTCATCAGATTTGGCCCCTATAAGCTGCGGCCACCACCGGTGAGCTCTTATATACAGCATTACAGAATACTGTACATAACAGCCCAGGCCACGATGTATAGTGTAAAAAACACTTCTATAATACTCCCCTAGGGGGAAGTTGGGTCCGATGGCTGTCGCTGCTCTCTCCTCCTTTCTGCGGCGATCAAAGTACTGTAATACGCAGGCGCACGGAAGGGTGAAAGACCGCATGCGCACTACAATGCTTTGATCTGACCTCAGCAGAGCAGATCAAAGTGCGCTTGTGCAGGATCACAATGCTGGTGGATGATGTAGGACGCGTCATGCACACGGACCTCAGAAGAAGAACGGCAATCACTACAAAGAGGAGGCGCCAGATCTGAGATCAGCGACACCCATCGGATTGCACCGCCCCCTAGGGGCACATATGCCGTGCCACTCTCGCGGAATTGTGCAATGTGCACAGTGTGACCGCTGGTGACGTGTTGCGCAGGCGTGAGATTATGGGCGGCGCTGTGATTGTCATCAGCAAGTGCCCGCCCATAATCTCGTGCTCGCGCTTTCACCGCCGCCTCCACCGTTCTGCGCAAGCGCTGGCCAGCTTACCTCACGTCACCTCTTTGAAATTGCGCGATGGGGGACGGCCTAAAGCGACAGGAGGCAGACTAACGGCCACCAGACAGCCCGCCCCCGTGTACCATTATCAAGATCTGAATACAAAAAGGTACCACTTTATAGACTCTTTATTTTGGTCAGAAAGGGGGCACAAGAACAACAGGAACATTGCTAGAATGCAGCCCAGGAGCTGCAGAGGGGGAATGTTTTAGGTTTAGTGCAAAATTTCTGATGACAGGTTCCCTTTAATTAAAAACTTGCAATTAGTAGACATTAGCTCTTCTTTAAAAAAAAAAAAAAAAAAAAAGTTTTAGTTTTGAGGGGTTTTTTTTTTTTTTTTGTATTTTTAAATTAGATTCCAGCACAGTTGTGAGTCTCGTTTGCACCTAGTTATTGCTGCAAGAAAAGTATTAAAGTATTTGTGTTCAAATGGTGAAAGTCTTCAGAGCGACAGACGTCAGCTGGGACCATTCTCATTTCTTCTGCTAGGTTAGGTTTTCATCTATTTTCATTGTACTTGCTTTTGTCCAGCAGTGGGCGCCACTGTTTCATAAATGAAGTGAAAAATAAGTGAGCCTCGGAGGAAGATGAAACCGAAAGCCTTTGTGTCTTCCTTAATTTTGCATTTTTTTTTAAAAAATTTTTTATTCAGACACTTAGCATGTTTTTTCAACATCTAGATAAGAAAAGCTGCATACAGAGTTTTAAACAGCAAAAAAAAAGATACAAACCCAAAAAAGTGAAGAAAAACTCTATAACTGAAAAAGACTCTTGATCTGTGCAATTATTCTCCTTGCAGCCACCATTGCGATTTGCATTTTTCTTATTTATTTTTTTTTATATATATATATATTAGTGAGTCCGAGAACTATATTTCTATTTGCTTTGGTGTCCCGATCCACTGTCCCCCGGGTGTGGTGGTCGCGCGGGTGCCCCCGGCTGTGGTGGGACTAACCACTTAGCAGGGTCAGTCCTTTTTCCTGCTTAATATATGGGAAACAGTGCCGTGAAAATGGGTATGGACACCCTGGAATTGGTTTATTTTTCATAATAGCATCTATCCAATCTGCATAGCCGCAACTTAACCTCTTCACCACAGATGACATATTGGGTACGTCGTGGATCATGTTAGGTTAATCCCTCCCTGCTGCCACGGGCAGTCGGCAGCGATTGCTGCAAATGTCAGCTGATTTGAACAGCTGACATGTGCGGCTATTAGGCATGAGACCCACTCGCGCCTGTTAACCCCTTGCATCTCGCTGTCAAAATGTGACAGTGAGATGAAACAGCGCGCCGCAGTAAGCATTCACTTACCCAGCGCCATCAGAAGTCATGTGGATCCGATGGTTGCCATAGTAACACAGGGTCATGTGATAACTCCTGTAGCTATCATGAGTCACTTCCTCTTTTACTCGGCCGACTGCTGCTACTGACAAGAGGTGAGCATTTCTGGTGATCAGAGCTCTGTAGCTGTGATCAACAGATATGAACGAGCAATCAAACTGCTGATCCTTATAGTCCCCTAAGGAGACTAGTAAAATAAAAAAAAAGTAAAAAAAAAAAAGGGTTTTAAAAAATTCAAAATAAAAAAACCTAAAATTTAAAATCACCCCCCCCTTTCGGCCCATTAAAAATTAAAGGATTAAAAAAATAAAAAATATACACACATTTGGTATCGCCGCGTTCAGAAATGCCCGATCTATCCAAATATAAAATCAATCTGATCGGTAAATGGCGTAATGGCAAAAAAAATCCAAACGCCAAAATTACGTTTTCTTTATCGTTCCTTTGGGAGACCCAGACCATGGGTGTTTAGCTTCTACCTCCGGAGGACACACAAAGTACTACACTTAAAAGTGTAGCTCCTCCCTCTGAGCTTATACACCCCCTGGTGAGCAGACCCAGCCAGTTTATCGCTTTGTGTTCAGGAGGCATACATCCACACATGCTTCTCATATGATTTTTTCCTTTTGGAACGAGATTGAAGAGTGGGGTCCACGTCTGGACCCCCGGCATGTCCCTTCTCACCCCACTGTGTCGGCGGTGTTGTAAGGTTGATTCCTAGGCTGGAGCCTTTACATGCCGTGCTCCTTCACCATCCCTCCTGGGCTCTGGCTTGAAGTGGGAGCCAGCACGGTCTCCATGCTTGGCAGGAGACCGGTCTCCATCCGCAGCCCTTCAGGACCCTGCTGGACCGGAGCACTCACCCCCAGGGACTTGGCCCTGCGTCTCAGCAGCTAAGTACCTGAGACGGTTAGATTTCGGGGTCCCTGTACTTTATTGTTGGGGGAGAGTGTGCTTATTGTGTTTACTGACATTTCCGGCGGGTTCTCTAGCTGTCGCCTGAGAACCGCGGCGATGGTGCCTGCGCGTGGGCCGCGCCACTCAAATTTAGGCCCCGGCTTCGCCGGAGGCCTAGTTTCTGTTTCACTGCCCTCGCATGTCACTCATGCAGAGGGACAGTCTCGGCTCCTCCCGGCGGCCGTTCTGTACAGGGGAGGGACACTCCCCACTGCAGTGTGTGTCCCCTCCCCTGTAGGTCTCTATGGCCCTCCAGATCCCGCTCCTCAAGCAAGTCCCGCCCCCTCTCTTCGCTCCGGCGGCCATTTTCTCAGCGTTCTTTGCAGCGCTGGTCTGCAGCATCTCTGCTGAGGTGCTGTGCTTGGGGGTCCGGGCTTCGGGATCTGGAGGGCACACAACACCGCTCCAGCGGTCTGGTAAGCCACAACCGGTCTCTGGTTGTGGACCTCTGTATACACTCTCTGGGGTTCATTCTCTTACAGAGCCCCCACTCCAGCAGCATGTCTCACACGAGGAGCAAGGCCCCAAAGCTTTATGCTGTATGCGCTGCATGTAAGCTCCTGCTGCCTGAACCGAGCACCTTCCCACATTGTGATGCCTGCTCTAACTTGGCGGTGCCACAGCCTGGAGTCTCACCCCCAGTGGTTTCTCAGGCTGCTCCTGCTCCTGTGGCTGAACCCCCGGCTTGGGTAGAATCCTTTTCTACGTCTATCTCCCAGTCTTTTGCTGAGTCCATGGGACTTCTGTCCAGGACGTTGATGAATATGCATCAGCCCCCTTCACAGGGTGCCTCTGCTGCTAGGGGTCACTCAGGACCGGAGCTCACAGAGGATTTATCATCAGGGCCCAGACCCCGTCCTCCTAAGAAGAGACGCAGGGTTCCCTCTCCCTCCTCCTCCCGTGGCTGTGATTCCAGAGCTGACTCGCTGGATGAGGAGGATGCCTTTACAGGGGGCTCGGAGGCTAACTCCATGTGCCCCATTGATCTGTCCGAAAGTGACTCAGATCTTAGTGACTTGATTGCTTCTATTAATTCTGTACTGGATCTCAATCCGCCAGTATCAGAGGAGCAACCCTCTCTGGCAGAAAAGCACCAGTTTACCTCACCTAAGAGAGCAAAGAGTGTGTTCTTTAACCACTCCAGTTTTCAGGCCGCTGTGACCAAGCCTAGGGCCTGTCCTGACAAGCGCTTCCCAAAGCGTGGTTCTGATGACCGTTTTCCCTTTCCACCTGAGGTGGTCAAGGAGTGGGCTCAGTCCCCAAAGGTAGACCCTCCGGTGTCTAGGCTCGCAGCCCGGACCGTTGTGTCGGTGGCTGATGGCACTTCCCTTAAGGATTCCACTGACCGCCAGATTGACCTTCTGGCCAAATCCGTGTATGAAGCGGCGGGGGCCGCGTTTTCTCTGACTTTTGCAGCAGTGTGGGCTCTCAAGGCCATCTCTGCTTCTCTGGAGGAGATGCATTCCCTCACCAGTTAATCTATGCCCGAAATGGATGCCTTAACTTCCCAAGCTTCGGCCTTTTCATCCTATGCCATTTCTGCCATGCTGCAGGCTTCTCACCGCACTGCGGTGGCTTCGGCTAATTCCCTCGCTATCCGCAGAATCTTGTGGCTTCGAGAGTGGAAGGCAGATGCTTCTTCAAAGAAGTACCTTGCTGGGCTCCCTTTTGCTGGGTCCCGGCTGTTCGGAGAACAGCTGGATGAAATTATTAAGGAAGCTACTGGCGGGAAGAGTACTTCCATGCCTCAAACTAAAGCCAGGAAACCTGTCCAGGGTAGGAATCAGTCGAGGTTTCGCTCCTTTCGTTCCTCCAACTGGTCGTCCTCTAAGCCCTCGGCCTCGTCCGCTAACTCAGCCAAGGACCAGAAATCCAACTGGCGCACAAAAGCCCGTCCACAGAAGACCGCAGGAGCTGCTGCCACTAAGGCAGCCTCCTCGTGACTATCTGCCCGCTCCAGCAACGTCCTTAGTCGGTGGCAGGCTCTCCCACTTTGGCGACGCTTGGTTTCAACACGTCTCCGATCAGTGGGTGAGAGATATCATCTCCCACGGCTACAGGATAGAATTCTCTTCCAGTCCGCCAAACAGATTTTTTCTCTCAACTCCCCCCTGCTCCAAGGCCGCCGCCTTCTCACAGGCCGTGGCAGCCTTACAGGCCAATGGAGTAATTGTACCGGTTCCCGCCCGGGAACGGTTCAGAGGTTTCTACTCAAATCTCTTCCTAGCTCCCAAAAAGGAGGGTACCTTCCGGCCCATCCTAGATCTGAAGCTTCTCAACAAGCATGTTGAGGTGCGGCGCTTTCGCATGGAGTCTCTGCGATCAGTCATTGCCTCAATGACCCAAGGGGATTTCCTGGCGTCCATCGACATCAGAGATGCCTATCTCCATGTGCCAATTGCAGTTTCACACCAGTGTTGGCTACGTTTTGCAATCGGAGAGGAACATTTCCAATTCGTGGCTCTCCCCTTCGGGTTAGCCATGGCCCCTCGGGTATTCACCAAGGTCATGACAGCAGTGATTGCAGTTCTGCACCTCTAGGGGTTGGCAGTGATTCCTTACCTTGACGACCTTCTAGTCAAGGCTTCATCCAGCGCAGACTGTCAGCGGAGTGTCTCGCTCACTCTCTCCACTATAGCTCAATTCGGGTGGCTGGTCAATCTGCCCAAATCCACTCTGACTCCGACCCAGAGTCTCACGTACCTAGGGATGCAGTTCGAGACCTTGACGGCACTTGTGAAGTTGCCCTTAGTCAAACAGCAGTCCCTCCAGCTAGCGGTGCGCTCTCTGCTGAGGCCCCGCCGTTATACCCTCAGGCGTCTGATGCAGGTGCTGGGTCAAATGGTGGCGTCCATGGAGGCTGTCCCCTTTGCCCAGTTCCATCTGCGCCCCCTGCAGCTGGACATTCTCTGCTGTTGGGACAAGCGGCCTTCCTCCTTACACAGGTTAGTGGCTCTGTCGCCACAAACCAGGAGCTCCCTTCAGTGGTGGCTTCGGCCCCTCTCCCTGTCCCAGGGGCGCTCCTTCCTGGCCCCGTCCTGGCTGATTCTCACCACGGATGCCAGTCTATCCGGCTGGGGAGCGGTATATCTCCACCACAGAGCGCAGGGCACTTGGACTCCATCCGAGTCAGCCCTTTCAATCAATGTGCTGGAAACCAGAGCCGTGTTTCTAGCTCTCCTAGCTTTTCACCACCTGTTGGCGGGCAGGCACATTCGAGTCCAGTCAGACAACGCGACAGCGGTTGCCTACATCAATCACCAAGGCGGGACACGCAGCCGCCTGGCGATGTTGGAATTACAACGCATTCTTCAATGGGCGGAGGACTCCAAGTCCACCATATCCGCAGTCCACATCCCAGGCGTGGAAAACTGGAAGGCAGATTATCTCAGCCGTCAAACCGTGGACGGTGGCGAGTGGTCCCTGCACCCGGCAGTGTTTCAGTCAATCTGCTGCAAATGGGGCACTCCGGACGTGGACCTAATGGCATCCCGTCACAACAACAAGGTTCCCGTTTACGTGGCTCGCTCCCACGACCCTCAGGCATTTGCCGTGGACGCACTGGTTCAAGACTGGTCCCAGTTTCGTCTGTCCTACGTGTTTCCCCCTCTAGCTCTCTTGCCCAGAGTTCTGCGCAAGATCAGAACGGAGGGCTGTCGAGTCATCCTCATTGCACCGGACTGGCCCAGGCGAGCTTGGTATCCAGACCTGCTCCATCTGTCCGTAGAGATGCCGTGGCATCTCCCGGACCGTCCAGACCTACTCTCACAAGGTCCGTTTTTCCGCCTGAATTCTGCGGCTCTCAAATTGACGGCGTGGCTCTTGAGTCCTGGATCTTGACGGCTTCTGGTATCCCTCCTGAAGTCATCTCCACTATGACTCGGGCCCGTAAGTCTTCCTCTGCTAAGATCTATCACAGGACTTGGAAAATTTTCCTGTCCTGGTGTCGCTCTACTGACCATCCTCCTTGGCCATTCTCCTTGCCGACCCTTCTGTCTTTTCTACAGTCCGGTCTGCAGCTAGGACTGTCCCTCAACTCTCTCAAGGGACAAGTCTCAGCTCTGTCAATTCTGTTCCAGCGGCGTCTCGCTCGGCTGGCTCAGGTCCGCACCTTCATGCAAGGCGCGTCTCACATCATTCCGCCTTACCGGCGGCCCTTGGATCCCTGGGACCTTAATTTAGTTCTCACGGTTTTGCAGAAACCCCCCTTTGAGCCTCTTAGGGAGGTCTCTTTGCATCGTCTTTCACAGAAAGTGGTTTTTCTGGTGGCCATAACTTCCCTCAGGAGAGTCTCTGATTTGGCCGCGCTCTCTTCGGAGTCACCTTTTTTTAGTTTTTCATCAAGACAAGGTGGTTCTCCGTCCGACTCCGGACTTTCTTCCTAAGGTGGTCTCTCCTTTCCACCTTAACCAGGACATTACCCTACCTTCCTTTTGTCCGGCTCCTGTTCATCGCTTTGAAAAAGCGCTGCATACTCTGGATCTGGTTTGTGCGCTCCGGATCTATGTGTCTCACACCGCTGCTCTTAGGTGGCACACTTCTCTTTTTGTGCTAACCACAGGTCGGCGCAAAGGCCTCTCTGCTTCTAAGCCGACCTTGGCCCGTTGGATTAGATCCACCATTTCGGACGCCTACAAGAGTTCTCAGGTGCCTCCCCCGCCGGGGATCAAGGCACATTCGACCAGAGCTGTTGGTGCCTCTTCGGCTTTCAGGCACCAGGCTACGGCTCAACAAGTCTGTCAGGCTGCCACTTGGACTAGCCTGCATACCTTTTCGAAGCACTACCAAGTGCATGCTCATGCTTCGGCAGATGCGAGCTTGGGCAGACGCATCCTTCAGGCGGCTGTCGCCCATTTGTGAAGTTAGGTTCTACCTACTTCTTGCCTTTTTTCGGTTTATTTCCCACCCAGGGACTGCTTTGGAACTGTTGCCTGTTGGCAATTTTTTCTTGTTCCGCGTGTTATCACCGGCTGTTGTCGTGGACAGAGTCTCCGGTTGTTCCGGCTTTTGCTCTGTTCTACTTGTGGGTGGCTATTCTCCTTCAGCTTTTGCACTAAACTGGCTGGGTCTGCTCACCAGGGGGTGTATAAGCTCAGGGGGAGGAGCTACACTTTTAAGTGTAGTACTTTGTGTGTCCTCCGGAGGTAGAAGCGAAACACCCAAGGTCTGGGTCTCCCAATACGGAACTATAAGAAAAAGAATTTACGGTAAGTAAACAAAATTCTCTTTTTTTGGATTGCGGAAAATGGCGCAAAAAGTGCACCCTTTTTTTTTTTGGACAAACTTGTGAAGAGAGAAAGAGAAAAAAAAAACAAATATCAGAATCCGGATCGTGCAACCGGAATCCCATGTCCGGCTTGGACCCGGATCTACCGCTGAAAGCGCCCGGATCCGGATTTGTCAAGTCCGGGTGCGCTCAACACTAAAAACTAATAGTTTTATTCAAAAGTACAGCTTATCCTGCAAAAAAAACCAAGCAAGATTTGGCAAGATTGATGGAAAAATAAAAAAAGTTACGGCTCTAAAGCCCACTTTACACGCTACAATATATCTTACGATGTGTCGGCGGGGTCACATCGTAAGTGACGCACATCCGGCATTGTAAGGTATATTGTAGCGTGTGACAGCTACGTGCGATTGCGATTGAATGTTAAAACGTTCATCGCATGCACGTTGTTCAATTGCTAAAAATTGAACGTGAGGTTGTTCAATGTTCCCAAGGTAGCACACATCGCAGTGTGTGACACCCCGGGAATGAGGAACAGATCTTACCTGTGTCCTGCGGCTCCCGCCGGCTATGTGGAAGGAAGGAGGTGGGCGGGATGTTTACGTCCTGCTCAGCTCCGCCCCTCCGCTTCTATTGGCCGGCTGCCGCGTGACGTCGCTGTGACGCCGAACGTCCCTCCCACTCCAGGAAGTGGATGTTCGCCGCCCACAGCGAGGTCGTATGTAAGTACGTGTGACGGGAAATCGTTTGTGCGGCACGTTCAACAAATTGAACGTGCCGCACATACGATGGGGGCGGGTCACATCGCATTTGATATCGTATGCTTAATCGTAACATGTAAAGCAGGCTTTAGAAGATGGGGAGGAAAAACAACAACATAAAAAGAAACGGAAAATCGCACGGAGGGAAGGGGTTGGCCACATGATCTAAGCTGGTAAAAAAAACACCTTCTAATAGAATTTGTAGTTGGCATATCATAGCACTTTCCAGTCGCTCATCCGCTCCACTGATGTAACATTGTCTATTACGAGACACAGAAAATGCAGTTCACATGTCCGAAACCGCGAGGGCAGCAACTTATTACCTACGTGTGATTTATGCCATGGGCTGCCATTAACAGTCAGATGTTAACAATTCCAGCACCAGTAATGACCGATTTACACGAGCTCTAACTCGGCCGTCACGAGATACGTCACATGGCGACCCCCTTCAATGCTGCTGCACCTATTTTATGCATTTTCTCTACTCCTTAACATGTGCTACAGATTGTGCTGAGGAAGGATACAGGGCCATATTGTATGAAGACAGGCCCCCATACACATGAGATGCCGGTCAGCCCAATGATGGCTCAGCCGGCTGCTAGATCGGGGGCCGAGCACTTCTGTATTCTCTGAGCAAGCCCCTGACAGCTCTAGTGGCGGCTTATCTCTTGGATAACAAATCAATCGTCCAAAATCAGACCTGCTAGATCCTTATCTCCCCCGACATTTCCATCATTAACCAGGATAGCTTATCAAAAAAATCCGCCACCGCAGATTCAGCGGTGTAGGGGTCCAACCTATGGGACCCCGCTGCTTCCAGCCACTTAGCTACGTATTGAAAACATTGCTGCAGCCGCTTCATTCTGAGGATGTCAGAGTCCGTAGGTATTTACCTAATGTTCATAAAATGATGGCGATATTTCATGACAATGGAACTTTTAAGGTTAATCCAAAAGACACCATGTCCCCCCGGAGGTCGGCCGTGTCCCCCCCCCCCCCCGGAGGTCGGCCGTGTCCCCCCCGGAGGGCCGGAGGTCCGCTGTGACCCATCCCCGGAGGTCCGCCGTGCCCCATCCCCGGAGGTCCGCCGTGCCCCATCCCCGGAGGTCCGCCGTGCCCCATCCCCGGAGGTCCGCCGTGCCCCATCCCCGGAGGTCCGCCGTGCCCCATCCCCGGAGGTCCGCCGTGCCCCATCCCCGGAGGTCCGCCGTGCCCCATCCCCGGAGGTCCGCCGTGCCCCATCCCCGGAGGTCCGCCGTGCCCCATCCCAGGAGGTCCGCCGTGCCCCATCCCCGGAGGTCCGCCGTGCCCCATCCCCGGAGGTCCGCCGTGCCCCATCCCTGGAGGTCCGCCGTGCCCCATCCCTGGAGGTCCGCCGTGCCCCATCCCTGGAGGTCCGCCGTGCCCCATCCCTGGAGGTCCGCCGTGCCCCATCCCTGGAGGTCCGCCGTGCCCCATCCCTGGAGGTCCGCCGTGCCCCATCCCCGGAGGTCCGCTGTGCCCCATCCCCGGAGGTCCGCCATGCCACCCCCCGGAGGATCGCCATAAAACAGACATCTCAGATATATATGGCATATTACCGTAACTGCATTTGCAAAAAATCTTTGATAGTTGGGATTCCTGGAAGCGGAACCTGGTGGAATGGGGACCTTCGTCACCAAGTATTTTAGAGAGAACAGACGCATACATGTATTTCTTTCCATTACCAGTTGTGAGTGCTGTCATGGCTGCCTAGCTGTTCACTCCTCCTATAAACTACGCTACAGACGTCTCCATGCATAGGCCAGCGCCATGTGTAACTCCCATGCTGCCTTTGTGAGGTGTCACTCAGCCGACAAGTGACCCTATTCTTCTGATGTATTAGATTAGATTTTCCAGAAAAATGCTGGAGTTTCCCATTCACATCCATTACACTCTGTACTCTTATCGCGCACATCCGAGCGTCTGACTGCTGGTTATGAGTACCGAACACCAGAGCATAGCAGTGCTCGCTCATCCCTACAAGCACCAGAGAATGGTAGTGCTCACTCATCACTAGTTACGAGCACCAGAGCATGGTAGTGCCCGCTCATCACTACGAGCACCGAGCATGGTAGTGCTCGCTCATCACTACGAGCACCAGAGCATAGTAGTGCCTGCTTATCACTACGAGCACCAGAGCATGGTAGTGCTCGCTCATGACTACTTGCTATATAACTTAGCTGGCACGTGCTTTGTATGTAGTTGGGTTCACCTCCTGAGCCTGCTTCATACTTGCAGTGTACACATCCACTATAGAAGTATGATGGATGTCACTGAGGCGTTAAAAATGAGCACATGGTAATGCGGAAGTTAAAAAAAATGCTGATCTACCTGAATCGTCACCCGCTACCCCATGTGACCGCTGCAGCCAATCAGTAGCAACTGATTGGCTGCATCCGTTGTGCTCCGTCCAGTCCAGAAGAAACATTCCCCTAGCCCTCTTTGTCACTTTTCATCTTTATACTTGTATTTCTTTCCTTTATAGCTGCTTAGCACCACACTGTATAGCCCTGCAGAGGTCGTAGAGCCATATATTTGTTATCTCTCGGCTTTAGTCATCTTTGCTCTCCTCGCATTTATCTGGATCCTGGGGCAGAATGAGTAACCTATAATGAGAACATGACTCACTGAGACGTTCCCCCGCTCTGATTCTTCTCCACATGTCATCTGCACTAACTATTCTAGCTTCAAGCCTCTAATCCTGTAAGTGCATGTTTAAGAAAATCTGGAAGCAGACGTGCAAGGTCAGCGGCAGCGCAGGCACAGCAGCCGCACAGTAATTGCCTGGCCTGAGGAAGGCTCAGGGCCATATGCACAAATATGTTACAACTGGTATGTGCAAAGCAACAAAGGGAATTGGAAGAACTAGGTGATAATTTCACCTGGAAGTTAAAGGAGGCTGGCGCTTTTTGTTTTCTTCTTTGCTGTTATAACTGGAGGAGGTTTAGTTTTTCAGCACCGGGAGACCGGATCATTTTGGTCTTTCCAATGGAGGAGTTAGAAAAAACATGTTGACATATAAGTGACCGCCTGAATTCTGCACGGAAACCTCTATTTGGGTCTCTCATGCCTTGCTAGAGTCATACTTTGTCACCAGGTTTTTGCAAACTAATCGAGAGAGCAGCATGTTGTAGGTGCGGAGACCCTGATTCCAGCGGTGTCACTTACTGGGTTTCTTGCTGTAGTTTTGATAGTTAATGTTTTTTTAGCAGGATATTCTCATGAGAGGACTAGTAAATCTGCGGCCAGGTAGGCTTCCATATTCATGAGCTCTGTCTATCCCCACTCCTAAGGCTGCTTTCACACATCCGGATTCTCCAGTGCGGCACAATCCGGCGCTTTGCAGAAAAACAGCAACCGTTTTGTTTTGCCACCAGTTGCGTTTTTTTTTGCATAGACTTTCATTAGTGCCGGATTGTGCCGCATCGGCTTGCGTTCAGTCTGGTTTTTGCCGCATGCGGCAGATTTAACCGATGCGGCGGCCGGACGGAATGTTGCCTGGCACGTTTTTTTGGTCCGGCAAAAAAACCCCGCATCGCGCCGCATCCGGCCGATGCAGCGTAATTTGCAATGCATGCCTATGGACGCCGCATGCTGCGTCCTGCGGCAAACACCACATCCGGCCGCCGCATGCGTTTTTTTCCACTGCACATCCTCAGTAGCATGCCGCAAGCTGCAAAAAACAGACGGGCCGCATGTCAAAAAGTTATGCAAAGGATGCGGTTTTGTCGCCGCATCCGTTGCATAGGTTTTAGAGCCGGATTGGCCGGCTCTGCTAAAACCGGAGGTGTGAAAGCAGCCTAACACTGATTGGCAGCTTTCTTCCTATGCATAATATACGTAGCTGTCAGTCAGTGGTGTGGGAAGGGTTATAAACAGCTTGGCATTCAGAGAACTGCTAATTCTGCAGGAGATTAAATAGTGATTTTATCAAAACTAAAGCAAGCAGCCCAATAATGTTGCTTCAGTGCATCATCTTCCTGAGGCCCGTTTCACACGTCAGTGAAAAACACTGACGTTTTTCACTGGCGTGTAAAACATGCACATGTCCCTCCGTGTGCCGTGAATCACGGCACACGTGGGTTGTCTAAGTGCAATCTGGGCTCCGTTTTCCGTGGCCCGTGATTGCACTTAGAGATTAACTCACCTGTGCCCGCTCCCGCTGTCCTTGGTGCTGATCGCTCCCACGGTGCAGCATCCGGCCGGCGCTGACCCCTGCAGCAGCTGCTTCCTGGTCGGCTGTGTCGTGCATCATGAATATGCGCGACAATAATGAGCCGGCTCAGAAGCAGCAAGCAGAACGGGCTGCAGAGAGCGCCGCTGAAGCCGGGTGAGTAATAATGATTTTTATTTTAAAAGCACGTTTTTTTCTGGCACGTGTTTCACGGACCACACCACTGCGTGGTCCGTGGGACATCAGTGATGCCAGAAAAAAATGGACATGTCTCCGTGCGGCAATCACGCACACGCGGGTACGCCGCACGGAGACACGTGCAGTGAAAAATCACTGACGTGTGAGCAGACCCATTCATTATAATGTGTCTGCGTATGTCAGTGATTCTGGTACGTTTAAAAAAAAGCACAAACGTACCAGAATCACTGACGTGTGAAAGGGGCCTGAGAAAGCTGTTCATGCTGATTCAACACAGCTCAAGCAAGCTTTTCTTCTAGAAGATGTCGGCTTTGCCCACTAGCATCCAATCCTTGAACTTCCCGTCTCCTCTTACTCTCTACTACTCCATAAGCATCCACACCAGAGCTGGCTATGCTTTGTCATTTGGACAAGTCTGCCCTCTCCGTAGATTGCCCGATCCTCCTCCCCCAACTGAGTCAGACACTCTCGGATCTGGTGGAAGGACTTTCCCCTCATTCTTCTTGGATGTTCCTTCTTTTCTAGCTCCTGGCAGACTGTGATGACAGCCACCAGCCTTCTCTGTTGGAGAGGCATCTTCCAGAAGTAGACAATGCATCATCATTGGGCAAATCATGAAGAAGTTCCTCCTATCAATGTCATGTAACTCAGAGCAGTTCATCTTGCACTGTTGCATTGGCCGGATCAGCAGACATGTGTCCCTATCCAGATCCAGTCTGAAAATGTGACCCCCCCCCCTTGGTTTGTTGAAGCAACAGTCAATGAGGGACTCTGAGTTGAGGTCTCACAGATTCTCGACTAGGTGGAACCAAGAATCTCAGCAATCCACATCATATGAGTGGATGAGCTGCAGACTTCCTAAATTGAGAAGCATTAACCGTGGGAGAGTGGTCTCTGCATTGATCAAGTCTGCATGTAGTGGGTCACTCCACACGTTGACCTTGATGGCATCCAAACATCATCACAAGGATCCCTGGTTCGTGGCCTGAGCAATGCAGAGAAGCTATCTCGTTTTTGCCATCAAACCAGGTTCTCTCACCTTATGGTATTTTCTTTTCCTTGCCTTCATGAAGCCTGGCCTCTAGTCCAGCTTGGCCCTCGGTACTCTGAGGCCAGGTCTCGGCTTTGTCCATTCTCTTCCAGAAAGACCTGCATTCAAAACCTTAAGTCAGGACTTTTCTTCAGGTTGTGGCTTATGCTATTCCTCCCTGCTGGCCTCCTTTAGATCCCTGGGATCTTAACCTGGTGCTTTACAGTGTCCTCCCTTATGACGATCCACAGCTTTTCCCCACTCCTGCTTTCGTGGAAGGTGGCGTTCCTGATTGCTATTACTTTTATCAGACGAGTATCAGAACTAGTGCCTCCATCCTGAAACTCTTCTTTTCTTACCCTTCAACTAGAGAAGGTGGTGTTGTGTCCGGTGCCTTCATTCCTTGTCAAGGTGGTTTCTTCTCCTTTAGCAAATAGATGATTTTTCCTTACATTTGTCCTTCTTCTAGTCCTGTGGAGCAGTCCTTACACTGTTTGGATCTGGTCAGATCAGTGTGTCATTACCTGAGGGTGACGGCTTGCTTCAGACATTCGGATTCCCTATGTCATCCCAGAAGGACCTCGTTGAGGTCTTTCTGCCTCTAACGCGACCATTTCCTGCTGGGTCCCTTCTACCATCCTGTAAGCTTATAAAGCCAAGAACAAGAGTTGAAGACTTATCCCGCTTGGGCAGTGGGGGCTTCCTGAGCTATTGATTATCGGGCATCGACTTTGCAGCTTTGTAAAGCTGCTACTTGGTTCACCATTCATATTTCCTCCAAATTTTTCAGGGTTCACACTTTCGCCACGGCAGATTCAAGTCTGGGCAGAAAGGTGGTGTGCACAGCAGTCACTCTGGGTACTACGCAAGGGATTTGCCTTAAACATTTATAAAAAAAATTCCGCCCTAGGGACTGCTTTGTGATGTCCCATGGTTGCTGCGTCCCCCCAATAAGTGGCAGGAAAAAAAAATGAGAGTTTTGGGACTTCCTGTAAAATACCTTTATTGTAGCCTTAATTGGGGAACCCAGCACCTCCCTTGGTCACTTATGTGTATTAAAAATAATTAAAAAAGGATTCTGCTTTTCCTAATGCTTTTTCCACTAAGTGAATAGCTTGGTTGCCAGTAGGCAAGTGTAGCCTGCTGAGAAGGAGCAGACTTTATTTTTCCTCTTTCTTAGGTTGTATTTCTTGGTGGCAGACACCTGGTGGCAGCAGCGTCCACCTTTTGGTTCTTGTGTTTCCCCCCCCTTCCCCCCCATCTTTCATGAAGGCTGCGAGAAAGGCATCTTATGGTCTGTCTAAAAATCCCCTTTATGTATTTTTATAAATTCAGCCAAGTGGGGAAAATTGCATACAATAATGAGACATTACCTGCTAAATTCACCACCATTTCAGTTCCTCTACTGGTTTGTCCTCAACCTTTGACATGATGTGACTGTTGCAGCTAAATCGCCGGTCTCAGCCCTAAACTTATTGAGGACAATGATTGTCTTAAGCGCTCTCTTGTCAAGTACCATATTTCAATATTGCAGAGCAGTCAACAAAGACCAGGACATCACTTACTACTCACATAACCACCACTGCAGACAATCACTACCCTTAGCAGTACACCACTGAGACCAGTGATTGGCTGCAGCAGTCACTTGGGTAGTTTGGTTTTGTTATCTCACCAAGTCAGATCGGCGGGGAGTGGTAGCGCTTGAACAGTGGAGGATTTATCAGGTAAGTAATTGTTCGGGTTCGCTGGGTTCAGCCGAACTTTAGTTAAAAGCTCGTTTCGGGACCCACACTTGACCTGAACTTGTTACCGAACCCGATATAAGTCAGTGGGACCCGAACTTACGGGCTTGACTCCAAGTAAGGCTACTTTCACACTACATTTTTTTAACATCCGTCATGAACGTTTTATTAACGCAAAAACGGATCCAGTGCAAATGCGTTTTGATTTCAATGCATTTGCAATGGACTTGCGCCAACATGCGTTCACCTGCGTTTGCGTGCGTTATAGTGAGGATCCAGCGACTTGCAGTTTTTTAACTTTTTTCAAAAACGTTACTTATAGCGTTTTTGAGCTGCGTCCAAATACTGCAAATTGCTGGATCCTGACTAAACAGCACGCAAACGCATGTGAACGCTGGCATGCTGATAGACAGGATCCTGCTTGCTCTACTGAGCATGCCCAGAAACCAGCCTCGCGTGATCAGTCTCTTTCTCCCCCTCCCTCTCTCCCCCTTCCTCTCTCTCCACCTCCCTCCCTCCCCCTCCCTCTCTCTCCACTCTCCTCCCGCCTGAGAGCGGAGGACACTCGTAACCAAGGTAAACATCAGGTAACCGCGGTCTTAGTTACCCGATGTTTATCTTGGTTACATGTGTAGGGAACCGGCTCCTAGCAGCTGCAGACGCTGGTAACCAATGTAAATATCGGGTATCCAAGTAAGTTACCAGATGTTTACCTTGGTTACGAGCCTCCACAGCTGTCAGATGCCGGCTCCCAGTCTATCACGTTCAGTTCCACTGACTCCCGATCACATGACTCCAATGCCCGCCCATAAACTTAAAGTGACAGGATCCTGCAAAATAAAACATGCGTTTGCATGCGTTTATTTTGCTGTAAAAGCAGGATCCGCTTTTACAGGAAAAAAACGTTCATGACGCATGTTAAAAAAACGTAGTGTGAAAGCAGCCTTACAAGTATAATGAAAGTCAATAATTGGGCAATTTGGTTTTCCGCCCAACATACAGCCAGCCATAAACAGATCATTTACGGGAAAGGGAGGGTGGTGTTTGTTTAATGTGTTTTTTTACCCACATTGAGAGCCATTCAGAGACTGCGATCGGCTTTCACTGGGCTGAGAGTACCCGAGTACAACTATGCTTAGTCAAGTGGTTAGCACACGAACAGCAGCAGAACTTGATCATGGCCTTTTTTTGTTTTTTTCGGGTTTGACACCCAGACACCCAGTGTTCAGTATGAACCCCGAATTTTCCAAATCAAGTTTGCTCATTTCTATAAGTAATGTTACATAGTTACTTAGGTTGAAAAAAAGACCTAGGTCCTTCTCGTTCAACCTTCCTTGTCTTCTTTTTTTTTTTTTTTAAATTATTTTGGTCCACGTTATTTTTTTAAAAAGTCATGAGGCACTTTTTTTTACCTTTTCCTGATGTGTTTTGTAATAGGGCGTCACAGGCTGGGTGCATGCTCAGGAGCTGCGCTCACTCCATAGATAGCGGGTTATACAGTCTACCTCTAACAGCTGTAAATCAAAGCGCCTCGGGTAGGAGGCGCGCATTCTCTTCCTACCACACCCTGACAAATTGCCTACTGAAGCCCCCGGTCACCCCCATCTTTGTACTCCCATGAAGCCTATTTTTTGAATACAGCAATATTGTAGTATTGAAGTGTATATATTCACTTTCCCCCCAGAAGAAATAAAGTAATCAAAATACCAGGACTTCTGTTAGCATGTTTATATATTTTATTTGTAGATTGCGGCCTGTTTTTTAGTGACGTGAACGTGAGGGAGGCCTGCCACTAGGAATTTCAAGGTCCCATACTGGCAAAACCTTCGAGCCCCCTTGAGACTCTGCCCATGCACCACCCTAGTTCTACCTCCACCCGTCAAATCTTCCACAGTCTCACCGCCACTCTTGGAAAAGTAGCATCTAGCACATGACTAATTTGCATGTGCTGCCCCTGAAGCGCTAATTCACATGCAAATTAGCCAGTGTAGTGGGTGAAGTGACAAGGCCGGGCCCCTGTGCTGCGGCCGTGACAGGGACCTGGTGATGAGGGGGGCCCAGACCAGGCCAGTGCTTAATAAAGTAAAGTAATTACCCTGGGCCCCATATACCAGTCATTGTTGTCATGCCCTGATGGCGGCCCTGACGTGAGGTGCCCAATTGATAGAGGAACCTGTACATCAGGGCTTCTCAACTCCAGCCTTCAAGACCCACCAACAGATCATGTTTTCAGGTTTTCCTCAATCAGGTTTTCAGGATTTCCTTAATGTTGCACAGGTTGTGGAATTATCCCCTGTCTAATATTAAGGAAAACCTGAAAACATGATCTCTTGTTGGGTCTTGAGGGCTGGAGTTGAGAAACACTGCTGTACATCCTTTGAGTTCAGCAGGTGCCTTCAGCTTCCATTATAAAGGACCTGATGACTCCCCTGACCGTTCTGTTTCAGGTTCTGCAATAACTGACACACTGAATGGTGGCGCCGTTTTTGTTACTTTTCCTGTACAGCCCTTTTAATTCTTGGCCCATTGATAGTTGGACCTTACAAGTGTCTCCAGACTCCGCCGTGTGAAGACGCCGGCGCTGCTGGAACGCCTTAACCAAGTGTGTCCTTCCCGCGTTAACGTGCAGAGCTGTGATAATTGAAGGCTCACTTTCTACCATATCATTCATTTCCCAACCCTCCAGATTTCTCCGCACAGATGTTGCCTGCATTTCATAAGTTACACCAAACAACCCGGATTGTCCCACGCCCCTCCTCACGATACAAAACCATCATTGACTACATTCGTATGGTCGCCTTTTAAGTTTGACTTGACCTTTTGTGATTGTCAGCTTCTGCACTCACAACATCGGGAGGGGCGAAGAGATCTGTGCTCCTGGCAGCAGCTGAAAAGCTTTGTAAGAAGCAGATGTCAAACATCTTGTGGTTCTGGGTTGTTTTTTTTTTTTACCAACCAGAAGCTTATGTAACGCGCTGGCTGTAATTTTTATGACAATCAGGGAGATCCTTCTATTCCGGGCGCTGAGAGTTGGCCTACCGATGGCAAGTTAATCAGAGGCACATGAGCCACATTAGCTCAGTGAGAGAGAAAACACGCTTGAAGTGACGCGATGGACGGAAGACTCCGACCAAATGATCGCAATTAAACAGCATTTATCCCTAAAATAGAGGAAGAGAAATGACCTGGAAACTTGGGTTTTTCCTCAACTTCTGTATTTTCTGACTTCCCAGAGCAGCCGTGGCAGTAATATGTCATCTCATCGTATATTTCAGGGATTTTGGTTGATCTATGTGTATATACAGCCTCTATAGGTGATCTGTGTGTATACAGCCTCTATAGGTGATCTTTGTCTATATACAGCCTCTATAGGTGATTTGTCTGTGTATATACAGCCTCTATACGTGATGTGTGTGTATATACAGCCTCTATACGTGATGTGTGTATATACAGCCTCTATAGGTGATCTGTGTGAATATACTGCCTCTCTAGGTGATCTGTGTGTATATACAGCCTCTATAGGTGATCTGTGTGTATACATCCTCTATAGGTGATTTGTGTGTATACAGCATCTATAGGTGATGTGTGTATATTCAGCCTCTATAGGTGTTCAGACCGTGCATATACAGCCTCTATAGGTGATCTGCGTGTGTATATACAGCCTCTATAGGTGTTCTACCCATGCATATACAGTCTCTATAGGTGATCTGCGCGTGCGTGTGTGTGTGTGCATATACAGCCTATATAGGTGATCTGTGTGTATACAGCCTCTATAGGTGATCTGTCTGTGTATATACAACCTCTATAAGTGATCTGTGTGTGTATATACACCCTCTATAGGTGATCTGTGTGTATATACAGCCTCTATAGGGGAGCTGTCTGTGTATATACAGCCTCTATAAGTGATCTGTGTGTGTATATATAGCCTCTATAGGTGATGTGTGTATATACAGCCTCTATAGGTGATCTGTGTGTATATACAGCCTCTATAGGTGATCTGTGTGTATATACACCCTCTGTAGGTGATCTGTGTGTATATATAGTGTTCATGGGTTGTTTTTTTAATATTAGAACTGCATTAAAAAAAAACTATGTTAAATATTTGCCTTGTCCCGTCCCCAGCTTGTGGTGGGCACTGCTGTGTACGAGCACTCGGTGGCATTGCTTTCATTATGACAGATGTAATATATAATTGGTGGAAGGATGAACTGGATGGACCTAGGTCTTTTTTCAATCTATGTATTTATGTAAACATATGTAACTTATGATTGATGATGATGATGATTATTGTCACTTCTGCTCCTTAGTCACCCGGTCTTCACTGTCTGTCCCCCTTAGGTATAACATAGAGCCCAGCTTGTACTCCCCGTTTTTCTCCCTCGGTGCCTGCATGGAAGGATTAAATTCACTGTTCAACCAGCTCCTCGGCATTTCTCTGTATTCTGAGCAGCCGGAGAAGGGAGAGGTTTGGTCGGATGATGTCCGGAAATTAGTAAGTTTTAATGAATGTGTGGATGGTTGATAAATGTAAATGTGAGCGATGTCCAGGTGATCCCCGAGCACTGTGGACACGATGGAGGATTGACCTCCGTAATCATGCCTGCGGGTCTCCAGGGTGCCGGAGCTGACTCCGGTCCTGTTGGCCTCATTGTCTGTGACCGGAGGTTGTGCGGTGGTCAGGGCCGTATTTACCATTAGGCACCCGTGGTCCGGTGCCTAGGGCGGCAGATTGTGAGGGGCGGCACCTTCTGGCAGCAAAAAAAAAAAAAAAAAAAATTTTTTTTTTTTTTTTACATTTTTTTTTTTACATTTTTTTTTTTACATTTTTTTTTTGTGGCTGCCGAGCACAGGGAGCTGATTGACCCCGGAACTGCCGGCGCCTGCACTTCCGGGGTCACAGGCGCGCGCCAATCAGCTCCTTCCTCTGTGATGCGTCCACTGCTGTGTGGACGTCACATGCAGAGCTCACAGCAGGACGCCGCGGATGATGCCGTGATGGAAGCCGGTGTCAGAAGAGGATACTCACGTGAGCCAGGAAGATGGTGGCGGGCACTGGAGCAGGTAAGTGGATTCATAAGGAGCGTGGGAGTGTCTCTAATGCAGACCGGAGATCTGCGCATGCGGGGGGGGGGAGGCGGCAAAGGCTGATACTGGAGGGAGGCAGAGGCTGAGACTGGGGGGAGGCTGGAGGGAGGCAGAGGCTGAGACTGGGGGGAGGCTGGAGGGAGGCAGAGGCTGAGACTGGAGAGAGGCAGAGGCTGAGACTGGGGGGAGGCTGGAGGGAGGCAGAGACTGGGGGGAGGCTGGAGGGAGGCAGAGGCAGAGACTGGGGGGAGGCTGGAGGGAGGCAGAGACTGGAGGGAGGCTGGAGAGAGGCAGAGGCTGAGACTGGGGGGAGGCTGGAGGGAGGCAGAGACTGGGGGGAGGCTGGAGGGAGGCAGAGGCAGAGACTGGGGGGAGGCTGGAGGGAGGCAGAGGCTGAGACTGGGGGGAGGCTGGAGGGAGGCAGAGACTGGGGGGAGGCTGGAGGGAGGCAGAGGCAGAGACTGGGGGGAGGCTGGAGGGAGGCAGAGACTGGGGGGAGGCTGGAGGGAGGCAGAGGCTGAGACTGGGGGGAGGCTGGAGGGAGGCAGAGGCTGAGACTGGGGGGAGGCTGGAGGGAGGCAGAGGCAGAGACTGGGGGAGGCTGGAGGGAGGCAGAGACAGAGACTGGGGGAAGGCTGGAGGGAGGCAGAGGCAGAGACTGGGGGGAGGCTGGAGGGAGGCAGAGGCAGAGACTGGGGGGAGGCTGGAGGGAGGCAGAGGCAGAGACTGGGGGGAGGCTGGAGGGAGGCAGAGGCAGAGACTGGGGGGAGGCTGAGGGAGGCAGAGGCAGAGACTGGGGGGAGGCTGGAGGGAGGCAGAGACTGGGGGGAGGCTTGAGGGAGGCAGAGGCAGAGACTGGGGGGAGGCTGGAGGGAGGCAGAGGCAGAGACTGGGGGGAGGCTGGAGGGAGGCAGAGGCAGAGACTGGGGGGAGGATGGAGGGAGGCAGAGGCAGAGACTGGGGGGAGGCGGGAGGGAGCCAGAGGCAGAGACTGGGGGGAGGCTGAGGGAGGCAGAGGCAGAGACTGGGGGGAGGCTGGAGGGAGGCAGAGGCAGAGACTGGGGGGAGGCTGGAGAGAGGCAGAGGCAGAGACTGGGGGGAGGCTGGAGGGAGGCAGAGGCAGAGACTGGGGGGAGGCTGGAGGGAGGCAGAGGCAGAGACTGGGGGGAGGCTGGAGGGAGGCAGAGGCAGAGACTGGGGGGAGGCTGGAGGGAGGCAGAGGCAGAGACTGGGGGGAGGCTGGAGGGAGGCAGAGGCAGAGACTGGGGGGAGGCTGGAGGGAGGCAGAGGCAGAGACTGGGGGGAGGCTGGAGGGAGGCAGAGGCAGAGACTGGGGGGAGGCTGGAGGGAGGCAGAGGCAGAGACTGGGGGGAGTCTGGAGGGAGGCAGAGGCTGAGACTTGGGGAGGCTGGAGGGAGGCAGGGGCTGGGACTGAGGGGAGGCTGGAGGGAGGCTGAGGCTGAGACTGGGGTGAGGCTGGAGGGAGGCTGAGACTGGGGTGAGGCTGAAGGGAGGCTGAGACTGGGGGGAGGCTGGAGGGAGGCTGAGACTGGGGGGAGGCTTGAGGGAGGCAGAAGCTGAGACTGGAGGGAGGCTGAGACTGGGGGGAGGCTGGAGGGAGACTGAGGCTGAGACTGGGGGGAGGCTGGAGGGAGGCTGAGGCTGAGACTGGAGGGAGGCTGAGGCTGAGACTTGAGGGAGGCTGAGGCTGAGACTGGAGGGAGGCTGGAGGGAGGCTGAGGCGGAGACTGGGGCAGGCTGAGGCTGGGGGGAGGCAAAGGCTGAGACTGGGGGAGAGAGGCTGATGCTGAGGGAAGATAGAGGCTGATGCTGGGGGAGAGAGGCTGATGCTGGGGGAGTGGGAGAGAGGGGCTAATGCTAGAGACAGAGGACAAGGGATGAGGGATAGTGCAATGACAAAATCGATTGGGTGGGGGGAGTGTAAGGACTCAGAATAAGAGGGGTCAGCATTGGGAGCTCAATGTGAAGAAGGGGCAGCATGTGTGGGATCAGTATGGAGTGGAGCAATGTAGGGGAGTCAATATCAAGAGTGGGGTAGTGTGTGTGGGGGGGTCTCAGCATAAGCGTTAGTGTGGTGGTCTTAGCATGAGTGGGGCAACATGAAGGTCTCATTATGGAAAAGAGGAAGGCAGCATTAGGAGCTCATGGAGAGGGACAGCATGCATGGGACATTGTGAGAAGGGGGCAGCATGCATGGGACACTGAGGAGGGGGCAGCATGCATGGGACACTGTGAGGAGGGGGCAGCATGCATGGGACACTGTGAGGAGGGGGTAGCATGCATGGAACACTGTGAGGAGGGGGCAGCATGCATGGGACATTGTGAGGAGGGAGCAGCATGCATGGGACATTGTGAGGAGGGAGCAGCATGCATGGGACATTGTGAGGAGGGAGCAGCATGCATGGGACATTGTGAGGAGGGAGCAGCATGCATGGGACATTGTGAGGAGGGAGCAGCATGCATGGGACATTGTGAGGAGGGAGCAGCATGCATGAGACACTGTGAGGAGGGGGAAGCATGCATGGGACATTGTGAGGAGGGAGCAGCATGCATGGGACATTGTGAGGAGGGAGCAGCATGCATGGGACATTGTGAGGAGGGGGCATCAAGCATGAGACATTGTGAGGAGGGAGCAGCATGCATGGGACATTGTGAGGCGGGAGCAGCATGCATGTGACATTGTGAGGCGGGAGCAGCATGCATGAGACATTGTGAGGAGGGAGCAGCATGCATGAGACATTTTGAGGAGGGAGCAGCATGCATGGAACATTGTGAGGAGGGAGCATCAAGCATGAGACATTGTGAGGAGGGAGCAGCATGCATGGGACATTGTGAGGAGGGAGCAGCATGCATGGGACATTGTGAGGAGGGAGCAGCATGCATGGGACATTGTGAGGTGGGAGCAGCATGCATGAGACATTGTGAGGAGGGAGCAGCATGCATGAGACATTGTGAGGAGGGAGCAGCATGCATGGGACATTGTGAGGAGGGAGCAGCATGCATGGGACATTGTGAGGAGGGAGCATCAAGCATGAGACATTGTGAGGAGGGAGCAGCATGCATGGGACATTGTGAGGAGGGAGCAGCATGCATGGGACATTGTGAGGCGGGAGCAGCATACATGAGACATTGTGAGGAGGGAGCAGCATGCATGAGACATTGTGAGGAGGGGGCAGCATGCATGGGACATTGTGAGGAGGGGGCAGCATGCATGGGACATTGTGAGGAGGGTGCAGCATGCATGGGACATTGTGAGGAGGGGGCAGCATGCATGGGACATTGTGAGGAGGGGGCAGCATGCATGGGACATTGTCCTCAAATCATGCTGCTCCCTCCTCACAATGTACAGATCATATTTCATAATCGAGGAAGGTGTGGTGGGTATACAGTGGTTTATAAGGGAGGGCAGAGTGGTGTTTTAGTTTATTAGGGGCAGTGTCACAGTCACAGTATAAAAGTGGGGACGGTGTGGTGGGAATATTTTATACTCATGCTATGTTTTGATGTGCCTGTGGTGATTCCCATTGGGGGGGGGGGGTAGTTTCTTATTGATACTTTTTAAAGTGTGCTACAGAGTAGATCTGCCTTAAACAGATGTCGTGTGCGAAAACTCAGTTTTACGTTGTCACTAAGGGGCGCGACCACTTAAAGTGCCTAGGGCAGCATGAAGGCAAAATACAGCCCTGGCGGTGGTGACGGGTAGATTCTAGCGCTGCTCCATCAGTGACCTACTATATCAATATGCATGACATTTTAGATGTCGTGTGACGGGGATGGTTGTGATATGACCCCACATTGTCCGCCATAGTTATAGAATGTGACAGCTGTATAGTTACCTGAAATATTCTTTTCTATCTTTCAGCAAAGCATAGGTGAGTTGTCCAAAAATCCATTTAATAGGACATTTATAACCCATTCTTTTGTTATTTCTCCAGGCTGTGGTTCATGAGCATGAAGGGCTTCTGGGATACATTTATTGTGACTTTTTTCATCGTTCAGAAAAACCCCCTCAGGTAAGTTGTGTAGGGTTTTCCGATGTAAAGGGCCTATATTATTACAGGGGGGCTGTCCGCCGGTCTCCCCCTTATATACTGAGGCCTGCTTCACCTGGTGTACTGGACGTAATCGCGCGCTCTCTGAACACAAAAATAAAATCATATAAACTGATAATTTGTAGTTACATAGATTATAATGGGAAATGCGTATGTCTAATCAAAACCCATTTGACGTACCGTATTTTCCGGTGTATAAGACGACTTTTTCACCCCTGAAAATCTTAAAAGTCGGGGGTCTTCTTATACGGCGGTGCTCGGTGCTGCATGAGCCCATTGTTTAGTAATGCCCTCCTAATGGTCCCCTTCTTACACACAATAAACATTATTCTCACCTGGCCCATATACCCCTCCATGATAACGTTCTGTACACGGGGCCGCAGCCGCTGCCATCATGGCTTTACTGCAGTTGAATGCTTTGAGGTGCCGTAAAGCATTCAACTGCAGTAAAGTGCTGACAGCAGCAGCGGCGGCCCCGTGTACAGGACACTATCATGGAGGGGTCTATGGGCCTGCGGTCTGCAAGAAGCACTCCTCCATGATAGCGTCCTGTACACGGGGCCGATGCTGCTGCTGTCAGCGCTTTACTGCAGTTGAATGCTTTACAGCACCGCAAAGCATTCAACTGCAGTAAAGCCATGACGGCAGACAGCAGCCCCGTTCACCGGACGCTATCACAGAGGGGTCTATGTGCCTTGCGGTGTACAAGAAGCAGCTGAGGTCACCGCGGGAGAATGTTTATTGTGTGTAAACAACAGCATAATAGGGGACAAGAAGGGGATCGGTAGGAGGACATTACTAAATAATGGGCTCATTACTACAAGGGGGAGACAAGGATGGGCACATTACTAAATAATGGGCACATTACTGCAGGGTACATTACTAAACAATGGGCACATTACTGCAGAGAACATTACTAAATAATGGGCACATTACTGCAGGGTACATTACTAAACAATGGGCACATTGATTACTGCAGGGGACATTACTGCAGAGGACCTTACTAAACAATGGGCACATTACTTGGGTCGGCTTATACTCAATTATATACCGTATATCCCAAACTCTATATTTTAACTGGAAAAGTTGGGGGTCGTCTTCTACTCCGGAGAATACGGTACATTTGTGCACATGGCCGCTGCGCTTTTTATTAATTTACTTTACTCACTTATACAGCGCTTTACAGATGGGATCATCACTGTCCCCATTGGGGCTCACAATCTAAACTCCCTATCACTATGTCTTTGGCATGTGGGAGGAAAGTGGAGAACGCCAAGAAAACCCATGCAAACACGATGAGAGCATACAGGCTCCGAACAGATGGTGTCCTTGGTGGGATTTGAATCCAGGACCCCGGCACTGCAAGACTGCAGTGTTAACCACTGAGCCACTATACAGTGCTGACCACTGAGCCACCATACAGTGCTGACCACTGAGCCACCATACAGTGCTGACCACTGAGCCACCTGGCTGCTATTTCATCCTTTTAGAAAAAATAACAACCTGTGTTTATACAGATGCAGATATTAAAGGTTTGCATTAATATTTTTTTATTTAATTTTTTTTAACTTTTTCATCTCATGACACTAGCCTACCCCCATGTTTTTGGCATCTTACCTCCCTCTTATGTTCTTTACATCAGAGAGGGTATGTTACAATCCTTTTGACTTGCTGTCTAATTCATAGATTCTTGTAAGAATCACATCAGTATATCAAAAACACAATACACAAATAACACCATTTTTTATATCACAAGCAAAAAAAAAATGGAAGTCTATTAGAGAAAAGATATAATTTTCTTCCAGGAAAAACATCATATTTAAGGTATATTGCGGTAAAAAATAATGTAAGTAAAGTGAACATATACTAAAAATAAAATAACAAAGCCGTATGTGTGGGCAGCACGGTGGCTCAGTGGTTAGCACCGCAGTCTTGCCGTGCTGGGGTCCTAAGGTTCAAATCCCACCAAGGACAACATCTGCAAGGAGTTTGTATGTTCTCCCTGTGTTTGCGTGGGTTTCCTCCAGGAAATTTAGATTGGGAATTTAGATTGTGAGCCCCAAAGGAGGACAGGGATGATATGTGTAAAGCGCTGCAGAATTGTGGATGTGCTAAATAAGTGAGTAAAACTATGATTTGCTCTGCGTATCTTCTCCAGGACTGTCACTTCACCATTCGAGGCGGGAGGCTTAAGGAAGATGGAGAATACCAGCTTCCGGTGGTCGTCCTAATGCTGAATTTTCCACAGTCCACTAAGAGCTCTCCAACACTGCTGACCCCCGGGATGATGGAGAATCTCTTCCACGAAATGGGCCATGCAATGCATTCCATGCTGGGCCGGACACGATACCAGCATGTCACAGGTAAGAGCAGATTGGACTTCCTGTAGATCCCCGACCTTGTTCACCCCGCAATCTTCATGCATGGATTTTCCTATATACTTTCCTCCCTTTTTGGGTTTAAATTAACTAGACATTTTTTTTTTTGTTCCATGAACCATTAGTACAAGTGAAGGTAAGAAACTAAAACATCTGATTTAGAAATAAAATGCCTGTTTTTCCAACTGGTCACATTTTGTCTCTCAGCAATGAACAATCTCAAGTACTGCTCAAATATGTCTACAGATCTGTCTGCAGAGTGGGATCTCCCCCAGACTTTGGGACAAAAGCCTGGCAGGGGGTGATTAACCTGCAAATAGAACAATGTACACAGAATGGACAGAGCACCACGCCTAAAATACGAACCTACCCAAAATTATACACAACCCCCCATGTTCCACCATCACACTTATGAAGCCCAAAAGAAGTGTTTCCTTAAAAGTGTACTCTCAAATTGTCTCTTGAGCAGCTCCAAGTTGTGCAGTCTCCTTACTTCCTGGTAGTACAGGCTCTCTTCCTTTGTGTGAAAGGTCTGGTCTAGTAGAGCTGTATTATTAGGGCGGGGCTACACAGGGCACTACTGGGATGCTCGCATGACACTCGGCTCATCCTGGCAGCGCAGAGTGTCATGCGAGTGTCCCTGCGACTGAGGTCCGACTGTGCAAGCGGACCTCAATTGCGGGGGGGCGGGCCGGTGCTGCGGAGGGGAGGGAGGGATTTATCTCCCGCTCTCTTCCGTAGCCGGCTATTGCCATTCTCGCCCTGCACTCGCGGTAAACCAGTGTACCCGCGAGTACAGTGCGATTTTTCTCTCGCCCCATTGACTTGAATGGATGCAAGAAAAAGAATCTCGCATTACACCCGCAGCATGCTGCGCTTGTTTTCTCGGTCCGATTAGGGCTGAGAAAATAATCGCTAATGTGTGCTGACACACAGGCTAATATTGGTCCGAGTGGAATGTGATGTTTTATCGCACTCCACTCGCACCGTTTTTCTCGCCGTGTGGCTTCGGCCTTACTAGCTTTATAGAACTCGGCACAAGTTCTTCTGTAACACGTTCAGCCATCAATGGTTTATTCTGGAGTGTATACAGTTGCTATATTTTCATAAAGGTAGAAATAACTATGCATTTGAGCAAGTATACAGCTCGGGACAGTGAGAGCTGTGATTAGGAGACCTGCTGTAGAAGCCATTGCTGCAAGCAATTTTGCAAGCTGTATCACTGAGATGAAGGGAGAGGGAGTTGAGTAGCTAAATGCTCTATAGAAATCAATGAGCTGGAGACAGATGGCTGGTATGTTAGCCAGATAGCTTCTCTCCCAGAATGTAAGTACTGAACACTATGGCCAGGGTCTGGGCAGGCACTAGTGGGCGTGCTCCATGGAAATCAGCTGTGCAATAGGAAAGATAAAAGCTATCATAGCAGGAAAATGACAACAGATAGAAAAAGCAAGTCAGTTGCAAACTTGCTTATTTGTATTCAGTCTAAGGGGTACTTTACACGTTGCAACATCTTTAGCATCGGCTAGCAATGCTGAGTTAGATAGCACCCGCCCCCGTTGCACATGCGATATGTGGTGATTGCTGCCGTAGCGAACATTATCACTACAGCAGCGTCACACGCACATACCTGCTCGGCGACGTCGCTGTGACTGCCAAAATATCCCTCCTTCAAGGGGGAGGTGCGTTCGGCGTCTCAGCGACGTCACTAATCGGCCGGCCAATAGAAGCGGAGGGGCGGAGATGAGCGGGACATAACATCCCGCCCATCTCCTTCCTTCCGCATTGCCGGTGGACGCAGGTACGATGTTGTTTGTCGCTCCTGCGGGTTTACACACAGCGATGTGTGGTGCTGCAGGAACGACAAACAACATCGTTCCTGCGGTCGACCCGACATTATGGAAATGAACGACGCTACACAGATCAACGATTTTCGCCGCTTTTGCGATCGTTGATTGTCGCACCTAGGATTTACACGTTACGATGTCGCTACCGGCGCCGGATGTGCGTCACTAACGATGTGACCCCAACGATATTTCGGAAGCGATGTCGCAGCGTGTAAAGCCCCCCCATGCACATGTCTGTGTTTAAACACGTACTAAAAAAAATCGGTGTTATCGGTGTTTTGTGTGTGTGTCAGTGTGATTTTCACGGATGGATAAAAAAATGACAAACCTTCTCCTATCCTTTGCAATCCACAGGCCTCACGTATTTTTCACAGACCCATACACTTGTATTGGCCCACGTCATCTGTGATATCGGAGAAATACAGACATGTCTCCATTGGTTTTGGGCCGTCCATGGCTGTTGGTATCTGTGGTACTACAGCGTAGGCCGATGTTGGTAGCTCACGGATGTGAGCCGAGCACCAACGCCTCTCCTGATGACGGCTGTCTGCAGTGGGGCGATGGCAGCCACTATGTAGCACAGTGACACTGTGCGCTTTCATGTCGGGCCAGCTCTGCAGTGCCCTGCTAATGTTTGTGCAGGGTGTGAGCCGCGGGGGTTTGAGATCATTTTACAGCTGTGCAAATATTATTAGAAATTCTGTTTTTTACCTAATATGAATGATCTTGTGATCTTCATTTCCGATCATTACATTTGGAAATGTCATATTTTCCACTGTTTTTAGGGATCCTTAATGCAGTGTCTTTTGGGTGTTTAATGACTTTGGGGGGGACGATAGTACATGTGATTTATTCCCAACTAACACTATATCATACAAATGAGAACCAGGTGCTAAGAAAAATTCTTTGCAATCAGAAAATGAAAACATATTAGAAAGTAGGGTCTGTATATTATTATCTGTACATTATTATTATTATAATAATATTTTTTTTTTGGGGGGGGGGGTCGGTTTTGTGTGAGCTTCTTTTTAGCACCGTTCTTAGATGAGATCTACAGCAGCGATATACACACGTGGTCAAAATTGTCGGTCCCCCTCGTTTAGTGAAAGAAAAACCCACAATGGTCACAGAAATAACTTGAAACTAACAAAAGTAATAATAACGAATCTATGAAAAATGAAAGTCAGACATTGCTGCTTTTCAACCATGATTCCACAGAATTTAAAAAAAATAAAACTCATGAAATAGGCCTGGACAGAAATGATGGTATCCCTGAAAATAATGTGACAAAAGGGACATGTGAAATCACGGTTTGTTATTATTATTTAGCATCACAGGTGTCTACAATCTTGTAATCAGTCAGTGGGCCCTGTATATAGGGCTACAGATGCTCACTGTGCTGTTTGGTGACATGGTGTGTACCACACTCGACATGGACCAGAGGAAGGGAAGGAAGAGTTGTCTCAGGAGATTAGAAAGAAAATTATAGACAAACATGTTAAAGGTAAAGGTTATAAGACCATCTCCAAGGAGCTTGATGTTCCTGTGACTACAGTTGCACATATTAATCAGAAATTTAAGATCCATGGGGCTGTAGCCAACCTCCCTGGACATGGCCACAGGAGGAAAATTGATGACAAATCAAAAAGACGGATAATACGAATGGTGACAAAAGAGCCCAGAAAAACTTCTGAAGAGATTTAAAGGGGATCTTCAAGCTCAAGTAACATCAGTGTCAGATCACACCGTCCGTCGTTGTTTGAGCCAAAGTGGACTTCGAAAAAAAATCATAAAAAAGCCAGACTGGAATTTGCCAAACTACATGTTGACAAGTCACAAAGCTTCTGGGAGAATGTCCTATGGACAGATGAGACAAAAATTTAACTTTTTGGCAAGACACAACAGCTCTATGTTCACAGACGGAAAAATGAAGCATATCAAGAAAAGAACACTGTACCTACTGTGAAACATGGAGGAGGCTGTTTTGTTCTGGGGATGCTTTGCTGCATCTGGCGCAGGGTGTCTTGAATCTGGGCCAGGTACAATGAAATCTAAATCCTATAAAGGGATTCTAGAGAGAAATGTGCTGCCCACTGTCAGAAAGCTTGGTCTCAGTCGCAGGTCATGGGTCTTGCAACAGAATAATGATCCAAAACACAAAGCTAAGAACACCCAAGAAAGGCTAAGAGGAAACATTGGACTATTCTGAAGTAGCCTTCTATGAGCCCTGACCTAAATCCTATTGAGCATCTATGGAAAGAGCTTAAACATGCCGTCTGGAAAAGGCAACCTTCACACACCAGACAACGGGAGCAGTTTGCTCTTGGGCCAAAATACCTGTCGAGAGGCGCAGAAGTCTGATTGACCGTTACAGGAATCGTTTGATTGCAGTGATTGCCTCAAAAGGTTGTGCAACAAAATATTAAGTGGAGGAGGAGGAGGAGGAGGAGGTGGCCTTCATTTCTGTCCAGGTCGATTTCATGAGTTTTATTTTTAAAAAATTCTGTGGAAGCAGAAAAGCAGCAATGTCTGACCTTCATTTGTTCATTTTTAAATATTTTTTATTTATTATTACTTTTGTCAGATTCAAGTTTTCTGTGACCATTGTGAGGTTTTGTTTCATTAAATGAGAGGTATCAACAATTTTGACCACGTGTGTAAACTATAGGAATCACTAGACTGTAGATATTCATTGACAGTTTTAGGTCGAGTGGTGAAATTGTAATCATTCTCTGTGACCTGTGCAGGGAGGGGGAGGAGGTGAGATGTGATTATCGCCTATAGTGAATTGTGGTTCCTGTGTGTGTCATTGTTATTCTGCATGTAATGATAATGAGACTGCTGACAATTCGCCAGAGTGAAAGGTGCAAGATTATTAGATTTGTTATAGAACATTTTGGTCCATGTCCAGAAACCTCCACGATTACTCAGAGGAGGGCACAAGTGCTTAGCTAATGGTTGGAGCTTTGGCATAGCCGTGTACAGACTCGTAGGTTTGCCGTTGAGCCTGTCTGCCGCTCTATCAGTACTCAACGAGAAGTGGAGCGAGTTTGCCCCTTCCTTTAAAGCATTCCCCACCGATCAAAGCTTCCAAACATTGCTTACTACACAGCAAAAATTTGTAAAAACTTGTTTATTCTTTTTAGATATAAAATGTGAAATGGAAACTGAAGAGTCACCAAATATTTTTCAAAAATCTGTTTCTTTGTCGCTCCTAATTGGGAGACCCAGACAATTGGGTGTATAGCTACTGCCTCCGGAGGCCACACAAAGTACTACACTTAAAAGTGTAAGGCCCCTCCCCTTCTGGCTATACACCCCCCCGTGGGATCACAGGCTCCTCAGTTTTATGCTTTGTGCGAAGGAGGCCAGACATCCACGCATAGCTCCACTGTTTAGTCAGCAGCAGCTGCTGACTATGTCGGATGGAAGAAAAGAGGGCCCATACTAGGGCCCCCAGCATGCTCCCTTCTCACCCCACTTTCTGTCGGCGGTGTTTGTTAAGGTTGAGGTACCCATTGCGGGTACGGAGGCTGGAGCCCACATGCTGATTCCTTCCCCATCCCCATTAGGGCTCTGGGTGAAGTGGGACTTTACCGGTCTCCGGGCACTGAGGCCGTGCTCCATCCACAGCCCCTGGAGGATCTGCTGGATACGGAGCGGAGTTTTCTCAGGGACAGGACCCTGCTCCATCAAGGTACTCCGTGTCCCCGTGCTTATCGCACGCACACTGCAGCATTGCTGGGTGTGTTAGTGCGCCGGGGTAAACAGCGCTGCTGCGCTGGTGCCGTTACTCACTACAGCTCTGCTGAGTGAGGTGACTTTGAACGATCGGCCGATCCGGCCGCTGGGGTCAGTGTTTACTGGTCGCGGCTGGGATTTGTGGTGCGCCGGGGACTTCCGCGCTGGCCGTGCATATATGACGGCCGCGCTAGATTACTACAGTCCCCGGCTTTTGCGGCCTAGTTCGTATCGTTCCCGCCCCCGGACCTGCCAGTCAGGAGGAGGGCGGGACGCTGTACAGTCCAGCAGCGTTAAGAGCTGGAGTCTGTTTTACATACTCCAGCCCTCACACTAGGCACAGGGGGACGCAGCTTCCCGCTCTTTTGTTTGGGACGCCCACGGTCCGCCCCTCTTCACAGGACGCCGGCAGCCATTCCTGCCTGCACGCTGAACTGCGGAGGGGAGGCTGGGAGACCCAGACAAGGGATTCTACGATCTCACACCCGCTTTTCAGCGGGCGGTAAGCAGCCCTCAAGGGCTCTCCCCCACTTGTGCCATAGTGTACTTTTGTATTTCTTCGGCGCTCCATTGGGAGACCCAGACGATTGGGTGTATAGCACTGCCTCCGGAGGCCACACAAAGCAATTACACTAAAAAGTGTAAGGCCCCTCCCCTTCTGGCTATACACCCCCAGTGGGATCACTGGCTCACCAGTTTTCTGCTTTGTGCGAAGGAGGTCAGACATCCACGCATAGCTCCACTGTTTAGTCAGCAGTAGCTGCTGACTATATCGGATGGAAGAAAAGAGGGCCCATATGGGGCCCCCAGCATGCTCCCTTCTTACCCCACTTGTGGTTTGTAAGGTTGAGGTACCCATTGCGGGTACGGAGGCTGGAGCCCACATGCTGTTTTCCTTCCCCATCCCCCTGAAGGGCTCTGAGGAAGTGGGATCTTACCGGCCACCAAGCCCTGAGGCCGGGCTCCATCCACAGACCCATAGAACCTGCTGGATGTGGAGCGGGAGTGCCGTTCAGGGACAAGGCCCTGCAACTTTCAGGTACTCTGTGTCCCCGTATGGCAGGCCACGCACACCCCAGGCTTGCTGGGTGTGCTAGTGCGCCGGGGACTGTAGCGCTGTGCGCTGGGCTTATAGTCCCCGCAGATTACTGGGGGACTTTATGTGTGTGGATCGCCGCGCCGACCGCCCCTGGAGCGGCGGCGCAGCTGCGACTTGTAGTGCGCCGGGGACGCGCCGACCGCGCTTTTACGGCGGCGGCGCTTCTAACTTTAGTCCCCGGCTTTCTGCGGCCTAGCTCCGCTTCGTTAACGCCCCCCACCCTGTCAATCAGGGTAGGGGAGAGACGTTGTTCAATCGGCAGCGCCGAGGGCTGGAGCACGATTTACATGCTCCAGCCCTCTCACTGAGCACAGTAGGACACAGGCTTCGCGCTTTTTCTCTGTGCACGCCCTAGGCCCGCCCCCAGGCTTGCAGCTCCCCAGGACGCCGGCAGCCATTATACACATGCAGTCTGGCTGGAGAACGGACGCAGGCTCTGGGGGACCCAGGCTAGGGGTTTCTGGCGACCACACACCCGCGCTAAGCGGGCGGTAAGCAGCACATACGTGCGGCCCCACTAGTGCCACAGTGTTATATTTTTCGCTGTACCATAGACACTGCTGTGTCTAGATATATTTATATACTGCACTGTAAGGTCGCTTCTTGGCTGTACACCCTATATTGCTTTGAGGAGACAACAGCATGTCATCCGCAAAACGCAAGGGTGCCAAGGCACGGGCTGTATACACTGCTTGTACAGCATGTGGGGCTAATCTACCAGCAGGCTCCAACGACTCTCATTGTGTGCAATGTTCAGTCCCAGTGGCACTTCGTCAGCCAGAGCCTATTGTGGTGGTAGCCCAGGCAGAGACGCCTGTGAACCCTGCCCCGGTGACGGGGACAGAATTTGCAGTCTTTGCTGATAAAATGTCTGTGACTATGACAAAAATCCTGGAGACCTTGCAGTCCAGGCCAGTTGCTCAGACCATAGACACTGCTGTGTCTATGTTCCCCGGTCCCCCTCAGTTGGAACTAATCCGTACTTCAAGGGGGTCCCAGGCATCACAGGCTGAGGGCTCTGACTCCGATGACAGTCCCAGGCCGCCTAAGCGAGCTCGCTGGGAGAGACCCTCCACGTCATCACGCGGATCAGGGTCTCAGCGAGAAGGGTCCCTATATGAGGGTTCAGAGGTGGGTGATCAGGAGTCTTGTCCTGACGCCGCACTCAATTTGGATACGCCAGATGGTGACGCCATGGTAAATGACCTTATAGCGGCCATCAATAGGCTGTTGGATATTTCTCCCCCAGCCCCTTCTGCAGAGGAGGCAGCTGCACAGCAGGAGAAATTCCATTTCCTGTATCCCAAGCGTAAATTGAGTACTTTTCTGGACCACTCTGACTTCAGAGAATCCATCCAGAAACACAATACTTATCCGGACAAGCGTTTTTCTAAACGCCTTAAGGATACACGTTATCCTTTTCCCCCTGACGTGGTCAAACGCTGGACCCAGTGTCCAAAAGTGGACCCTCCAATATCCAGGCTTGCAGCTAGATCCATAGTTGCAGTGGAGGATGGGGCTTCACTTAAAGATGCCAATGACAGACAGATGGACCTTTGGTTGAAATCTGTCTATGAAGCTATCGGCGCGTCGTTTGCTCCAGCATTCGCGGGTGGACTCTCTCATGCGTCCAGCAGTGCCGCAAGTGGCGTCCCTAACTACGCAAATGTCTGCGTTTGCGACCTACGCTATCAATGCGGTACTGGACTCTACGAGCCGTACCTCAATGGCATCCGCCAACTCTGTAGTTTTGCGCAGAGCCTTGTGGTTAAAGGAATGGAAAGCAGATTCTGCTTCTAAAAAATGTTTAACCAGCTTGCCATTATCTGGAGACAGACTGTTTGGTGAGCAATTGGCGGAAATCATTAAACAGTCCAAAGGTAAGGACTCCTCCTTACCCCAGCCCAGATCAAGCAAACCTCCACAGAGGAAGTGGCAGTCAAAGTTTCGGTCCTTTCGAGGCTCGGGCAAGCCCCAATTCTCCTCGTCCAAAGGGACTCAGAAAGAGCAAAGGAGCTCTGATTCCTGGCGGGCTCACTCACGCCCCAAGAAAGCAACCGGAGGTACCGCTTCCAAGGCGGCTGCCTCATGACTTTCGGCCGCCTCCCTCCGCATCCTCGGTCGGTGGCAGGCTCTCCCGCTTTTGCGACATTTGGCTGCCACAGGTCAAAGACCGGTGGGTAACAGACATTTTGTCTCACGGGTACAGGATAGAGTTCAGTACTCGGCCTCCGCCTCGGTTCTTCAGAACTTCCCCACATCCCGACCGAGCAGATGCCCTTCTGCAGGCGGTGAATTCTCTAAGAGCAGAAGGAGTGGTGGTCCCTGTTCCTCTTCAGGAACGAGGTCAAGGTTTTTACTCCAATCTCTTTGTGGTGCCAAAAAAGGACGGCTCATTCCGTCCTGTTCTGGACCTAAAACTGCTCAACAAGCATGTGAACGCCAGGCGGTTCCGGATGGAATCCCTCCGCTCAGTCATTGCCTCAATGTCTCAAGGAGCTTTCCTAGCATCAATAGACATCAAGGATGCTTTTCTCCACGTGCCGATTGCTACAGAGCACCAACGCTTTCTACGCTTCGTGATAGGAGACGACCATCTTCAGTTCGTAGCTCTGCCATTTGGTCTAGCGACAGCCCCACGGGTGTTCACCAAGATCATGGCGGCAGTGGTAGCAGTCTTGCACTCTCAGGGACACTCTGTGATCCCTTACTTGGACGATCTACTGGTCAAGGCACCCTCTCAAGAGGCATGCCAACTCAGCTTGACTGTTGCACTGGAGACTCTCCAGACGTTCGGGTGGATCATCAACTTCTCAAAGTCAAATCTGTCACCGACCCAATCACTAACGTATCTTGGCATGGAGTTTCATACTCTCTCAGCGATAGTGAAGCTTCCGCTGGACAAGCAGAGGTCACTACAGACTGGGGTGCAGGCTCTCCTTCAAAGTCAGTCGCACTCCTTAAGACGCCTCATGCACTTCCTCGGGAAGATGGTGGCGGCAATGGAAGCGGTTCCGTTTGCGCAGTTTCATCTGCGCCCACTTCAATGGGACATTCTCCGCCAATGGGACGGGAAGTCAACATCCCTGGACAGGAAAGTCTCCCTTTCCCAGACGGCCAAGGACTCTCTGCAGTGGTGGCTTCTTCCCACCTCATTATCACAGGGAAGATCCTTCCTACCACCGTCTAGGGCGGTGGTCACGACAGACGCGAGTCTGTCAGGGTGGGGAGCAGTTTTTCTCCACCACAGGGCTCAGGGTACGTGGACTCAGCAGGAGTCCACCCTTCAGATCAATGTTCTGGAAATCAGAGCAGTGTATCTTGCCCTACTAGCCTTCCAGCAGTGGCTGGAAGGAAGGCAGATCCGAATTCAGTCGGACAACTCCACAGCGGTGGCATACATCAACCACCAAGGGGGGACACGCAGTCGGCAAGCCTTCCAGGAAGTCTGGCGGATTCTGATGTGGGTGGAAGCCACGGCCTCCACCATATCCGCAGTTCACATCCCCGGCGTAGAAAACTGGGAAGCAGACTTCCTCAGTCGCCAGGGCATGGACGCAGGGGAATGGTCCCTTCACCCAGACGTGTTTCAGGAAATCTGTCGCCGATGGGGAAGGCCGGACGTCGACCTCATGGCGTCCCGGCACAACAACAAGGTCCCAACCTTCATGGCACGGTCTCGCGATCAAAGAGCGCTGGCGGCAGACGCCCTAGTGCAAGATTGGTCGCAGTTCCGGCTCCCTTATGTGTTTCCACCTCTGGCACTCTTGCCCAGAGTGCTACGCAAGATCAGATCCGATTGCAGCCGCGTCATACTCGTCGCCCCAGACTGGCCGAGGAGGGCGTGGTATCCGGATCTGTGGCAGCTCACGGTCGGCCAACCGTGGGCACTACCAGACCGACCAGACTTACTGTCCCAAGGGCCGTTTTTCCATCGGAATTCTGCGGCCCTGAACCTGACTGTGTGGCCATTGAGTCCTGGATCCTAGCGTCTTCAGGATTGTCCCAAGGGGTCGTTGCCACCATGAGACAGGCTAGGAAGCCCACGTCCGCTAAGATCTACCACAGAACGTGGAGGATATTCTTATCCTGGTGCTCTGCTCAGGGAGTGTCTCCCTGGTCATTTGCATTGCCTACCTTTCTTTCTTTCCTGCAATCTGGGTTAGAAAAAGGTTTGTCGCTCGGCTCCCTTAAAGGTCAGGTCTCGGCGCTATCCGTCTTTTTTCAGAGGCGTTTGGCACGCCTTCCTAAGGTGCGCACGTTCCTACAGGGGGTTTGCCATATCGTACCCCCGTACAAGCGGCCGTTAGATCCATGGGATCTGAACAGGGTACTAGTTGCCCTCCAGAAGCCGCCCTTCGAGCCTCTGAGGGAGGTTTCACTTTCTAGACTATCACAGAAAGTGGCTTTTCTGGTAGCGATCACATCTCTTCGGAGAGTGTCTGAGCTGGCAGCGCTATCATCCAAGGCTCCCTTCCTGGTCTTCCACCAGGACAAGGTAGTGCTGCGCCCCATTCAGGAGTTTCTCCCGAAGGTGGTATCCTCTTTTCATCTTAATCAGGATATCTCTTTGCCTTCGTTTTGTCCTCATGCAGTTCATCGGTATGAGAAGGATTTACATTTGTTAGATCTGGTGAGAGCACTCAGAATCTACATTTCCCGCACGGCGCCCTTGCGCCGTTCGGATGCACTCTTTGTCCTTGTCGCTGGTAAGCGCAAAGGGTCGCAGGCTTCTAAGGCCACCCTGGCTCGATGGATCAAAGAACCAATTCTTGAAGCCTACCGTTCTGCTGGGCTTCCGGTTCCATCAGGGCTGAAGGCCCATTCTACCAGAGCCGTGGGTGCATCCTGGGCATTGCGACACCAGGCTACGGCTCAACAGGTGTGCCAGGCAGCTACCTGGTCGAGTCTGCACACTTTCACCAAACATTATCAGGTGCATACCTATGCTTCGGCGGACGCCAGCCTAGGTAGAAGAGTCCTGCAGGCGGCAGTTGCCTCCATATAGGGGAGGGCTGTCTTGCAGCTCTAACATGAGGTATTCTTTACCCACCCAGGGACAGCTTTTGGACGTCCCAATCGTCTGGGTCTCCCAATGGAGCGCCGAAGAAGAAGGGAATTTTGTTACTTACCGTAAATTCCTTTTCTTCTAGCTCCTATTGGGAGACCCAGCACCCGCCCTGTTGTCCTTCGGGATTTTTGGTTGTTTTTCGGGTACACATGTTGTTCATGTTGAACGGTTTTCAGTTCTCCGAGGTTACTTCGAAGTGAATTTGTTTAAACCAGTTATTGGCTTTCCTCCTTCTTGCTTTTGCACTAAAACTGGTGAGCCAGTGATCCCACTGGGGGTGTATAGCCAGAAGGGGAGGGGCCTTACACTTTTTAGTGTAATTGCTTTGTGTGGCCTCCGGAGGCAGTGCTATACACCCAATCGTCTGGGTCTCCCAATAGGAGCTAGAAGAAAAGGAATTTACGGTAAGTAACAAAATTCCCTTCTTTGTGCTGGCAATACTTTGCACTGTACAGTCGCTGGTGGTTTTCTGCTATATACCCTCCTTAGATTTCTCAAGGAGATAACAGCATGTCGTCCGCAAAAAGCAAAGGTGCCAAGGCACGGACTTTATATGCTGCTTGTACCGCATGTGGGGCTACTCTACCGGCAGGTTCCACTGACCCCCATTGTGTGCAGTGCTCGGCCCCTGTGGCAATTGCTCAGCCGGGGCCGCTGCTAGAGGTGACCCAGGGAGAACCACCTGTAAATGCTGTCCAGGTGACAGGGACGGAGTTTGCAGCTTTTGCTGACAAATTGTCTATGACTATGTCTAAAATTCTTGAAACATTGCAGTCTAGACCAGTAACTCAGACCATGGGCACTGTTGATCCATTGCCCCCTGGTCCCCCTCAGCTGGACCACTTCCTAGCTCCGGGGGTGTCATATGCACCCCAGGGTGACGGCTCTGACTCGGACGACAGTCCCAGACAACCTAAGCGGGCTCGTTATGAGCGACCCTCAACTTCATCACACTGGTCAGGGTCCCAGCGGGACGACTCTCTGTGTGATGAGGCGGATGTAACTGATCAGGAGTCTGATGCTGGGGCCGCTCTCAATCTAGATACCCCGGATGGTGACGCCATAGTGAATGATATTATAGCGTCCATCAATAGGATGTTAGACATTTCTCCACCAGCTCCTCTTGCGGAGGAGGCAGCTTCACAGCAGGAGAAATTCCATTTCAGGTATCCCAAGCGTAAATTAAGCACGTTTCTGGACCACTCTGACTTTAGAGACGCAATCCAGAAACACCACGCTTATCCAGATAAGCGTTTTTCCAAACGGCTTAAAGATACACGCTATCCTTTTCCCCCTGACGTGGTCAAGGGCTGGACACAGTGTCCCAAGGTGGACCCTCCAATCTCCAGGCTTGCAGCCAGATCTCTAGTTGCAGTGGAAGATGGGGCGGCACTTAAAGATGCCACTGACAGACAGATGGAGCTCTGGTTAAAATCCATCTATGAAGCTATTGGAGCGTCGTTGGCGCCAGCATTCGCAGCCGTATGGGCACTCCAAGCTATTTCAGCTGGGCTTACACAGGTCGACACGGTCACACGTACATCTGCTCCGCAGGTGGCACCCTTGACCTCTCAAATGTCTGCATTCGCGTCTTACGCGATTAATGCTGTCCTAGACTCTACGAGCCGTACGGCGGTGGCGTCAGCCAACTCTGTGGTTTTACGCAGAGCCCTGTGGTTGAGAGAATGGAAGGCAGATTCTTCTTCCAAGAAGTGCTTAACCAGTTTGCCTTTTTCTCGTGACCGATTGTTTGGTGAGCGTTTGGATGAAATCATTAAACACTCCAAGGGTAAGGATTCATCCTTACCTCAGCCCAGACAAAACAAACCTCAACAGAGGAGGGGACAGTCTGGTTTTCGGTCCTTTCGAGGCTCAGGCAGGTCCCAATTCTACTCGTCCAAAAGGACTCAGAAGGATCAGAGGGGCTCAGATTCTTGGCGGACTCAATCACGCCCAAAAAAGCCAGCCGGAAGAACCGTTACCAAGACGGCTTCCTCATGACTCTCAGCCTCCTCTCTCCGCATCCTCGGTCGGTGGCAGGCTCTCCCGCTTTGGCGACATTTGGTTGTCACAGGTCAAAGACCGTTGGGTGAGAGACATTCTGTCTCACGGGTACAGGATAGAGTTCTGCTCTCGTCCTCCAACTCGCTTCTTCAGAACTTCCCCACCGCCCGACCGAGCCGATGCTCTGCTGCAAGCGGTGTCCGCTCTAAAGGCGGAAGGAGTGGTGACTTCTGTTCCTCTTCAGGAACAAGGTCACGGTTTTTACTCCAATTTGTTTGTGGTGCCAAAGAAAGACGGGTCGTTCCGTCCCGTCCTGGATCTAAAGCTGCTCAACAAACACGTAAAAACCAGGAGGTTCAGGATGGAATCTCTCCGCTCCGTTATCGCCTCAATGTCTCAAGGAGATTTCCTAGCATCAATAGACATCAAGGATGCTTATCTCCACGTGCCAATTGCGCCAGAGCATCAGCGTTTTCTACGCTTCGTTATAGGAAGCGAACACCTGCAGTTCGTAGCTCTTCCTTTCGGGCTGGCGACAGCCCCTCGGGTCTTCACCAAGGTCATGGCAGCAGTAGTAGCAGTCCTGCACTCGCAAGGTCACTCCGTGATCCCGTATTTGGACGATCTACTTATCAAGGCACCCTCTCAAGAGGCATGCCAGCACAGCCTGAACGTGGCACTGAAGACTCTCCAGAGTTTCGGGTGGATTATCAACTTTTCAAAGTCAAATCTAACCCCGACCCAATCACTAACATATCTTGGCATGGAGTTTCATACTCTCTCAGCGATAGTGAAACTTCCACTGGACAAACAGTGCTCGCTACAGATAGGGGTGCAATCTCTCCTTCAGGGCCAGTCGCACCCCTTGAGGCGCCTCATGCACTTCCTAGGGAAGATGGTAGCAGCAATGGAAGCAGTTCCTTTTGCGCAGTTTCATCTGCGTCCACTACAATGGGACATTCTCCGCCAATGGGACGGGAAGTCGACGTCCCTCGACAGGGAGGTCTCCCTCTCTCAGGCAGCCAAGGAATCTCTCCGGTGGTGGCTTCTTCCCGCCTCATTGTCAAAAGGAAAGTCGTTCCTACCCCCATCCTGGGCGGTGGTCACGACAGATGCGAGTCTATCAGGGTGGGGAGCTGTGTTTCTCCACCACAGGGCTCAGGGTACGTGGACTCGGAAAGAGTCCACCCTTCAGATCAATGTTCTGGAGATCAGAGCAGTCTATCTTGCCCTACAAGCCTTCCAACAGTGGCTGGAAGGCAAGCAGATCCGAATTCAGTCGGACAACTCCACAGCGGTGGCATACATCAACCACCAAGGGGAAACACGCAGTCGGCAAGCCTTCCAGGAAGTCCGGCGGATTCTGACGTGGGTGGAAGACACGGCATCCACCATATCCGCCGTTCACATCCCAGGCGTAGAAAACTGGGAAGCAGACTTTCTCAGTCGCCAGGGCATGGACGCAGGGGAATGGTCCCTTCACCCGGACGTGTTTCAGGAGATCTGTCGCCGCTGGGGGATGCCGGACGTCGACCTGATGGCGTCACGGCACAACAACAAGGTCCCGGTTTTCATGGCACGGTCTCACGATCACCGAGCTCTGGCGGCAGACGCCTTAGTTCAAGATTGGTCGCAGTTCCGACTACCGTATGTGTTCCCACCTCTGGCATTGTTGCCCAGAGTGCTCCGCAAAATCAGGTCCGACTGCCGCCGCGCCATTCTCGTCGCTCCAGACTGGCCAAGGAGGTCGTGGTACCCGGATCTGTGGCACCTCACGGTAGGCCATCCGTGGGCACTACCAGACCGTCCAGACTTGCTGTCTCAAGGGCCGTTTTTCCATCTGAATTCTGCGGCCCTGAACCTGACTGTGTGGCCATTGAGTCCTGGATCCTAGCGGCCTCAGGTTTATCTCATGAAGTGGTTGCCACCATGAGACAGGCTAGGAAACCATCCTCCGCCAAGATCTACCACAGGACGTGGAGGATATTCCTATCTTGGTGCTCGGCTCAGGGAGTTTCTCCCTGGCCTTTTGCATTGCCTACTTTTCTTTCCTTCCTGCAGTCTGGGTTGGAAAAAGGTTTGTCGCTTGGCTCCCTTAAGGGTCAAGTCTCCGCGCTATCCGTATTTTTTCAGAAACGCCTGGCGCGACTTCCTCAGGTACGCACGTTCCTGCAAGGGGTTTGTCATATCGTCCCCCCTTACAAGCGGCCATTGGAGCCCTGGGACCTGAACAAGGTTCTAATTGCTCTCCAAAAGCCGCCTTTCGAGCCTATGAAGGAGGTTTCCCTTTCTCGTCTTTCACAGAAAGTGGCCTTTCTAGTGGCGGTCACGTCTCTTCGGAGAGTGTCCGAGCTGGCGGCGTTATCATGCAGATCTCCATTCCTGGTGTTTCACCAGGACAAGGTAGTTCTGCGTCCAATTCCAGAATTTCTTCCCAAGGTGGTATCTTCCTTTCATCTCAATCAAGATATCACTTTACCGTCTTTGTGTCCGCATCCAGTTCACCAATTTGAAAAAGGTTTGCATTTATTGGATCTGGTGAGAGCACTCAGGATCTACATTTCCCGCACGGCGCCTCTGCGCCGCTCGGATGCACTCTTTGTCCTTGTCGCTGGTCAGCGTAAAGGGTCGCAAGCTTCCAAATCCACCCTTGCGCGTTGGATCAAGGAACCAATTCTTCACACCTACCGTTCTGCTGGGCTTCCGGTTCCTTCAGGACTGAAAGCCCATTCTACCAGAGCCGTGGGTGCGTCCTGGGCATTACGGCACCAGGCTACGGCTCAGCAGGTGTGCCAGGCGGCTACCTGGTCGAGTCTGCACACTTTTACCAAGCATTATCAGGTGCATACCTACGCTTCGGCGGATGCCGGCCTAGGTAGACAAGTCCTTCAGGCGGCGGTGGCTCACCTGTAGGAAAGGGCTGTTTGACGGCCCTATCACGAGGTATTCTTTTACCCACCCAGGGACTGCTTTTGGACGTCCCAATTGTCTGGGTCTCCCAATTAGGAGCGACAAAGAAGAAGGGAATTTTGTTTACTTACCGTAAATTCCTTTTCTTCTAGCTCCAATTGGGAGACCCAGCACCCGCCCTGTTTTTCTTAGGAAATTTGTTTTTTTCGGGTGCACATGTTGTTCATGTTGAACAGTTCAGTTCTCCGAGGTTGTTTCTCGGGTTGAATTTGTATTTAAAACAGTTATTGGCTTTCCTCCTTCTTGCTTTTGCACTAAAACTGAGGAGCCCGTGATCCCACGGGGGGGTGTATAGCCAGAAGGGGAGGGGCCTTACACTTTTAAGTGTAGTACTTTGTGTGGCCTCCGGAGGCAGTAGCTATACACCCAATTGTCTGGGTCTCCCAATTGGAGCTAGAAGAAAAGGAATTTACGGTAAGTAAACAAAATTCCCTTCTTTACATAAAAACTTTATTAAAAGTTCAGGTATTTTTCTTTCATTGAGAGAAGTTGATTTAAAAATCCCGTGCTTTGGTTTGATATCTCATGATTTATTCTAAATCTTTCCCTCCTGTTGTCTTGTAATGGGTCTATATTTTTACTATTTAGCAGAGGTCCCCAACTTCTCAGACTTTGAGAGGCAGAATCAGCTCTGAGAGAGGGTTGCGAGCCACATTCAGCTCTGAGAGAGGGGTGCGAGCCACATTCAGCTCTGAGAGAGGGGTGCGAGCCACATTCAGCTCTGAGAGAGGGGTGCGAGCCACATTCAGCTCTGAGAGAGGGGTGCGAGCCACATTCAGCTCTGAGAGAGGGGTGCGAGCCACATTCAGCTCTGAGAGAGGGGTGCGAGCCACATTCAGCTCTGAGAGAGGGGTGCGAGCCACATTCAGCTCTGAGAGAGGGGTGCGAGCCACATTCAGCTCTGAGAGAGGGGTGCGAGCCACATTCAGCTCTGAGAGAGGGGTACGAGCCACATTCAGCTCTGAGAGAGGGGTGCGAGCCACATTCAGCTCTGAGAGAGGGGTGCGAGCCACATTCAGCTCTGAGAGAGGGGTGCGAGCCACATTCAGCTCTGAGAGAGGGGTGCGAGCCACATTCAGCTCTGAGAGAGGGGTGCGAGCCACATTCAGCTCTGAGAGAGGGGTGCGAGCCACATTCAGCTCTGAGAGAGGGGTGCGAGCCACATTCAGCTCTGAGAGAGGGGTGCGAGCCACATTCAGCTCTGAGAGAGGGGTGCGAGCCACATTCAGCTCTGAGAGAGGGGTGCGAGCCACATTCAGCTCTGAGAGAGGGGTGCGAGCCACATTCAGCTCTGAGAGAGGGGTGCGAGCCACATTCACCTCTGAGAGAGGGGTGCGAGCCACATTCACCTCTGAGAGAGGGGTGCGAGCCACATTCAGCTCTGAGAGAGGGGTGCGAGCCACATTCACCTCTGAGAGAGGGGTGCGAGCCACATTCACCTCTGAGAGAGGGGTGCGAGCCACATTCACCTCTGAGAGAGGGGTGCGAGCCACATTCACCTCTGAGAGAGGGGTGCGAGCCACAATCAGCTCTGAGAGAGAGGGGCGAGCCACATCTGGCTCTGAGAGATGGTCACGAGCCACAGCAGGCTCTGAGATAGGGTCGGAGGGGTGCAAGCCACATTTGGCTCTGAGAGATGGTCGCAAACCACATTCAGCTCTGAGAGAGGGTAGCGAGCCAGATTCAGATCTGAGAGAGGGGTGCGAGCCACAGTCGACTCCTGCTCTCCACACAGTAGTGACACCCAGAGTCCCCGTTACCAGATTTTAATGACCAGCAAAGCTTTTCCACAGAAATCACACCAACGCAGCATACCAAGATCCAGGGGTTCTTACCCTACCCCTGCTCTACTCTGCTCTTCTGTGCAATTATGAAAAGTCCAATACTAATAGTCTTGCAATAATTGGGGACCCTGTTGGAGCTGTTGCACTGGGACTAATGAACTTCACATTACGCCCCTGTCTACAGCTGAAACTCCTGGCAATGGACTAAAATCGCTGTCAATAGCCAAAAAATGTCCTTCAATACCTGTGTACATGTACCGTATTTTTCGGACTATAAGACCCACTTTTTTTCCCCCAAATGTTGGGGGAAAGTGGGGGGTGCGTCTTATGGTCTGAATGTAGGGCATGGCTGCGGGGAATGAGGGTGCTGCGGTGGAGCGGGTCATCGGGGGCACGAGCAGGCAGCAGCAGCGCCTGCCGTGACCATGTTGGACCGCTCATTTCATATGCACGCCCATCCTCCTGCCCATCTCTCAGTGCAGAAGCCGGCGCTGACAGGTGGGCGGGGTGATGGACGGGGACGCGCACATAGTAAAGAGCCGGTCCACATGATCACCCCTGGCAACTACAGTCTGGAGTGAGCATGTGCGGCTGTATTCACTGCCCCCCACACATCATTATCAACGCGGGGGGGCAGTGAATCAGTATACTCACCGGCCACGATCCCTGCAGCACTGCGATGTCTTCCTGTCTGTGCCGGTCAGCTGATCTGTGTAGAGAACGGTGAGCACAGCGATGACGTCATCGCTGTGCGCGCCGCTAGTGTCCACACAGATCAGCTGACCGGCACAGACAGGAAGACAGCGCGTTGCTGCAGGGGGACGGCTCCACACAGGTCAGCGTCAGCGGCGCTGCTGTGACAGAGAGGAAGATGATCGGTGCTGCAGGGAGTGAGGAAAGGTGAATATAAACGTTTATTTTTTCTCTGTGCCATAGTGCCATAGGATACAGGCCATATACCAGGATGGGTACTGAAAAATATATAGTAGCGCATATGAGAAGCACTCGTGAGCTGAAAATGTATTTAGTACAGTTATGGTTTTGCTCACCTGAAGAGGTTGTGCGCCCTCGCACAACCACGGTGGTAGATGGATAGATGGATATATCCTCCGGGGTAGGGGGTTTCTATTATCACCGCTGATGTTCCGTTGCTGTGCTGGAGGAGTCCGAGTTAGGTATGGCTGCTGGCTCCTAGGATTCACCGGCACCTTGGATCCTGGAGCACCTGTGCGATCCACCGTCCTTCAGCTGGAGATTTCACATCTCATATGCATATGAGCAGGATGGGGGCATATGAGCAGGATGGGGGCATATGAGCAGGATGCGGGTATATGAGCAGGATGGGGGCATATGAGCAGGATGGGGGCATATGAGCAGGATGGGGGCATATGAGCAGGATGGGGGCATATGAGCAGGATGGGGGCATATGCGGGCGGCACGGTGGCTCAGTGGTTAGCACTGCAGTCTTGCAGCGCTGGGGTCCTGGGTTCAAATCTCACCAAGGACAACATCTGCAAGGAGTTTGTATGTTCTCCCCGTGTTTGCGTGGGTTTCCTCCGGGTACTCCGGTTTCCTCCCACACGCCAAAAACATACAGATAGGGACTCTAGATTGTGAGCCCCAATGGGGACAGTGTTTCCAATGTATGTAAAGCGCTGTGGAATTAATAGCGCTATATAAATGAATAAAATTATTATTATTATTATTATTATTATATGAGCAGGATGGGGGTATATGAACAGGATGCGGGTATATGAGCAGGATGGGGGCATATGAGCAGGATGGGGGCATATGAGCAGGATGGGGGCATATGAGCAGGATGGGGGCATATGAGCAGGATGCGGGTATATGAGCAGGATTGCGGGTATATGAGCAGGATGAGGGTATATGAGCAGGATGAGGGTATATGAGCAGGATGAGGGTATATGAGCAGGATGGGGGCATATGAGCAGGATGGGGGCATATGAGCAGGATGGGGGCATATGAGCAGGATGGGGGCATATGAGCAGGATGCGGGTATATGAGCAGGATTGCGGGTATATGAGCAGGATGAGGGTATATGAGCAGGATGAGGGTATATGAGCAGGATGGGGGCATATGAGCAGGATGGGGGCATATGAGCAGGATGGGGGCATATGAGCAGGATTGCGGGTATATGAGCAGGATTGCGGGTATATGAGCAGGATGAGGGTATATGAGCAGGATGAGGGTATATGAGCAGGATGAGGGTATATGAGCAGGATGCGGGTATATGAGCAGGATGGGGGCATATGAGCAGGATGGGGGCATATGAGCAGGATGGGGGCATATGAGCAGGATGGGGGCATATGAGCAGGATGGGGGCATATGCGGGCGGCACGGTGGCTCAGTGGTTAGCACTGCAGTCTTGCAGCGCTGGGGTCCTGGGTTCAAATCTCACCAAGGACAACATCTGCAAGGAGTTTGTATGTTCTCCCCGTGTTTGCGTGGGTTTCCTCCGGGTACTCCGGTTTCCTCCCACACGCCAAAAACATACAGATAGGGACTCTAGATTGTGAGCCCCAATGGGGACAGTGTTTCCAATGTATGTAAAGCGCTGTGGAATTAATAGCGCTATATAAATGAATAAAATTATTATTATTATTATTATTATTATATGAGCAGGATGGGGGTATATGAACAGGATGCGGGTATATGAGCAGGATGGGGGCATATGAGCAGGATGGGGGCATATGAGCAGGATGGGGGCATATGAGCAGGATGGGGGCATATGAGCAGGATGCGGGTATATGAGCAGGATTGCGGGTATATGAGCAGGATGAGGGTATATGAGCAGGATGAGGGTATATGAGCAGGATGAGGGTATATGAGCAGGATGGGGGCATATGAGCAGGATGGGGGCATATGAGCAGGATGGGGGCATATGAGCAGGATGGGGGCATATGAGCAGGATGCGGGTATATGAGCAGGATTGCGGGTATATGAGCAGGATGAGGGTATATGAGCAGGATGAGGGTATATGAGCAGGATGGGGGCATATGAGCAGGATGGGGGCATATGAGCAGGATGGGGGCATATGAGCAGGATTGCGGGTATATGAGCAGGATTGCGGGTATATGAGCAGGATGAGGGTATATGAGCAGGATGAGGGTATATGAGCAGGATGAGGGTATATGAGCAGGATGAGGGTATATGAGCAGGATGAGGGTATATGAGCAGGATGAGGGTATATGAGCAGGATGGGGGCATATGAGCAGGATGGGGGCATATGAGCAGGATGGGGGCATATGAGCAGGATGGGGGCATATGAGCAGGTTGGGGTATATAAACAGGATGGGGGTTTATAGCAGGATCATATACAAGGCAGGAGGATCATTACCAGGATGGGGTACCTTAGTAGAGAATTTGGGGACATTACCCCCATAACAGTGTGTCATGACCACATTTTTTGCTTAAAATTTTATTTTCCTATTTTCCTCTAAAACCAGGGTGCGTCTTAAGGCTGCTTTACACGTTGCGACATAGCTAGCGATCTCGTTAGTGATGTGACACGCCAGATCGCAGATGCGATCTGCCGAGATCGCACATGGGTCGTTTTTATAGCGCCGGTCACATCTGCGACCTGGCGTGTCACATCGCTAACGAGATCGCTAGCGATGTCGCAACATGTAAAGCAGCCTTTATAGTCCGGTGCGACTTATAGTCCGAAAAATACGGTAATTCATGCATAGGCAGAGTCGTCCGCACACTGTCTAAGGCCCGGACTCCTGACAAGCACATACTGTGGTCACGCGTTCTGTGCTGCTCCTGTCCTGTCCCTGTGATATAAAGATAATCAGGATTAGTTCACATTGCGTTTTTCTTTTCTTCTGCCTCTGCTGTTTTTAGGCACCAGATGTGCCACTGACTTCGCTGAGGTCCCGTCTATTCTTATGGAATACTTTGCTGGGGATTACAGGGTCGTAAACCAGTTTGCAAGGCACTACCAGACCGGACAGGTAAATTGTGGGGGACATGTATGATGATTGTTACACCAATCCTGAGAGTGATGGAGCATAATCAGGAGGGGCGCACGTCTTATGTGGAGCACCTCGTGCAGACACAAACCTGACATTGCTGGAGCTATGAGCTGTCATATCAGACTTTTCCTATAATTTAATTCCTGACATATAGTGAATCCATCGGGGTAGCCTCGCCCATCCTGCGAAACCCCAGCTTACTTTTTAGAACAGGGGTGAGGGCAAGCAAATATGCAAAAATATTTAAAATTTTATGTAAAATTGTTACCGTCAGAGTTGTGGTTTGGGGCCTTTGCTGAGAATGTAGCTCGGGGAATCCACCAATGTAGGATGCTGACGTTGTCTACAATTTTTCTGTTGCAGCCTTTGTCTAAACCTATGGTAGCTCGTCTCTGTGAATCCAAAAAAGTTGGTGCAGCTTCAGACATGCAGCTACAGGTGAGTGTATTTACTCAGTGATGGGAGGGATGGCATATTTAAAGGGAATCCGTAATGTAAAAAGGGCCAATAACTTGCAGGTCATTAGTGTTCTAAAGCTGTGCGGCCACCACAATGATGGTCTGACCCGGCTGCTTCAAGCTTTCAGTCATAGAGGCGCACTTCAGTCACTACTCCGTACATAATGAGCAGTGGCTGTAACCACATCCTGGCACTGACTGACAGCCAGCTCTGTATTGCATCAGTACAGAGCCAGCTTTCAGTCAGTTCCAGGACAGAGCCAGCTGTTGGTCAGTTTCGGGGGTATGGTTATAGCTGCCACTCGCTATGTACTTTGTGATGACTAAAGCTGCTTTGGTCGCACCTCCATGACTGAAAGCCGGAGGCTGCCGGGAGTGAAAGAAGTTAATCTCTTCCCAGTAGTTGAGCTTTCAGAGCACACTGGCCGATAGCTTTGTAACGCTATTATACTGCAGATTAACCTCATATCTCCAGGTTAATAGGTTTTTCACATGACAGGCTCCCTTTTAAATACCTTGGATACAGTGAGACCTCTCTATAACACCACATCACTGAGAAGACCACCGCTTTATCTAGACCAGATGATCAGCTCCATCATATGTCGCTTGGCATGCGTTATATAGAAGATATGTTATGCAGGTTTGGAAACTCTGAGGTTTCACGAATTCTAAACCATTGTCTGCAGGGTATACAGTGCTATACATGTTATATACATTGCTCAAAAGTAAAACCAGCGCCATTTCTACAAAAAGAAACCATTGCATTGGAGACTCGTTCTAATAACTGGTGCCCGGCATTCACAGCTGTTTTCTGTATTCCAGGTCTTTTACTCTATGTTGGACCAAATTTATCATGGAAAACACCCTCTAAAGGGCTCAACAACGGATATTTTAAGGGAAGCCCAGGAATCCTCCTACGGGTTGCCATATGTACCTCATACGGTAAGCTGTGCTGTGACTTATTGTTTAAAGACTTTTTTAAGATGAATTTTGGTGTAACCTGGCGATCTATGGGTGATGTATGACCAACAGCAAGAAGTGCCCTAATGCCGGCAGCAGAAGTGGCGACTGCCCCGGCCGGGCTGACCCGGGGGACTGGGCTTGGACCAGAACAGCACAAATCTATTTACTCATTTTAAGGTTTTCATTCACTGACCCCCAAGCAGAGATTATCCAGCGAGTAATTGACACACAAGCTATATTAACCCCTTAAGCACTGGGCCTAATTTTACCTTAATGTCCAGACAGACTTATATACAGCATGTTAGAATGCGGTGTATAAGAGCTCAGTGGTGGTGGCCGCAGCTTATACACCAAATCTGGTGACAGGTTCCCTTTTAAGCTTTTCATTCATTGCATAGGTAGTTAACTTTATTTTATTTGTACACATCTGATGGTCACCAATCCCGCTGCATCTGGCGGTCCCATACACATCTGGCGGTCCCATGCACATCTGATGGTCGCCAATCCCGCTGCATCTGGCGGTCGCATACACATCTGGCGGTCCCATGCACATCTGATGGTCGCCAATCCCGCTGCATCTGGCGGTCCCATACACATCTGATGGTCGCCAATCCCGCTGCATCTGGCGGTCCCATACACATCTGATGGTCGCCAAACCCGCTGCATCTGGCGGTCCCATACACATCTGATGGTCGCCAATCCCGCTGCATCTGGCGGTCCCATACACATCTGATGGTCACTACAACTGGCGGGTTTGGACAGTTTTCATCTACTGTGTTTGGGGGTTGTGAGACTGTGACCGGGCTTATCTATGACGGCCGGTATGTCTCGCCCCGGTTGTGCTCCCTCCATGTATAGAAAGCAACTCCACTCCAGGGTTAAAGCTGTTTCCCTGAAGGCTGAGAGGAGGGTTAAAAGGAAACAGGAACATGGGCATGGGTCCTTAGTGTGAGGGAGTGAACACAACTCCCTGAGTTTCTGCCAGAGACAGACATGTGTGTGCTGTGTTGGACATTTGTTTGTGCAATAAACCGTGTGCTGTGACCATTGGTGCCTGGATCCCGTGTCTTCTGCCGCGCAGCCGACCACGCTACCTCACAGATGGTGGAGAATGCAGGCATGCCAGCCCGGTGAGGTGTAGCATCCATCCCTGGTGACCCAGCAGCGCATGTCCTGGATTCGAGCGGCTATACTACAGCCCAAACCCGGCGACGCCATGGAGGACATACTAAAGCAGCTGGCTCAGGCTAATGCACAGCAACAACAGACCAATGCACACCTGCTCCGGTCGTTGGATCGTCAGCAGCAATCCTTGCAATTGCAGGAACAAAGGCACCAAGAACAGATGGTTCTCCTGGCCAAGTCGATCCGTGCCGGACCGGCAGCAACAACCCCGGGACAGGGTGACGACGGCAGCGTCTGGAAAACGGTGAGACAAGCGTTGCAAAAGATGACCCCGGGGGATGATGTGGAAGCGTTCCTGGCGGTGTTTGAGCGGGTGGCCGAGCGGGAAAAGCTGCGACCCCCCAGTGGGCTGAGGTATTGTCGCCCTATCTGACGGGGGAGCCCCAAAAAGCATACCTGGAGCTCTGTACCGAGGACGCCATAGAATATGAGACCCTGAAAGCCGAAATACTTGCTCGGTTGGGGGTGAATACCTATGTACGGGCTCAGCGGGTAAATCAGTGGTTCTATGAGGAAGTCAAAACCGTACGCTCCCAGGCCTATGACTTGTTGCATCTGGTAAAGAAGTGGTTGCAGCCTGACACTCTGAGCCCTGCGCAAATGGTGGAAAGGGTAGTGGTTGATCGCTTTGTGCGCACTTTACCCGTCACCATTCAACGGTGGGTAGGACAGGGCGACCCAAGTACCCTGGACCAATTAGTGTGCCTGGTGGAGCGACATGTGGCTACGCAGGACTTGATACGGGACACTGAGACTTTGCGTGCCGCCCATCGGTCCAGCCTCTCCAAACCTCGGGCCAAGGACCCACCGCGGACACCGGTGCGGGAGTCCGCTACCATCCCGTCTGAGGCCGCGCCCGCCGTCCCTGAGGTCCGGAAGGTTATGTACCCTAAACGACAACTCGTCAAGGGGGTTTCCTTCCCTATTAGATGTTGGCGGTGCCAGCGGGTGGGACATATGGAAGCCCAGTGTCCACTCACCACGGAGCCCATGGATTGTGGGGTTATCCGGCGGGGTTCAATGTATGCTCAGGCGGTGTGTACCGCGGACCTTGTCTCCCCGGAGACTGAGCCCCACTTGTGCCAAATACAGGTGAATGGATGTCCGGTTACAGGCTTGTTGGATTCCGGAAGCTTAGTGACCCTTGTGCGATCAACCCTAAGGGCTGAAGTAAAGGCCACAGGACGTACCGTGGGGGTGGTTTGCATACATGGGGACCGCCGAGATTATCCCACGGGGATTGTCACCATCACAGCACCCTGCGGTCAGGTGCAACATGAGGTGGGACTTATTAACACTCTTCCCTATGACGTGATATTAGGAAGGGATCTGCCGTATTTTTGGACTCTATGGAAGGGGCCTCCTAAGTCCCCTCAGGTATTGGACAGTCCGGGACCTGAGCCCGACAATCCCGAATCCGGGACGCCTGCCGTAGGGGTCCCCATGATAGGGACAGAATGTGAACCCGATAGGTCGCCCCTAGAGGTATTGGCAGGAGAGGCTGAGATGGTCGAGCCCCTCCCGGAGTTGGAGGCGTCCCCGGATACGTTTGGGACAGCCCAACTCCAGGACCCTACATTAATACATGCCCGGAGTCGGGTGACAGTGGTTGACTGGGTGGCACAGCTGCCCGGTGCCCAGGTAAGGTACCCCCATTTCGCTCTTAAGCAGGATTTACTCTACCGGGTAGATGAAATAAGGGGCGTGGGGGTAGAGCAGTTGGTGGTGCCCCAGCCATATCGCCGGCGGGTCCTCGACTTGGCTCATAAACACCTGATGAGTGGCCACCTAGGGGTCAAGAAAACGCAGGAGCGAATATTGCAAAGGTTCTATTGGCCCGGGGTCTTTGGGGAGGTAAAACGGTTCTGCGAAACCTGCCCGGAGTGTCAGCTTACGGCACCCCTGGCCCACTTTCGCAGTCCGTTGGTACCGTTACCCATTATAGAAGTCCCTTTTGAACGGATAGGGATGGATCTGGTGGGGCCCCTCGTAAAGTCCGCTCGAGGGCACCAACACATCCTAGTGATCGTTGACTATGCCACCCGGTATCCAGAGGCGATACCCCTCAGACATACTGCGGCGAAGCTTATAGCTCGGGAGTTGTTTGCTGTGTTCTGCCGGGTGGAGTTGCCCAAGGAGATCCTTACGGATCAGGGGACCCCATTCATGTCTAAAGTGACCAAAGAGCTATGCCGGCTACTCCAGATCAAGCAGTTGCGTACGTCTGTGTATCATCCTCAAACGGATGGTTTAGTGGAGCGATTCAATAAAACCCTGAAAACCATGCTCAAAAGGGTGATTTCCAAAGACGGGAAAGACTGGGATATGATGCTTCCCTATTTGATCTTTGCCATCCGAGAGGTGCCACAGGCATCCATGGGGTTTTCGCCTTTTGAGTTGTTATACGGGTGACATCCCCGGGGATTGTTGGACCTGGCAAAGGAAACATGGGAGCAGGAGCCCACCCCCCATAAAAGTGTGATTGAACACATTTTAGGAATGCAGAACCGCATAAGCGCGGTCATGCCAATTGTGAAGGAGCATTTACAGGAGGCTCAGGCCGCGCAAAGCGGCCGCTACAATAGACAAGCCACCGTGCGGACCTTTAAACCAGGGGATCGGGTGTTGGTATTGATCCCCACGGCGGAGAGTAAATTCCTGGCTCAGTGGCAAGGCCCCGACGAGATAAAGGAAAGAATCGGGGTGGTCAACTATAAGGTATTGCAGCCCGGTAGGCGGAAACCTGAACAAATATACCATGTCAACCTGTTAAAACCTTGGCAGGAACGGGAAAGCCTGATGGTTGATTTATCCCCATCTCCCTCCTCTTCGGGTCGTTCAAACCCGGCTCCAGCGACCTCCGGAGAGGGCGAACCGGAAGTAAGGATTGGAGAAGCCCTCACCAAGCAAC